>NW_008329714.1:2597005-2645552 GCF_000622305.1 Nannospalax galili
TTCTTTTCTGGTCCTGTCTGTTTGGTGTTCTATATGCTTCTTGTATTTGTATGGGCATATCTTTCTTTAATTTGGGGAAATTTTCTTCTACGCTTCTGTTGAAGATCTGGTCCATGCCATTATCTTGGGATTCTTCTGCTTCCTGTATACCTATGAATCGTAAGTTTGGTCTTTTTACGGTGTCACACAAGTCCTGCATATTCCAATCTTGTGCTTTATTAAATTTTTCATAATCTTTGCTTGACTGATCTAGTTCATCCACTTTATCTTCCAGTCCATTTTATTCATCCTATTGGTGAGGCTTTCTCCTGTCATTTCTAATTGGCTTACCGAGTGTTTCACGTCCTTCTTCATTTCAGTCAGAGTAGTGGTCAATATTTCTAGCTCTTTTCTGAATTCATTCAGAAGTTTATCCCTGTCTTCCTTCAGTTCTTTTATTTCTTTGTGTGTTCTTTAAATTCACTGAATTCTTTTATCATGTTTATAATTATTCTTTTGAGTTCCATGTCCTGCATTATCTCTTTGGGGTTCTCATTGTACTCCTCTAGAAGACTATTGGTATTTGGTGGGGATATGTTATTTTGGTTTTTCATGTTATTATTTTTTCTCTGTGATTTTGAGAGGTGAATTTCTTTTGTAGTTTCTGATTCTTGTGTGAGATTCAAGCCTTCAAGTTTAGGTCTGCTTCTTTTAGTGAACTTTGTGTGAACTTTATGTGCCTTTGTGGTTTACTTTTTGGGCATGAAAAGCTAGTTCATCTAAGCTTCTGTTTCTTTCTTTTGATTTTGTATTGGAGTGGCTAGATTGCTTTTGTCTTCAGGAGTTCCCACAGAGGCCCAAGTCAGATCAGGATCAGATGCTCTCAGGCTTTCTCCTAAGGTCTGGATCTCTCCAGGAAAGATATTGCCATCAGGAATTTGGGGGTTGAACTGGCCTGGGAGCAGGGCCCAGAAAAGATGCTGGTCTTGGGCAGCTGCTGGCCGTGCCACCCATAGATGCAAAGGGAGATAGGGGTGGGAAGAGGCCCCAAGGACTTCTGGGCACTGCAGGGAGAAACTGGGTTGGTCTGGATGCAAAGGATCAGGAAGCCGAGAGGTCAGCCCAAGTGTCCAGGAAAGAGGTTGGAGGGTTGTGCAGCCCAGGGAAGCAGAGGGAGGTGAGGGCGGGGCCAGGCCCAGAGGGCTCCTGGGGACCAAGAGTTGGAAATGGGTTCGTCTGGATGCAAGGGATCAGGAAGCAGTGGTGGTTCCAGGCTGAGAGGTCCAGGAAAGAGGCTGGCAGGTGGTGCAGACCCAGGGAAGCAGAGGGAGGTGAGGGCGGGGCCAGGCCCAGAGTGCTTCTGGGGACCTGAGAAGGTACTGAGTTGGTCTGGACACAAAGGATCAGGAAGCAGTGGTGGTTCCCCAGTTGTCTGGGGCACCAAGACAAGGAATGAGACAGGTCCCAGGCTAGGAGGAGAGACAGGCAGGGGAAATGGGAGGGTGAATGGTGCTGGGGGAGTCAAGGCACAGAGGGCATGATGGACTTAACCAGGAGAGAGGCTGGCAGGTTGCGCAGCCCCAGGGAAGCACGGAAAATTATAAACTTTTATACTTTGAAAATTTTCCCCCAAGAGTGAGTTTCTTTCACTCTCAGAGGGAGGGGCTGATCAAAACTATACTTAGCCTGCCGCTGGGTTCAGGAAAATGAGAAGGCACTTGTCCATCCATCCCTTCCTTCCTTCCTTCCTTCTTTCCTTCCTTCTTTCCTTCCAGGAAAAAGAGAAGGCACCCTTCCTTCTTCCCTCCCTCCCTCCCTCTGTTCTGTAAACCTCTTTTCAGAACCTGGATCATGTTGTTTCGGAGCGTGAGAATCAGAGTCAGTCAGCATCTTTGTCCTTTCAATATCACTTATTTTGCATTTCTATGCCTGTTTCTTCTAAGAGTAAATAGTTGATAAATGTGGGGGACTCCTGTTGTGTAAAGTAGCAGTCTCTTCATGTCCATAAAGCCCATGGGCTCGGATTCAAATGCAGAGACTCCTTTTTCAGCAGGATGCTTTCCTGGCATCTTCCTGACTCGTCTTTTGAAGTAGCCACCACAAAAAACATGGCCTCCGGCCCTGGAAATGCCATGCTTTCCTGTGCTTTCCTGTGTGATTTTCAGGCAGTCTGGCAGCCTGGCAGGAGCCCAGTTCCTTATGCAGATGGGGCATCCTAAAAGTACCTATCAGTTTTTACTACCACCCCCAGGTATAAAATGTTCTGGTTTCCCCTCAGTAATTGGAACTGGAACTGGAACTGGATCGCTAGGAGCTGCAGCTAGGATCTAGAGCTGGAGCCGAGCAGAATCGCTGTAACACGGAAGGCTGAATCCCGCGTCTCCCCGCCTTCCGGCATCGACTCACGGAACCCTAGCTTTCGCAGCCTCGTATCTCTCCTCGTGACCTGGCAGCTGACGGGTCACGAACTCAGAGAGAGAGAGTGCACGGGTGAAATTGGGGCGGAACTCAACCGGGCCAGCCTCGGTAGCAGAGACCCACAGAGACCGGAGAAGCAGGGACCCACAGCAACGCGCTGCGGGACCCACCACCTTCCAGGTGCACACCCCATAGATAAAAATAAAATAGAGGCAAGGAATCTAAGGCTCAAAACAGTTAAATAACCAGCCCAAGGTCACATAGCCTGTAAATGTAAGAATGGATTTGAGTCTCATGTTTAATGGTTGTACTAGATGGCAGGCTGGGATGATGACTCAGTACTTAAAGCACCTACCATGCAAGTGTGAGGACTAGAGTCTGGATCCCACAAAACCACTTCAAGGCTGGGTAGGTGTGGTGGTCCATGGTAATTCCAGTAGTTGGAAGGCAGAGATAGGTGATTCCTGTAGCAAGTTGCTATGCCAGCAAGCTCTGCATGCAGTTTAGAGACCCTGCCTCAAAGAATAAGGTGGAGAGATGGAGGAAGACCCCCAACATCAAACCTCGGGCTTCCACATGCACAAGTACACACCTGCACCGGTGCACATGCAAACCAACATATACACTTGTGCACATACCATACACACAAATACATGAGGAAAGAAAGCTATACTACAACAAATTTAGAGAATTTATATTTCAGAATTTCAAACTATACCACAAAGCTACACTATTTAATTAAAACACTGCAGTGGCATTTATTCTACTGTGGCTGACAATTTCTTTTATACAGGGTGAATGGTGCAAAATTTTAGAGACCATCATGATACTGGCATCTATGTGAATAATATTCCTAGAGCTGTGTAGGCGAGCAACCTGCCCAAGCTTATGTGGAAGTCCTGGATGTATAAGAAAATTATTTTATAATAATTATAATAATAAGAAGAATTTTTATGCTTATGTCATGTCAGCATAGATAAGGGATTATTAAAATAATTAGGGGACATAAGCTAGGTATATGCCTCCGATTGCTCTTAATGTTATTAAGTCAATGAGGCAACTTAGAACATGGGGGTTCAAGGCGGCTCGAGGGTCAAATGTTGCTTTGATTCTTTCATGGAGTACGAAGTTTCAGAGGCAGGACTGTCAAGCATGGGAATGATGCATGGCTTCAAAGCAGTTGTGCTTCTCAACTATACTGTACTGTTGAAGGCTTTCCTTAAAGAGTGTTTCAGTGCATTGTAATTCTTTATCTTTCCCCATCTTCCTTCACCAGCACCAATAACATATGTTCACACAGGGATGATTTTTATCAACAAAACAGTTTTGCTACCAGGGTGCAGTGCAGGTTTCAAGCAACTGTGGATGCCTCTACCTCCTTAAGAAGGTTTGCAGTCAGTACTGAATGTGAAGACCTGGATCTGTTTCAGGGTGAAGTGAGAGCCAGGCAAGGGACCCAAAGAGCTGTCACATAATTCATCACTTTCACAACCTGTCTAAATCTCCTCTTCTGTCCTTGCTCTTGACTCTTCCTGCCACTGTCTCGGCTTAATTTAGACACATCTTTCCTCAGCTGCATCATGGCAATAGCCTTGCTGCTTGATCTTCAGCCTTGCAGATATGCTTAGCACTCATACAACCACTTTCAAACCATCGTCATCACCACAGCCCTCCCCACTGTGAGCAGAGCAGTCTCACTGGACCACTGAGAAAGCCATATCTATAGCACTGCCTCGCTTAAAATTCTTTATCCAAACCTTAGAAGACAGAAGAAAAATGAGGAAGAACCCAATAGAGGGATGCTTTTGGAAGCCCTTGTCAAGAAACTCCAATGGACATTCATATGAACATTTGAAAATTGCCCTGTTCTGACTTTTTTCTAGTTCCCTGTCTAGAACTTGTAATGCTAATTACTCTTGCCTTTACTTCTCCTTCACATCTCCTATTCATGATTCAAGAACTTTCTTTTCCCCTTAGAGACAAGAGTTATGCAATTTGGGAGTCTTTTAGATAAACCCACTGAAGGGATTCTCCAATCACCTCACCCTGTGACACTGTTCAGCATGGAAGAAGCAAGAGTGGTCTGTATCCTGATTCCCTACTGGCAATTTGGGTAATCTCTTCAGAGGATGGTGTGATAAGAATAGGAGGTAGGAATTGGTTAGGCAGTTAGGGTAAAAAGACCTCAAAGAAATGTAGCCAGTTTCTGGGCTAAAAGTCAAAATGTCCTTGGGCCTGTTAGCAACACACTCTGTTCCAAAGGCAAAAAATGTCAAAATGTCAAAAGTATTTGGGAACTTGTATCTAATCCTTAAAATATTTTAGTGTTACCTCTTCAGAGGGGGGAATGTTGGAAGGGAGAGAGTGGGTATGGATTTGATCAAAACATCTTATATGCATGTATGAAATTCTCAATAAAGTCTTTGTTAAAGTTAAAAAAAAATTCTTCATCCCGGGGCTGGAGAGGTGGCTCAGCAGTTAAGAACACTGGTTGTTCTTGCAGAAGACCCAGGTTTGAATCCCAGCACCCACTGCAGTTCCAGGGAATCCAACAGCCTCTTCTGTCCTCCATAGGCATTGCACGACATGGGTGCACTTACCTACAAGCAGGCAATACACGCATACACATAAAAATAATGAATAAATTTTTTAAATTCTTTATCCCAATGTTTATAGTAAGAGTCATGGACTCAATATCTGCTGAGACCAACAGGTAACACGAGTCAATCAGGCAGGCTGTGAGTGTCCCATAATACCACCTACCCTAGAGGTGAGTCCTACCCACAGTGACATACTTGGTTTGCATAGTGAGGAAGAAGGAACATTTGCCACTTCCACAAAGAAACATGTTTTCACCCCCACTCTTCCTGTATCAGACAAGTCTCCCAGGCTAGCTTTTATTTTGTTCTCTTTGTCTCTGATGGAGACATAAGCAAAGGAAATATGTGACTGCTCTCTTTAAGACAAACAGTGAAATGTGCTGACACAAGAAAACTGATCCTTGGCTTCCATGCTGGGGCTGTGTCTGGGAAGAACAAGAACTTGACAAATTGGACAGCATGTATCCCAACTGAAGGAAGACAGTGGCCTATTTTGAGGGCAGCCCATTGCAACCTAATGGGGATGTGGGTGCAGTGTTCTCTAAGAGAAGTCAGAAATTGAAGTTTTGTATCTAAGAGATCTCCTAATTAAAAACTGGAAATAGATTTGCTTTGTCAAACCTCAACCCAGGCTAAAACAATGAAACAAAGCATGCCTACAAGCCACGTACAGCTACTGGCTTCCCATTTATGACCCCAGACTTAGAACCTTCTCCAACCTCACCCTTCAGCACAAGCCTGTCCCAATCCATTCAGTATCATCCATCTCTATGCAAATCAGAGTCTTTTCTACTTTGGGCAGGCTTGGAAAGATCCCTTCACTTCATTTTCCACCTGGAAAGATTCCTCCAATGCATGTCTCCAAGGTCACCTCCTCAGTGAAGTCACCCCGATTCCCTGGCAGAGTTTACCACTGCCTCTTTCAGGCTTCACAACACCTCCCCAAATATTACAACACAAGCCCATGTTTATACTATATGCATTAACTTCTGTGTCTCTTAATAGTATGCAAATGCCTTAGAGATAAGAATTCTGCTTTATCAATCTCTGTGACACATGTGTTAGCAATACAGCTTCCTGTGGGGTAGTACAGGATGAATGTTAAATGAATGGTTGGATAGATGGGCAGGTGGATGGGGTGGATGGATGAATGGATGGGTGAGTGAGTAGGTGGATGGATGGGTAGATGGATGAATAAGATGGACAGATGGATGGATGGATGGATGGATGGATGGAGTGGATGGACAGGTAGATAGATGGATTGGGTAGATGGATGGATAGGTGGATGGAGGGATGAATGGGTGGGATGGATGGGATGCACAGATGGATGGATGGATGGATGGATGGATGGATGGATGGATGGATTGGTAGGTAGATGAGTGTGTATATGATTGGATGGATAGATGAATGGATGAGTGGGTGGATTAATGGGTGGACTGATGAGTAGATACATGGATGTGTATAGTTGAATGGGTGAAATGGATGGGTATGTGGTGGGTAATTAGTGCACGGATGGGTATGTAGATGGATGCATTGTATGGGTGGATGCTTTAGTGGATGAATAGATAGATGGATGGCAATGTTGTGTGAGTGCAGATTCCCTGGCCAGAGCCTTAAATACAGGCACCAAGGATTAGTGCAGGCATTGTGGCTTCAAGTTCATAGAACAGACCAAATTCGCTTTTCACTAGGGACTTTGGCTTTGTTCTCCCAACTCTTTCCAAGACTGGCTCTTTTTTATGATTTGGGCTTCAACTTAAGGAAATTTTCTCAGAAAAGTCTTTCCAAACCATCTCAACACCCAATAATAAAAACCACAACCATGTGAACAATTACATGACAGTGCATATCCATGATTTCATGGACCTCCTTGTATATTTCCTTTTACCCACTTTTTATGCCTCCCCACTACCTCCAGTAGAAAGCTTCATGAAAGCACCGCTGTAGCTCAGTACTTATACTGTGTATCACACATTGTAGGTGCTGAATACACCTGAGTGAAGGGGTTGGTTACTAAAGGGAGAAATAATGAAACGACTCAAAATCATTAGAGTGTGTTTATTGATTTTTAATGTCTTTTTTCTTTGGGTGTAAGAGACAAAGTCTCTCTGTTTCCCAGGTCAGCCTCACACTTGGATCCTCTTGCCTCAGCTTCCTGAATCCCGGAATTACAAGTATGTGCCATCACACTTATCTCTTTAATGACTTTGTAGAATAAAAGTCAACACTGAAATAAGAAAATTCTCCTCATTAACACTACTTCTAGGTGAGGTTTAGCCCCCAAATGAGCCTGGGTTTGACACGAAGCCTTGACATTGCTAAGTAACCTTGGGAAAAAGGATTAACCTCGATAAACCTCGGATTCCCCCTATCAAGTAAAAATAATCGTAGTAATACAAACTCATAAATGCTTTCGAGTATGGAATGAGATCATCATGCACAGGGCCTCCCCAAACTAAAATCCTACCTGAAAGATGTTATCAGTATGAGGCCACTATGTCCACTGACCCCTCATGCTATGAAATTTAGACTAGAAAACAAAGGTATCAACACACATGACCCTTTCCTAAAGCTTTCCTTAGTGAGGCTTTATAATCATCAGCCAAGAAAAAAGCACTTGGGACTGGGCCTCTGTCATGAGCCACAGATCCACAGGCTCTGCGGTGCAGTCAGCTTGGAGGGGAGATTCAGGGTTTCCCAACAGAGTGGCAGAAGGAGACAAGTGCCATCTAAACCCAGAGCCAGCCGCATCAGAGGCCGCTGCTGTAGACTGACACCCTACAGACAGTGTTCTTTTTCAGGGAGCCCTCTACTAAGCTGTCATATTTTTTAGCACAATTTCCTTGGAGGTCAAGTTACCATATAACTGAATCCTCTTTGTGGGCCCAACATATGTCAACATGGTATTTTGCTAAGAAAACTCATAAAGAGAATTGCCAGCTGCAACACGACACTCACTCTATAATGCCGTCAGTCTAATTGTTTCCAGAAGCAAACAATTAAACAGTTTATGAGAAAAGCTCTATCTGTGATTGTGGGGGCCCCGCACAGCTGCTTCCTTGGTAAGGCAGTTGTAGACTAGCTGGTGCCAATATTAAAGTACAGTATGTATTTAGCAATATGGCACCTAAATGCATCATAGCAGACCTTTTGGGGAAATAAACAACATTCAAGTGTATTTTTGGAAGACAAATACTCAATACTTCATTTAATGTGGAGTTTGCAGTTAGTGGTTAATCTAAAATGATGAGAGAGAGAGACAGAGAGACAGAGAGACAGAGACAGAGAGACAGAGACAGAGGAGAGCCAAGCTTCACATAGCTATTGAGGAAATGCAGAGTTGATTGTTAAAATGATGGAGGGTTTTTTTAAAGAGCACAGTTCCCAAGCTGCCAATGCTCTTTGTTGCCTTTTGTCTTCTCCGTTTAAATTCGCCCATAATCCATTCAGACAAGTCCTTTTATCACGTTCATCTCCTCTCCTCATTACAGCTAATGTGATTAATTACTAAACTTCTCCCTCTTTCTTGCACAACTCTCAAATCTCATTTTTCATGAGTAAAATGGCCTTTTTTTTACAAAGTACACATAGCTGCACACACGCAGGCACATATATACACACATACAAGTGCAGGCACACATGCACACACATGCATATACTCACACATGCACACACCAAGCATTGCCATTTTATGTTATGTGTTATTAATAATAGTTTTGCATTGGCCCATTCAGCTGGTCACTTGAAACTGTAACATTTATTGAAAACTAGTGAGCAGGCAACACCGGAGAAGAGCCCAACACCTTGATTCGGTAAGTACTCACATAATTAGTGGCTGTGGCCCCCAAATCTTCCACGAAACTCGTTTTTCTATGAGATGTTTGGTCATGGACTGAATACAAGAAGGAAATCCTGTTCTGGTCTGATTTCTACCCGTGTTTCCCACCTACTCCAATCTCTGCCTGTATTTGTATTTCCAAAGCTGATTTGAATCACTCTCTGGTTTGGAACCTTTCACAGAGTCCCAGATTTAATCTCAGGATGAAAACAGAAAGGAAAATGGAATCAGTAAGACAGATTTAAAGCCTACCGGTCAGAAACACAGTAGGAAAAGCGATTTTTTTAACCAGCCTAGTGCAGAGCAGCTGAGGGACTTCCTTTCACACATGGTAGCCAGGCATCACCACCACCCACAGCCTACCTGCCTCCTTTCATACTACCTTCCAGCAAACAGCCTAATCCTCATTCCCCACAAATACTGGCACTGTGCACAAGCCAAACAGCAGTAGAAAACATGAACAGCAATTAGATTTAAATCTAGTCCTGCTCACTCCCCACCAGCCCTTTTTTCTTCACTAAGATGCTCCTCAGTTCAGTAACAAATATGATTCCCGTTTAGCATAGTGCAAGGTGGGAATGAAATGCAGATCTGTTAGCGCTATTCAGCCACCTGATGACATTTCCAACTCCTGAAAGGGGACTCTAAACACAGATTACTAACAAAAACCCTGAGTGCTTGGTAATTATTTATATGTCATTCCTACATAATCAATGTCACTCCAGCACTCCCAGAGCTCAATTCCTTGCCTTGTGTAATGTCTGACATTCTGTGAGTCAAATTACAAGGATCCTGAGCTCAGTCTCTGCCGCCTCCTGTATTTTCCCAGTGATGGCCACAGCACAAGAACATTGCCATAATTGGAGGGGATGGAAGGAAACTGCATGAAGTCACATACATTCACACGCAAGTATGATCACACACACACACACACACACACACACACACACACACGCAGACTTCCTGGGGGAAATGTCACTTTCAAAATGAAGAAAGGAGTGGCACTCAGTCATTAAACCTGGCTTTGGCTAAGACCTACACAACTGCTCTCTCCTGCAATGTCATGGGTCTCATGACAGACACCAGAGCTGGAGGTTTTCAGCGTCCTTCATCAATTCTTTAATGTATCCGTGAATACATCAAGTGGCTTCTGAGGGAACACTCCTCCACACCATGGGGACTCCTTGCAAATTAGCATTCTTTTCCTCCTGCCTGCCCTGCCCTCAAGTTTTCAAACATGACAACAATCTAAATGAAATAATGAGGGAGATTCATTCTAATGCTGTGGCAGGAACTGTTTTATTGCTAAGGCACCGAAGAGAACTTAATTGAATCCACTGGAAAAAGAAGCAGAAAGGGAAAGGAGAAAAAGAAGATGAAGGAAAAGATGCTGATGCTGCACACGCACGCACGCACGCACGCACACTCACACACGAAAGTGAGTAGGAGTCTGAATATTCATAGGAAACAAATTAAGTTCAGTGTGAGTGTAGACAGCTTCCAAAACGGCAACACTGCCAAGGGCCACAAGAACTGGAAAAGCACCTCAGTGGTTCATACTCTGGGTTCTTCAAGAGCTACATCATGCTTGATGGCATAAGATCTGTCAGTATTCAGATGTAAGTAATAGCAGGTACCCACAATGCTGTGGTGCCTAAAAAATACACCTACAAACCCCATAGCATTTCTTCCATGCAAAAACGGGTCTAGTTCCATTCCCTTAAATCCACTGAGTTGGTGACCACTTTGACCTCTAGAATATGAAATGCTGATATGTGACCTCCAAGGTCATAAAAGGTGGGGAGGCTTCTGTCTTTGTCACTGGAGCACTCGCCTTTGGAGCTGTAAACTGCAATGTGAGATGCTGAACTTGAGATTACCACACTGTAAAGAGACCCAAGACACATGAAGAGGTCATACACAGAGTTACTAATCACATGGAGGCATTCTAACCAACCCAGCTTTGACATCAGATCAGCACAGGCCTAATGTGTAAGAATGAAGAACATTCCCAGGTAGGTACAGTGATCCACACCTGGAGCCGCAATTATGTGGAGGCTAAGGCAGGAGAATCATGAGTTTGAGACCAACTTGAGCAACATAGTAAGTTACAGGTCAGGGTTACATAGTGGGACCCTGTGGGCTCTGGCTCTTAAACAATCACAAAAGCAAAAAGAGTATTTCAGAAGATTCCATTATGAGCCATTCAGATTCTCCCAGATTAAGTTCCAGACAATATGGAGCAGAGACAAAGCAAACTTGCCCTCCACTAGAAGTATAAAACGAAGGTTGTTTTATAATGAAATTTTATGAGTTCATTTACACAATGATTACCAAACCACAGCATATGTGTGATGACACATACTGTTTCTTCAGTGGAGCCCCAAATTCTACATTATTAGCCTTAGTTACAACATATGCAAAATGAGACTGAGATTAATCACAACCTCATGGTGTTCTTTGAAGGCACAACAAAACAAAATAATAAAAAACACAACCAACCAGCTACCGTTTACTTAGAACTTCCAAAGACTTATGGCACATGTATAAATTATATCATTTAACTCACTTACAATTATATATTTTAGTAGTATTACCCCTTTTATAAATGGGAAACTGAGACACGGGGTCTTGTCCCGCCTCACACAGAGAGACAGGATATGAATTTCAAGCCAAGTGTGCCAGTCACTTGCGCACGTCACTGGTCACTGTCACAAATTACCTGACAAAGCAACTTAAAGAAGGAAGAATTTATTTTGGCTCATGGTTTCAAAGAGTCCAATCCATGGCTGCCTGGCTAATCATGTGCTTGCTGAGCAAAACACCGTGGTGGTAGGAGTGCATCATAGAGGAAGTAGGGAAAGAGAATATAAAAAGAGGCCAGGGAAGACATACCCCCAGCATCCACTCTCAGCGACCCTCTTCCTCCTGCTAGGCTTCACCGCCTACAGTTTCCACCACTTCCCAAATGAGCCCCACCAGCTAAGGCTTTAATTCACGAGCCTGTGGGGGATTTCAGGTTCAGACCATAACACTGAGACACAATCACCCCAGCTTCTTAATCATTGTTTAAAAACATGTCCAGAGATGGACAAATATATCTGACACCATCAGACACACAGTTAAGAAATGTTTATTACTGCTATCATTTGTTATTAAGAATTTTATAATTAACTGGCACAGATTTTAGAACTGTGGTATTGAGTTTTCCTGTCTCTCCTGCTTCAGCACCCACAGGTGAACTCAGAATCATCTGTCCACGCCCCATAATCCTCCAGCTCTCAGAAAACAGGGAGAATATTCATATTGTATATTTCACATGCCAAAAAGGATTTCAATTTCACGCTGTACTGAATCACAGAAATGCTCCCCTTTAATCCTGTTTTTATTCTAAACCAGTTTCAAAACTTTAATATTTCCTAATGGAGGGTATGTTTATATATTCCTACCAATCTAATGGCAATTTATGAGGAGTTGGGCACTAGCCAGTAAGATAAGCTTGAAGCTTCACTGTTCTGAAAGTTCAATCAGTTAACCTAGGACAGCAATCACCTCTCCCAAATGAATAATGATGTGGAATAATATTTGGATGGAGATAGACCTTTTTGCATAGAAAATTGCATTATCATGTGCAATATCTCAGCTGGGTATGTACATTTACCAATAAGGATATTGCTCCGTGCATTTTTATCATAGGGCTTTTGATTCAAAGAATTTTCAGAGGATTCTGCATTGAGGGAGGAATGCTTAATGTCTGTGTAACATGGAATGCACTCTGAGCTGTTGGGGGCTTGGGAGGAGGCAGAAGCTGGTCTTTACAGTTTCTGAAAAGCTGCCACTACACCTTCCCAGGGGTTCTTCATTCCACTTAGCAAAGGGGGAAGAGCTAGCGGTGCACAGTGAGATAAGAGTTCTGTAAAGAAATGGCACTGAAAATAACCATCATGTCAATTTCAGCTAATGGGGCACAGTATGTGCTCATTTTAAAGGGGGATGGGAGCAGCATGCAGCCATTAAGAAAGAAATGCCCCTGCCAGATGCCACCCTGCCCACCCAAGCACAGTCAGGAATCAGCAGCACGAGACAGAGCCCAGCACAGCTCTCCCACATTTCAAGATGGATCTCCCATTGCCCAGGTCCCAGACAACCGTTAGGGAAGGATAATTATAAATGTTATTAGTGAGAAAAGAGCTGTTATCCCAACACCACTTCCACCAAGTAGAGATCCAAGTATTCCTATTGGTTTGAGAGAGCAATCTTAGTTATCACGTTCCACTAGGTTTCCTTTCACAGGTGCAACTGTCTGAACATTCACCAGCACACCTGCTCACCAGCTGACACCGCTATCTGAGAGCAACCTTTCAAATTAGGGAGGGGAGAGATAGCAAAAATCTTCTCTCTGACCACTCCCAGGATTGCCGAGCTGCTCTGCAAAGATTCCAGCTATGAATTATCTATCAGGCTAGTCCTCCACTGAGGCGCTAGCTGTGTAGGAGCATTGCAAGGCTGTCGGAGATGTCCACAAGAGCCTGCTAATGCTCCCTGGAAGTCAAGTGCAGTAGTTAAATATATAGACACTGGTACCAGAAAGACCCAGGCCTGATCCAGATCCATCACTCGTCTCCTCTGTGTATGTCAGCTCCCTCTGCTGCAAGGGAAGCAAAAATAACATCTGCCTGATAAAAGCTGTGAGGATTAGTGAAGAAACAATGCCCAGGCTCTGTACACCAACTGGGGTGGGGGGCTGCTTCTTCACCTGGCATATCAATGCTCTGTCATCTCAGGCTGGGATTCTTCAGTTGCTGCACACTATGTCAAGAGACAAGCCAATTGGCTTGAAGAAGGTAGCAAAAGTCAGCTTGGCCCTGGGGGAGCTGTCTACAGCTGAGGGTTCTGAACATAAGCCATTTTGCAGCCTTCTGAATTAGCATTCAAGAGTATATAATTGTCACACTAAGAGTCTCTAATAGTCACAGACCCATGGACAGAAGAGCCATCAATACCAATTAATAAGGAAGAGGGTATTTTGTCACATCAACCATCAAACTCCTCCCATTTCTTTCTGATTCATTGCAATGGTTAGCATTTCCTTTTGGCTCCCAGCTTAAGCCTCTCCTTGCTGATATACACGCTATGCTCTCATCACTTGCAACTCTTACTTCTCCTCCAGATGCCTCAGTTCCACACATGCATATACCCATGCCTTTGTGCACATCACCTGCTGTGTTCAGGGAGCTTGAATTCTGTTCTCTGTTCAGTAAATTCCCTGAAGTTCCAGATAACCACATCTGCCAAGTCTTCTTTGAGTCTCCTCAACCATATTCCCTGCCTGACCCACAGTCTTTTATATCACATCTGAACACTGTAATACTATGTGCTGCTCAATGAATTCACTTCAAAACATTTGTCAAGCAATGCCACTTAAACAGGTGTTGCTGTAGGCACTGGGGAGTCAATGACGGGCAAGCCTGAACTCCACCTTAAGCATCTCATAGTCCAATGAAACAGATTAGTGTAATCTGAGAATCACCAGGTAAGTCTGCAGAGCAATGGCACATGTAGAAAAAGCCCCATATGATGGATACTGGGAGGACCAAGGATTTCCAGAGGAAGTAAAATCTGCCCTAAAGAACCAGAGGATGACTTAATCAAGTAAAAATCAAGGCAAATGGCTGTGTGCAGAGGACACTCTATTTGAATATTTGCCAAACGTAACATCTGAAAACTTGTCCCATGATATAGCACAGAGCAGATAAGGATATTAAGGCCATGTCAATTGATGCTTAGAACAAGTTGGAGCTTATTTTCACCCCAAATCTGTACATTGGACAATCTAAAATTTTAATGACAGACAAGAAACTACATACCATTATTCTTTTTATGAAAAGTTCTGAACATGGTAAAAATAAACTGCCATAAAGTATAGGGGGAAGGACTACAAAGGGACACAAGTGAGCATTTGGGGGGTCACATAGTGCTCTCTCCACTGCTGGATGTGGTAATTATATCCCCATATGATTCATCAAAACCCATAAAATTAACACTCAAATTTTGTAGATTTTATTGAATATAAATTACACTTTAATAAAATTGAATTAAAGGGGAAGACTATAAAGAACATAGTACAGAATTCTTCATCCATTTTTATTGAATTTTTGTGATTTTCATACTATATAGTCGATGGTATTTCCCCTAATAGCACCTTATATATAATATAGTCTTTCCCCCTCCCAGAAGTCATCAATTGCCAGAAGTTCCTTAGGTTGGCTTGGAATTTCTTACCCACTTCTCAATGACTAAGCAGGAATTTTATCTGGTTTGAGCTTGTATGGGACTTGTGTATGCTATCACCATTGCTGTGGGTTCACAGGAATAAACGACCAGCTCTCTGGAAGACTGTGGTCATCCACTCCCACTGGTTCTTACAGTCTTTCTGCCTCCTCTTCCTCAATGATCCCTGAGCCTTGGGAGACAGAGGTTTGAAATAGGTGTCCTAAGTAGGGATAAACACTCTGTGGCCCCTTGTTCTCTGCACATTGGCCAAGTATGGATTTCTCTGTTAATTGCCATCTGCTGCATCAGGAAACTTCTCTGGTGAGAGTTGAGAGATACAGTCATTCACTGTGTACAGATTGCATTTAAGATGTGTCACTTAGGGTTAAGTATCTCACAGACACTTAGTCTCCCCATGTTTGACCAGATCTAGAACTCTGTAATAATCTCCATCTGTTGCAAAAAGATGCTTCTTTGATGAGGGGTAAAAGGTACACTTGTCTGTAAATATAAGAATGCATATTTATAATAAAATAAACTATATTGATCTATGGGTATAGCAAAAGTAGGTATTTCTCTAGGATCTATGACCACCCCAGTCATGTGAATTTGTCTATGTTTACAGTACCACATATGAGTTCCCTCTCATTGAATGGGCCTTAATCCCAATTAGATAGCTGTTGATTACCCCTAAGATAAAAGTGCCACTGCTACACCAATTGCAATAGTTTGCTGAGCCAGTTATTGTTGTTTTGGGGCTTTACAGTGGGAAAGGACCATAGATTAGTTTTTTTCCCTTGGCAACTTGTATAATATCCTCTGATACCAAGAGCACTAGTCCTTAGGGAGGATGCTTCCAGGTCAGTTTCAGCTCAATTGCTCCAAGACCTGTGTCTGAACTGTGGCCTGTCTTCAGTAACAGAATCTTATCTTCAAGTTCAAGTAATCAAAAAGTATGGAAATAGCCTATGTTATTTTGGGAGTCTCTTGGATACCCTGACCAACAACTTGAAGGAATGCTTCTCCTGCTTGGCACTGTGTTTTTTGTTATATAGCATTCGGCTACACACATGCACTCATATGCTTACTGTATGTATATTTTTCAGTGAGACTTTGAACTAATAACATTTCCTTCTGGTTTTTCATGCTATCTAAGCATTATTTATCTCTTTTCTCACTCCCCCTGTCAAACCCTCTCTACTCCTTCACCAGTTAAAGCACTCCCCTTTCCCCCATTTTCCCCTTAATAACACCTGCCTCTTACATAGTGCTTCAAAGTCTAAAGCAATAAGACAACAAAAGGAAATTAAAGGGGTACTAATTGGAAAAGAAGAAGTCAAATTATACTTTCCATTATATGATATATTATATATAAGAGATACCAAAAATTCCAGCAGAAAACTTAAAAAACTGATCAACATTTTCGGCAAAGTGGCAGGTTACAAAACCAATCTACAAAAATCAGTAGCTTTTCTATTCACAGATAAGCAATCAGAGAAAGAGTTCTGGGAAATACACAATAGGCTCAGAAACTATCTAGAGATAAATCTAACCAAAGACATTAAAGACCTCTGCAATGAAAACTTTACATCTCTAAAGAAAGAGATTGAGGAAGACACAAGGACATGGAAAGACTCATGGATTGGTAGAATCAATATAGTGAAAAATGACCATCCTACCAAAAGCAATTTACAGATTCAATGCAATCTCAATCAAAATCCCCATGATATTCTGCACAGAACTAGAAAGATCCATGCTAAAATTCATATGGAATCTCAGAAGAATCCAGATATTCAAAACAATCCTAAACACAAAGAACAATGCCGGGGGAGTACCATAGCAGATTTCAATCTATATTATAGAATCATAGTCATAAAAACTGCATGGCATCAGCACAAAAAAGACTTGTAGATCAACAGAACAAAAGACAAGACCCAAACATGAGTGCCCACAATTACAGCCACCTGATATTTTAGACAAGGCATCCAGAACACACACTGGAGAAAAGACAGCATCTTCAACAAATTATGTTGACAAAACTGGATCGCCACATGTAGACGTTAACCTCAAATTGATCAAAGACCTCATTGTGAAGCCTGAAATGTTAAAACTATTAGAATACATAGGCAGTACCTTATAAGATATAGGTGCAGGAAAGGGCTTTCTAAATCAAACATCAGTTGCTCAGGAATTAAGGTCACCAATCAAGAAATGGGACCTCATTAAACTAAAAAACTTCTGTAGAGCAAAGGAAACAACCAACTGAGTGAAGAGGAAGCTTACAGAATGGGAGAAAATCTTCATCAGAACTCAAAAGAAGAACGGAGGAGGAGGAGGAGGGGGAGGGAAAAAAATCCAATTTTTAAAATGAGCTACGGATCTGATCAGAGAGCTCTCAAAATAACGATGGCTAAAAACACCTTCAAAAGTGTTAAACACTGTAAGAAATTAGGGAAATGCATATCAGAACTATTTTAAGATTTCTTCTAACTCCAGTCAGAATGGCTAAGGTTAAGAGAACAAATGACACCAAATGCTGGTGTGGATGGAGAGAAAGGAGAACCCTCATCCACTGTTTGTGAGATTGCAAAATGGTACAATTACTGTACGGTGAAATCAGCATGGAGAACTCTTAAAAAACTAAAACTAGATCTACTGTATAACCCAGTCATACCAATTCTTGGCATATTCCCAAAGGACTCATCCTACTACAGAGATATTTGCATAGCCATGTTTGTTACTGCTCTGTTCAAACAGCTAAGAAGTGGAAACAAGCTAAATTCCTCAACTGATGCATAATGGAGCTCTACTCAGAGGAAAAGAAAGATGAAATCATGAAATTTAAAGGTAAATGAATGGAACTAGAAACTATTATACTAAGTAACATAGACTCAGAAAAACAAGGGACATACGTGCTAGGATTTGGATCTACAGCAACCCCCAATGCAGCAGGGTCTCATGGTTTTGCAGGCCCCCTGAGAATGCAGGAACTGAGTTAATGAGCACCCTGACCATCCACAAGACAAGATAAACAGACTCTCTACACCTTTTGACCAGAGACCGGATTACTGCAAGGAGCTGCTTCAGCACAGCATGCTTCCCCTTTGATGAACTGAAAGGATAAACAGACTCTTTACACCTTTTGACTCCAGACCTACTGCAAAGACCAGTTTTGGCATAACCTGCTTCCCCTTTGATAATCTTAAAAGACAAACAGGCCTCTGCACCCCAGACTCAGATGTAGGAACTGTCTCACAATGTATAGACTCTTTATCCCACAATCCAGATCCTAGCTGATGGAAGGGGATGGAATGGGGTGGTTTCACAGAGGCTATTCTCTCCTGATAAGCCCTGGACAATCTCTCTCCTGCCTAACTTTTTAAAAAAATATTTTCCTGCCTTCCACATTCCCCAAAGGCCCCTATAAAAATCCTCATCCAACTGCCTGTGAACCAACAGATCCTCTATCCCAAAAGGGGAATTGTCCCATGCGTTTTCCTCTTCTAAGAAACTCTATCCCGCCGGAGTTTTTGTCTGTGTCCTGGTGCTTTCTCCAGATCCAACTTGATTTACCTATCAATATGGTCTCTCTCATTTGTGGATTGTAGCTCCAAATCCCTAGATGTGAATATACATCCTGATATAGGTGCAGGAGACAGGAGAATGGAAAGGAACCATGGGGTTAAAAAGGAAGAAGGAGCTTGAGAAAGGGTGATATTAGGAGACAGGGGTTATCTGCATTCCTTTTTGAATCCATTCTTAAATTCTTTTTTAGTGATTTTTTATTTATTCTTTGAAAATTTTCACACAATTTTATACAATGTACTTTGATCTTATCCACCCCTGACTACCTCCCTCCAACTAACCTTGGGACCCAGCAACTGAAACTCATCTCTCATTTCTCTCTCTACTTCATGTTCTATTATTATTAATAATAATAATCCCAGTGAGTCCAATTAGTCCTGCACGTGTGCAATTGGTTGTGGGGCCATTCACTGGGGCATGGATAACTTACCAGCAGCCACATTCCCAAAGAAAAGTGACTGTCCCTCCCTCATCAGCCATCAACTGCCATAGAAGCTCTTCCTGGAAGGGTGGAACCTTTAGAGCCCCACTCCTCTCCATGTTGGAATTTTGACTGGTTTGATCCTGTGCAGGTCATGTGTAGATAACCACACCTATTTTCAGTTGATGTTTGTATCTGCCCTGCCCTGTCTAGAAGAAAGTACTTCATAGCCCTCGTCCCCCAACCTCTGGCTCTTTCATTCAACCCACCCTTCCACAATAGTCCTTGAGCCCTGGATAAAAAGAGGTTAACACAGATGACCCACCTGTAGCTGAGCAATCACAGTGGCTTATTGTCAGCACTGTGGTTATTCTCTGCATTAACCTTCTCTGATCAAGATTGAAAGCAGTACAAATATATGTTTACAAACATAAATACTAAGAAGGCAGTTTGACAACATGGCCATTTAGTGAAACAACACCAGTAGGTACCCCTTGCCAACCCCAACCACCCTATGATCTCCACAGTCATGGGCTTTTGACGAGGTTCATGGTATCAGGCATGGAATACTTCCTGTGGAAATGCCTCAAAAACAACCAGAAAGTGTTTGGTTGCCCCCTAGTTATCATGCAGGTATTGCACCAGCGGATGCAATCTAGTGGCAGGTTGGTCTGCAGGATGCAAGGTTCAGTGCTGGGTAAGACCTGGCAAGTCTGAGAGGAAAGGTATGAAAACAGCCATTTCAGAAATGCTAGTCGTTGACTAAAGGGCACACCTGGGAAGATCTTTAATAGTGTAACACCTGACTCAGTTATTGATTGTTGGAAAATGTCACCAACAAATGAATGGCTAAGCTCACCATTTCCCCACCTTTGCTACTCTCCTTGATCCTTAGTCATAGAACCCTCATTTCTAATTGGGCGCATGGTTTTCCAGACAACATTATTTGCTAGAATATCTTGCAACTAGTCATAAGATTAAGTCCTAGGCAATGACAAATGTCTCTCAGGGCTTTGGGGGAAACTCCTTAATGATAAGAGGAAATGCACCCTTCTTTGTCTCTGGTCTCTATTTCTTTCACTTATACTAAAAGTGCAGTAGCCATCTTAAACTCTGAGGCAAAATATTAAGCACAGAGAAGTATCTATTTAAAGGACAGAATCTCTAATGTTCACAGAGAAGCTATAAGCCACCTTAAACCATGCTTTAAGCCTGAACTTCTTTATTGCTGAAGAAGAAAAACACAGAGACCCACATCTGGTCATGTGTAGAGAATAAGGAGATGCAGAGTGCTTATACCAGAATAAGACAGCCATTTCAAGCCTCTGCCTCCCCAGGCTCAGGGAGAAGGGGCAGAAAGATTGTATGAGCCAGAGGAGGTAGATGACCACAAGGAAACAGAGTTTTCCAAGGCAGCTGGTCAGTTACTCATATGAACGCACAGAAAATGCTGCCAGCATGCACAAGTCCTAGGTCAGCTCAAGCCAGACAAAATCCCAGCACAGACAGGGAGAATTGGGTAAGAAACCCCAACTGTATCTGAGGAACTACTGGCAACTGAGGACTGCTGGGAAGGGGAGATCAGTCTCAAGTAAGGGTGAGACTCTGAGTAGGCTGACCAGGGTCCAGGGGATAAACCCACACCGAAGGGCATTTGGGGACATAAAACTACTGTTGAAGCTTCAATATATACATATATATATTATATATTGTAATACATATATTAGAGTACAGAAATTTGGTGAAGGAATTAGAAATGTGGGGGTTACAGATACAGGAGGGGATCTAATCAAAATATGATCAAAAGATGATGTGTGAAATTTGCAAAAATTAACAAAGAAAAATGAAAAGCTGCTGCCTTATTGAAGGCGCTAATTTGAGTTATTTCTATTATATACAGCCAAGCTTAGTCCTCATGCACGCATGTAGATTCCTAACTTTACAATTCACATCAAGCTAGCTGTGTTATCTTCCTGGATGGCAGAATCAAACTTCAGGCAGATTTCTAGGCCTACCTCAAATGAAACTATAGGAAACACCTACCCCAAATCTAGACCAATAAAAACGTTTTGTTTCTCAAGGGTCTTCTTCCTTGACCATAAAACTCGGTATTAGTTAGCTAAATGTCAGGTGAATAATAAATAATATGATAAAGGTAAAGCATCAAGGAGAGAAGACATGGGATTTCTCACAGACTTCATAGACAACAGCTGGAACGCTGAGCTTGTTGCTGAACACTCTGAAGAGAATGATGATGAAACTGAAGTGAAGCGACATGGGCACAGAATGATCCAGAGCTTAGATCAACACAAGATTCAGGCTACTTAAGCCCTGAAGGCAAGGCTGAGATAGGATGAAGCATATGACTGGGGATACTTGAAAGTCATTACATTCTAGAACAGTGATGGGGCAAGAAGGAAAGGATGCTAGTGTCAAGAGTCATGTAAAACACATCCAAACAGTATTGCCCCTGCCTATATTACCTTCCCGGATATGCTAATTTATACCACAACTTGCTCCCAAAATAAATTTCTGACATTTTAAAGTGATTATGTGACAGCACTGGTTCTAAATCTTTCTGCATATAATTCATTTGATTCACACAAATCTCCGAAGTACATGCTACTGTACCCTATTTTTATGGATGAGAAAACACAAGCAAAATGGTTGAGTGACTTGCTCAAAGTTGCATCTTAAAGGGTCAGAGTCCTGGCCCATGGTTCCCATGCACCGATGCAAAGCTGGAGGTGGTAGGTAGAGAGAGCTTAGTCCACAGACAATAGTACATGAGGTTTTCAAAGACTGAATGACAAGTGACCAATTTTTACATATCAGTTAAAAATAAACTTAAATTATTTTAAGAATTTTTAAAAGAAATATGAGAGATTTCTGTTGTTCTGACTGGCCTAGACTCTATTTATACTTACCCTTTAACTGCACCTCTATTTTCCTCTGAGGATCCTGCCCTCTCCATCATGTTCTCCTGGTGAGACTAACTGCACCTAGCACAAGATTTATGGCACCTCCTCTAATTTAAGGTGTTTCAGATACCACAGGTGTCCCTGCTATCACCACAGTGGGTTCAGAGGGATCTAGGACTCAGTCAGAGTGGATCCGGTAAGAGTCAGTGCTAAGATTGAGGGTGGGTCTGTTAGCAAGGGCAGTTGGCCTCCAGCACCCAACCTACCCCTATAAAGGCATGAAGCTGCTGCAGAATCACCTATGCTACCATGGAGGGAAATGTGTCTATAAAGAAAACTGGCAGGAAGAACCGCAGAGCCAAGAGCCGAGAGCCTGAGTGGGTGGAGGGAGGCAACCTCTGCACACCCAGATACACCTGGCTGAATATTCATGTCCACCCTGGGATTTTTTTGGTGATGTCATCAAAGAACTTAGCTTCTGACATTGGTTTCTGTCACAGTCACTGGGAGTGATGGCCACTATGTCATCACTGTGCTTCTGAGTCCTCTACCACAGTATGCATATGAGTGTGCCCACACCCCACACGCTCCTACAGAGCAGAGAGGTGTGGTTCCTGCACATGGCAGCACTGAGCACAGGTCAGGTAAAGAAGCAAAGTTCACTGAATGCATTTTAATCAATTCACTGTGACCATGCTCTGCAGAGGGGTTTCTATGTTCCAGAAGACGGCACTCTTCACATCTGCTTCATGGATGTTACAATGGCCTCTCTGTATTTTTAAAACTTGCTGTATCTGAAGTTCAAACACGTTCAATGACAAAAAGTACTTTCAGAGTACTTTGTTCAGATACGTCTAGTCCCTCCAATCTGGATCCATTACCTCTCCCACCTTCCCAGCTTTTATTTTACTCTGAATACATCCTTTAAGGAAATGCAGCGCTGGCACTCAAAATCAAACCTTGGCAAGGTAAATGCACTTCTTTATACAAAAACAAAACAAAACCAAAAAGGACTGGAGAATACATCATTTAAAGCAATAAAAAAAAAAAAACACAATTCATGATCCATCTCTGATTTTTCAAATGTAAAATGAGACAGAAAAGATGTCTGTGTATAATGGGTTTTGCAACATTGGTTAAAAGTTCTACCTGGGAAGGAAAGAAGACAAATGATTCAGAAATAAAAATCCTTTTAACTCAAACATTTTTCTGCAAAAGTAAAATGTGCACATGCACACATATGCATACACATACGCACACACACACGCACACACACATACACACATATACACACACACACTTTGTATAGTACAATAAAAAATATAATAATGACAGAATCTAGGGAGGAACCAAAATGGCAGCCCAGAAATGAGAAACTCTCACATCTTCTCACTGTATTTATTCACATACTTTTTCCCCATGCATCTTAGCAAGCAGATTAAAAGGAAAATAATGGTGAGGGAGGGGAGTCTCATTCACGTACAAATTAGGAACATGGGTTTGACAGGGCAGGAAAAATGTAAATTCCTGTCTTACCTTTGGGCAAGTCTCAGTTTCCATACATGTTGGGAAATTTTACGCATTGGGGCTAGAGAGCTGGCTCAGTGGTTAAGGGCAGTGGGTGCTCTTGCAGAGGACCCGAATTCAGTTCCCAGCATTCACATGGAAGCTGACACCCATCCATAACTCCAGTTTCAGGGGAACTGATGGCCTCTTCTTCCTTCTACAGGCAATGCATACATACGGTGCACTTACATACATGCTGGCAAAACTCATACATGTATCATTAAAATGATTAAAATCTTTAATATTTTACACTACTGCCTTTGTAGGTTATTGGAATTGGTGAGGATGGGAAAGGAGAGGAGGAAAGGTGGTTGCCACAAGGGTCATCAATTTCATTTTCCTCTTAATTTCACAATGGCTCAAATCTGCTACTACAAAATCAGAGCTTCTCCTCTATTTGAAGGAAGCTTCAACCAGAAAACTAGGCTGTTATCTGCATTTCTGATTCTACGTGTCCTACCTTGACAGAGTTAACTCACCATCTGGAAAAAGAGTCATATGGAACCTGAGACCTTTGGGATCCTTCCTTCAGAGCCTGTTCAGAGCAGGAAAATGCTATATTTAAAAAGAGGCAGGAAAGAGCCTTTGGCTCTGAAGGAATCCTGAGCACTGACTAAACAGATTGCCTGGGTCTCCTGTCTACCTGTCTGAAGAAAGCATTAAAAAATGCTGTGCCTCTAATAATTTCAAACGCAATGAAATGCCAATGTTGGAACAGCATTTTCTTTGTGTAATCAAAAGGTCCGTGAACCCAAACTTGAAATCTCAAAGATACCTTAAGTAGAAGGGACATCTTTCAATAGCCAACATCATAATGTCCCCCATGGGTTACTATCCCAGGCAGACAGGTGACAGGGATGCGCAGGGAGTCTTGCTCTGAAAAGCACTTTCAGGAAACAATCAGCTTAAGACATCACCCATCCAACTCACTTCAGCTCAGATGAACAGTGTCACTGCTCCTTAGAAAATAGAAAAAGCAACTGCAGAACCACAGTGACAGCAGACTAACCACCACATAGTCTTTGGAATTTGGCTTCATTTTTTAAAGTGTACCATTCACAAAATACAAAATTAAAAATGAGAGAGGCAAAGTCTAAAGATAGAAGTTGCCACCTTTCTAACTAGAGACAGAGAATGATTAGTGGACAGTTGAATCTTCATTTATTCATGTACACATGTGATAAATATTTAGTCAGCACAGGGCTCTGTTCTGGAAGCTGAGGGTACAGTAGAAAAGAAGACAGTCAAGGTGCTTATTCTTATGGAGAATATACTAGTGACATGACCCAGGGAAATATAATGAAGCAGATGAGCAACGAAGATATTAGATAGTGACAAGTAAGGGAAGACCAAGGGCCATGACACAGGTGACCTGGGCTGCAGGAAACAAGGGTACAGTCTGTGGGTGGGCTTTCTGACACAAAAGGAGGCATCGTGTGCATGAGGAAAAACGGACAAAGGGGGAACAGGCAGAGCTAAGGAAAGGAGCCACTGACGGGCAGGGTTTTGGGAAGGCACTTGGAGTGAGGTTATTTTTGTGGGTTATGTCCTAAGCATAGACATTTCCCAGGCCTTGACCGACCCCACCCATTTCAAATCATCTGTGGTCAATGACCCATTCTGATCACTGAGCAGCCAGCTCGACTCACCTCCCATGGGGAAGATTAGTTAATTCCACTGGTGATGAGTCACAGTAGAGAGGAGAATGAGAGCAAGGCACTGAATTAGGAAAAACCTTGGGCTACTCAATGAACTACTCCTGGTTTTAATTATAATAAGTAATGGGAAAAGAGATGAGTTGAGTTTGATGGCATTACTTCACAGCCTTGCAGTACGGAGTCTCTGTACTGTCAACGTGAAGAGACCTCATGCACGGTGAGGGCATCAAACCCAGTCAACCACACACTGTCCTCCCAATCTAGCGCTTGGAACACAGTTAGGCTGTTGTATCACTCTAGTGCTTCTGCTGGCAAAGAACAGATAAAACTGCCATGTTTAGTCAATACTTTTTCCCATATTTTAATCCATTTGAAATGAAAATGGGTCCTGTAACTGTGACACATTGTCACTGCCTTAACAGGGGCATGAAAACCAAGAGCAGCTTGAAAGAAAATCCTGGGAACAATAATGGAGCACTCTTAAGGAAATTCTGCCAGAGCTTCAGCCTTGGCACATCTAGGTACAATAATACTATGGAGTCAGTGAGAATGGAGACACAGGAAACTGGGGTGGTGTAGAAGGGTCAGGCTTAGGAAATTTTAGGCATTCTTGAAGCAATGTCTTTGTTCTGATATATGAATATACAGGACTAATAGAAAATGTGTGTCTAAGGATAAAGATGCTCTTTCAATGAATAAAAAATTTTAAATTCGAAATGCAAAAGTAGTGTCATGGTTTAATTAGCGGTGTTTTATTCTTAGCACTTCCATGAATCAGAGTGTATCGTATAGACTCGAGGAAATCTGAGAACATTTATGAAGCATTCAGTGGCTGCCAGGAATTTTGTATGTGCTATATGGCATATAATCTTCACAGCAACACCTTCAAAGTCCATGCTATGCTCTCTATCTCAAAGGTATTGAGATGAACCTTCATGGAGCACAGCTTGTTTTCAAATGAAAAGTATACATTTAAAGGAGCAAGGTCACTCTTCAAAGACACTATGACAGAACGGCAGACGCCAAGATCTCGGCATGCTCTGCCCACATCATGTTGGATTGTCAATCCAGTTTTCTAGGCATGGTAGCACATTCCTGTACCAGCACATGGAAGGCTGGAGCAGGAGAACTAGAAGTTCAAGGCCAACTTGGACTACATAAAAAGACTCTGCCTCAAAACCAAAGAAACCACACATTTTCATTATCTGTTCATCAGTTGATGGTCATCTAGGCTGTTTCCATTTCCTGGCTATTGTGAACACCACAGCAATAAACATGGATGAGCAAGTATCTCTGTAAAAGATATAGAGTGCTTTGTGCATATGCCCAAGAATGGTATGGCTGACTCAGATGATAGATCTATTTCTAACTTTCTGAGGAACCTCCACACTGATTTAAATAGTGGCTGCACCAGTATGCATTCCCATTAGCAGTGAATAAGAGTTCCCTTTTCCCCATATCCAGGCCAGAATTTGTTTCCAGGCCAGAATTTGTTGTCCTCTTTCGTGTTTTAACTATTCTGAATGGAGTAAGATAAAATCTCAAAGTGATTTTGAGTGGACAATGAAAATGTAGCACATTAGCAATATGGAATATTACTCAGCTCATAAGAAAAATGAAATTATGCCAGGCGTGGGGGTGCATGCTTTTAATCCCAGCACTTGGGAGGCAGAGGCAGGCAGATCCCTGTGAGTTCAAGGCCAGCCTAGTCTACATAGTGAGTTCTGGGCCAACTGGCGCTACTGGGAGACCCTGTCTCAAAAAGACCAAAAAAAAAAAAAAAAAGAAAAGAAAAAGAAAAAGAAAATTATAGCTGGGCGTGGTGGTGCATGCCTTTTATTCCAGCAATTGGGAGGCAGAGGCAGGCGGATCTCTATGAGTTTGAGGCCAGCCTGGTCTTCATAGCAAATCCAGGCCAGCTATGGCTACAGGGAGACCCTGTCTCAAAAATATGCCCCCAAAAGAAAGAAAAATGAAATCATGAAATACACAAATAAATGGATGAAGATAGAATCATCCTGAGTGAAGTAATCCAGACCCAGAAAGACAAATTTCACGTTTTCTCTCATATGTGGATGCTACCATTGAATCTTTAGATATATGTGTTGGAATACCCTTAGAGGTCAGAAAACTAATAAGAGGCTGGGGGAGGGGGATTACAAGAGAGGGGAGATAAAATGCAATGATATAAAGGGAGAAAGTGGGATAATGGAACAGAAAGGGTTAAATGGGGCGAGGGTGGGAGGGCAGATTAAAAGAGGACACTGTGAAAAATTGTATGGGACTTCCTAAAATATAGATACATATACACATATTAAAAGAGTTTGAATGGGGCTGGAGAGATGGCTCAGTGGTTAAGAACTCTAACTGTTCTTGCAGAAGACCCAGATTTGAACACCAGCACCCACATGGCAGCAACAACTGTCCATTACTCCAGTTCCAGGGGATCCAACAGCCTCTTCTGTCCTCCGTGGGCACTGCACGACACAGGTGCACTTACCTACGTGCAGGCATAACACTCATACACATAAAATAAAAATAATTTATAAAAAAGAGTTTGAATGGAGTTACCCTATAACAGGGGGCAATGCCCAAGCTAGACACAATAGGCAAGTCAATTAAAAGGCCAGTGCCAGCTCAGCATGGTGGCACACACCTTTCATCCCAGCACTTGGGAGGCAGAGGCAGGCAGAAATCTGTGATATCAAGACCAGCCTGGTCTATATAGTGAGTTCCAGAATATTTGGGGCTATGGGGAGACCCTAGAAGCCCCGTCCCTAAAGACTAGCTCTCATAGTTCTAGAGGATACTACGTAAGCTGCTAAGAGAGAAAAATCAATTAATGGTCCAAACCCAGCTTTTATATAAAAAAAATTTATTTATATTTATTTTATATGTATGAGTGTATTGCCTGCATGTATGTAAGTTCACCTGTGCTGTGCAATGCCTGGAGGTCAGAAGAAGTCATTAGATCCCCTGGAACTGGAGTTAGGACAGTTGTTAGCTGCCATGTGGGTGCTGGGAATCAAACCCGGGTCCTCTGTAAGAGCAGCCAGTGCTCTTATCCACTGAGCCATCCATCTCTCCAGCCCCTACAAAAAAAATACTAAATCTTTAAAAAAATAGGATATAGGGGTCTAAATATGATTAAAATGGTTTGAACCCAGGTCCTCTGCAAGAACAGTCAGTGCTCTTAACCAATGAGCCATCTCTCCAGCACCCAACCTCAGCTTTAGAGCCTAATAACCACAACAAGGATGGGCACAACAAACTATAGCGATAGTTTGCCGCTATAGTGGCACTTTTATATTGGGAGTAATCAACAACTATATAATTGGATTTCAAGCACTCTCAGTGGAGAGAATTCATGTGTGGCACTGTAACCATAGCTGAATACACATGGCTGGAGAGGTCATAGATCCTAGAGAAAATGCTGTCATATCCCTAAAACTCTGTCATATCTCTGTCATATCCCTAAAATATAACTTCTTACTGTATGTTAAATATTAATCCTTATATTTACAGACAACTATACCATTGACCACTCATCAAAGAAGCTTCTTTTTGCAATGAATGGAGGCTATTACAGACTTCCACAACTGATCACACAAGAGAATATGTGTCTGGGAGATGCCCAGCCCTAAGTGACACATCTACAGTGGAACCTCTACACCTAAGGCTCATGGAACACAGCGCAACAGGAGGTAGAAGGAATACTAATATGTTCTTTATACTCACAGTTACGGTTCATTACAGTGAAGGGGGATGTATTCAAATCAGCAAAGGAAAAAGATCCACAGGGAAGAACCAGGAGTTTCCAGGTATCTTGGTATAGCACATCCAGGTTCCCAGATATGCCCTGTGTGTGAAGTCTAGGGAAGCTGACTGCGACATCCGGAGAAGCTGCCCCAGGCTTGGTGTAGAGGAATTTGGTTGGGGATCTGTACCATAGGCAGGGCATGCCCACATGATTGACCTTAGCTACTCACTGTCATGCCTTTTGCCCTCAGAGATGAAACAAAATGGTGTTTCCCAGAGGCACAGGACAATAAAAGCAGTTTTCCACCACAGGCCCTGTTATTGGTGTATTATTCGTGTGGCCTAAGTTCTCAGTTATTCAAAGCAATTTCCTAAAGCAAGATGCTCCAAGGGTTCCCAGGCAATCCTCCTACCTAGCCATAGAGCAGTTCTTTCTTCGGAATGTGCAGGGTTTGGGCACCCCAGGCCTGCTGAGCAATCCTTTTACTTCCCAATGCTATAAAATATACACTATAGCTCAGGCAGGTGCAGACTGCTGGGAAAATAGGTATATTTCTTCGTGTTATATGCAACTCTGGAGTTGTTTGAAACTGATAGAGGATTTGCATTTCTCTGCTGTCCTGCAGCGAGCAAACAGTTTTGTCAGAATATGCCTTGGGAAGATAAACCTTTCCATAACGTTTGCAAAGTGGCAGTTTCATCGCATTGTGCATTTTGTTGGCGCCTGCCCATCTGAGGTTAGAGGAACATCGAAAACTCATAAGGTACATCTATGGACGGTCGGACAGTTGTTTCAGTCAGAGGAACTGAGTAGGGCATGTAGCTTTTCCATATTGAAAACATGATTTCAGGAGAGAGCGAGTTAGTTAGTTAGTTAGTTAGTTAGTTAGTTAGTTAGTTAAATTCATTTGGGAAAGTGCTTGCCATGCAAGAATGAGGCCCTAAATTTGATCTCCAGAACCCATGTAAAAAGTTGGATGTGGTGGTGCATGCTTTAATTAATAGGAGTGCTGGGGAGGTAGAGACAGGTGGATCCCTGGAGATCACTGACCAGCCAGCCTAACTTATTTGTGAGCTCCAGGTCAGTGAGAGATCCCGCCTCAAAAAACAAAGTGTATGGTATCTAAGAAATGACACTCAAGGTTGACCTCTGACCTCCACATACATGCTCACACACATACATACAACATGCACACACACAAGCTATATGTATATGTGCTTGGAAATGAACATACAATCCACTTCACACGAGGCAAGCCTCTACCACTGAGTTGCACCTCTATCCCTGAAGAAATGTTCTAAAATACAATGGAGTAGTATTCTTCCTCTCACTCCTTTGCTTCCCCTGAGGTTTTGAGGTCCAGGAAAAATTAGCAAGTTGGGGGTATTCTTAGGAGGCGGTCCTCACTGAAGCCTGACAATACAAGTCTGCTCAGATAGACTCATAGTCCCATCCTGACTGGCTCAGTCGGTGAGCCATGCTGATGTGGCAGCTCTCAGGCTGACCCCTGAGCTCTGCCACTGAGCAATGGGAAGAGCATGATTATTTTCATGCTAACAAGCACTGTAGAACAACAAGTCCTTCCTTTCCTGGTGGTTCACTGTGACATCACTGACCTTCAGCTGGCATTCTGGGTGCCACAGTGGATGGTCAGAGTCAGTGCAACCCTGCGCATCTGAAGAAACCTCAATAAGTGGCTCTTAGCAGGAATTTTATAGTGTAGCACTGACAACAACTAGAAGAAAAAGCATCACAGTATTTGAAGGGGGCCAATTAAATTTCTGGAAGGGGGCAGTTGGGCATGGATTTTTGGGAGCCCCATATTTTCATTGGTAATGTTGTTCCTGCTACTTCCTGGGTATGGGTGAGATATGTCACCAGTTCTTCAGATTTGTGATCTTTGTTGTTTCGGCATTGCTAGGCTGATTACTAGGATAGTATATAAAAGGCTTATGACATAGTGCCTGGCATAGTGAAGGAGGCTAAAATGTCAACATGGATTGCTACCCTTAGAGTAATAATGAAGCACTGGGGAGATGGCTCAGTGGTTAAGAGCACTGGCTGTTCTTGCAGAGGACCCAGATTCAGTTCCCAGCACCCACATGGCTGCTAACAACCATCTGTAACTCCAGTTCCAGGGGAATCAGATGCCCTCTTCCAACCTCCACAGGCATCGCATGGCACAGATGCTCAAGCTTACACACATTTAAGCAATACACTCATACACATAAAATTTAAAAAATAGATAAAATAATTTCTTTAAAAAAGAAGAAATTGGGGTTGGAGAGATAGCTCAGTGGTTAAGAACACCAGCTGTTCTAGCAGAGGACTCGATTCCTACACCCACATGGCAGCTAACTGATGTCCTTAACTCCAGTTCCAGGAAATCTGACACCTTCTTCTGACTTCTGCAGGCATTACAGGACACAAGTGCACTTACATTCATGCAAGCAATACACTCATATCATACACAAATAGTAAAATAAAAATAATAAATAAAATACTTTTTTAAAAAAGAAGTAATAATGAAAACAACAGGTACATCGGATCTCTGTGCTCACCCTGCAGATTTACAATTGCAAAGTTCCTGCCCAGTAAGGAAATCCCTAAGATCCGTCTCACGAGAAGAGGTTTCCAGGACCTTTTGTCTAGACTTCTTTTGCCTCCCGAGTGGGGGAAATTGGGACAGTGGTGAATGTGTTCCAGATTATCAAGATAACATAAGCATCTTTTGTTTCTTTAATGTCACAAAGACTGGTGATGTAGTTCAGTGGTAAAGTGTTTGCAAACCAGACTTGGTCAAAATTACTTTTCTCTCTTAAACATGGTGGAGCATGGCCAGGTCAGTATCAGGCCTCGTCAGGAGTCATCACATCTTACAGGGTAGCAAGTACGACACTGTAAAAGGCTCTGATTCTCTTGATTCAAAAGGAGAATTTACAATTCACGAGAATTTACAGCCAGTTCAGGTTCCAGGATTAAGGTCATGGTGTGGAAAGCAGCAAAGCCATCCTGGGCTCCTGTTCCTGTCCTGTCTCACATTTTCTACACACATTTGGGGGAAAAGATTACTTCCCACTTCAGCCTTGCTGTCTGAAAAATGATGTACATAGAATTAGGGAATATTAGCTAACAGGTGCAACAGAGTGTGTTCCAGTTAGATTGCTTCATCTCAGGGACACTGTAGTGGCATCTACGTGGTATGTGCCCATCGGTCACCTGGATTCCACCCCAGCTCATGCATTGACTTTTGTGACATTGGGGAAATTATTTCCTTCCTGCTCTCTAGCCTCCCATTTTAAGAAGAATATGTTGGTTTATATCGCTGTGAGTACTGAATAGGGTAAATAAAGGACAACCGTGGTGCTAGACACACAGAAAGTGCTGTGCTAACGGAAGATTATATTATTAAAATATGAACAGTAAGTTCACGTCCACTAAAAACGTGCACCTACTAAAGATTTTAGTAAAATACGTTTTTGGTCTATCCTTAGAAATATTTATTTACTAAAAGAGAAGAAATCGGGTGTATGTGGTCATGAATGGCAACTAACCAGGCCCCAAGGCATGTTGTACTCTGTGCAGGGCACACGGTACTGGGTTCAGACAGTGGAGGAGAGGTGTCAGTCTTCCCTGAGTTCACTGGTCAGTTAACTCAGACCTCTAGGAGCATCAGGTGGCTTCAAGCAAAGCTGTATCCAGGCCTCAAAACCAGGAGGGGTATGGTTCTTTCACGCCCACTGTTCTGTTCTATGCTGTTTTCAGACCTCTTACATGAGGGCTGCGTGCAGATAGGTCTAGAATTGATGTCAGAATGAATTTGATGCAGAAGAAAGAGAATACTATGTTTCCACTAGATTCAGCAAAAGTTGTAAGGTTCAGTCTTAGATTGGTCCAGATTAGACTCATACCTATCTCTCGGGGGAAAAAACGGCATGTATACAAGAGCCTTGAAGGATACTTAAAATAAACCAGACACAGAGGCTGCTGGTGGATGGGTGAGAGAGTAACTTAATGCTCCACCGTGCTGTCATGGAGATCACTTTATCTAACCATTTCCTCAGTGGGAAAACTAACTTTCACCTCTGAGAAGTAATAACTATTCCCCTTTGATGAAAACATCCAGTTTCAGAAATACAATAAAACTTTCACAAGTGATTGGGAAGAGACTTAAGCAGACAACAGCATTAAGTAACCTCTCCTTTTCATGTTGTTTCTTTTCGACTGCTACCTATCTGTGTGTCACGAATGCAATTGTACAATCCACATTTAATGCTCCATACCTGGACCCAACGCTGGGAGTGCCATGCTTCATTCATATCCTTACCCTTCTTGACTCATTGAAAACCACTTCAAGCAAAAATCATTCGAAAGAAATTACCTCTGTGTATTACACCATGAGCAGTGAAAAATGCCCCACATGAGACCCGACGGTCCCGAAGCAATAAATTTTTTTCCGAAGTGCAAGATGTAATAACTCAGGGAAAAGAAGTCCCCATGACAACAAGAAGGAGAAGGGAATGAGAGAGAAAGCAGTGGATTCAAGTCTTTTACGATACAAGGAATCACTAATTTGTGCTTGGAAATCTGTCTTTGGGTTTAAAATCCTGGAAAGATACTTGCTTTTTCTGGCTTTCCTGCCTGCCAGGTGATATTATTCAACCTAACCACATCCTCAAAAGTCGGTGAGAAGCTACATCTTTTCCAGGGACTTCCCTCATCTCCTGAGCCAGAATGAGGAGGCTGTGCTATGATGTTTAGAGCAAGGGTGGTATTTCAGAGGGTTCAGTATGCAAATGTTGAACCAGAGGGCCTGAGAAGATGGCTTAGTCAGTAAAATGCTTGCCGCACAGCATGAAGAGCTCAGATCTCAAAAAACCATCTCTCTTTTTTTATTTTATTTTATTTTATTTTTTTGGTCTTTTTGAGACAGAAAATTTTTTATTATTTTTTGAGAATTTCATACATGAATATTGTATGTGCATTAGTTCCAGTCCTCTCAGCCCTCCTTCTACTCCTCCCATGTACCCCCTTCATAATTTCCAGTCCTCATCTTTGATTATTTATTATATATCACATACATAACATTTATAAATATTCATATATAATGCAGTGTGTCCAAAATCATCTTTAAAAAAAAATCCAGGCATGATGGTGCACACTTATAGTCCCAGCACGGAGGAGATAGGTGGATCCCTGGAGCTTGCTGGCCAGCCTAGCCTACTTGGTGAACCTCAGGTGCCAATGAGAGACTCTGTCTAAAAAGAAAAGGTGGACAGCTCTTGAGAAACAATACCTGAGGTTGACCTCTGACCACTATGTGCACACACATGCCGAAGTGCACGTGCACACGCACACACACACACACACACACACCACACACACACCCCACACACACACACACACACCCCACACACACACACACACACACACACTGAACCAGGAGATGTTTTCATGCCATACATCCAGAGTCATTTTCTAAGCACTGTCTCATTTCTTTGTTAGGAAGCACTATCTCTGCTTACTGTTCCCAGCCTGGTTCCTGAGTGAGCCCCATGTCTCCAAATTCTTCTTCTTTGATGCACTCCAAGATTCTATGGGACTAAAATTTCTTTTTTACTTTTTAAAATATTTTTACTAACTCTGGGAATTTCTTGAAATGTATTTTGATCATCTTCACCCCTAATTCCTCCCACATCTATCCTCATCAAGTCTTATTTGTGCTTTCCATATACTCCTGGGTGTGGGGTCATCCACTGGCGTGTGGTTGACCTATCAGTGGCCACAGCTTTAAAGAAAACTGACTGTTCTCCACCCAGCAGTCATCACCTGCCAGTAGCTCCTCAGCTAGGGTGGGACATCATGACCTCGTACCCCCTCCACGCTGGGATTGTCTGGCTAGATTGCACAGGTTTTATGCATGCTGTCACAACTGCTGTGAGTTCATACAGGACCTGCTGTATAGGACTAAAGCGTTCTTAAAGTATTATACTTTGAACAGGTAGTGTCCCCAATAGGCTTGTAATTCACTGAGTGCTTTTCCCAGTTGGTGGCATCACTTTGGGAGGTTGTGGAAACTTTAGGAGGTGAGGCATGACTGGAGGAAGGAGGTCACTATAGGTAGGTCCTTGGGGTATTTTATCCCTGGTTTCTCCTGCCTATTTCTCTATGCTTCCTGTGTGCCATGATGTGAACTGAGCTGCCCTTCCATGCCTTCCTAAAAACAATGGCTGAACCTTCTGAAACCATGATCCAATATAAACCTTTCCTTCATTAAGTGGTCTGTGTCAGGTCATTGGCTTATAGCCACGGAGAAATAACTAATGCTTAAGAGTATTTCCCATTATCATTTCCGAGAGACACAAGACCAAAAAATACACACTAGAGGCTTCTGCATACCGGGCTTGAATAGTCTGCGTCTCACTGGGTCTAAGATTCTGTACCCCTGAGGGTGTGGTAGCCCTGCCCTTTCCAGCTTGGCTCTGCCCTGCTTCCTTTTTCCATTCCCGCCAACACTTTCCCAAGTTATCACTGTCATAAGAAAAAAATTCAATGATTCGATTTCAACGAGGGGGCTGCTTTCAGGAGAAGCCGCTCTATTGCATTTAATCTAGTTAGCAGCCCTCTGGCAAAAAATTCTACCTTTCACTTTGTGAGACCAAAACGTAAAGCACAGAAAAGACAAGCCAGTAGCACAGAGTCACAGTGTTAGGACTCGCCAAACTGACTTTTAAAAAGAAAACATAATCATAATAGAAGACTAGGGGGAACCTTGGGTGGTAAGGTATTTAAGCCCTGCAGGAGACCAGCCGTCTGTTCCAGCTTGCCCGAGTGCTTCCACTCATTCTATAACCGCGAAGCCAGAACCGCTGACTCTATCATTTTGAAGGGTACGTGTGGATGACTGTTTGCAAGTGGGAGTTTTAACCTATTTCAGTCTTCCATAAAGCATTTGGATGGTCAGCAAGCCCGATGTGAATCATAATTCCAGTGATGAGATGTCCAGATGGGCATAACTCAGTATCTCAGCGGTTCTTCGCGAATGATGCGGACTCTCCCTGGTTGTAAGCAGGCTGGGAGCAGGTGTCATGAACCACACCATTTTGGGGGTATAGTTCACTCTTTCTGCATATCTATTTGATTCCCATGAATTTCTTCCACCCTGTAAAAAACCTTAGTTCAAACTTCTTTCATTTTTTCAGTGATTTTATTTTTCCAATTGCTGAGCATCAAGCACAAACCATGTCTCAAGTCCCAAATTTCTTAACTAGGAACAGGCACTATCAACATTAGATAACTTAACTTTCTCCTGATGGACATTTCTCTAAAATATTTAGGTGCATACTAAAGTTTATTTTCCTGTTTGTTTTTAACTGAAATGCTACAAGCATGGGGCTTTCTAATGATGCTCATGGTGTAATGAATTTACCTGTGTATCACACTTTCCTTTCCTTTTTATCAGGAAATCCTGGAAACTAGTACGTGTCTACATGTACAGTGTTGTCTCATTCCTTTTAACAACTGCCTCGAGTCCCTGCTGTGGAGACACCATAATGTATTTAAGAAGTCTTAGACTGATGCACACATAGTACTCACTGGCTCAATGATTCTTTACCCCCAAGGACGAGGCACCTCTGTCCTTTCTTGCCTGGCTCTGCCCAGGCACCTCCTTCCATTCCCACTAAAACTTCCCTCTCTTCTCAGGAAAACATCATCACAAAAAATAGCATTCAATGATGCAACATTTGCCAATCTTTACTATCAAAATACAATGGGGGTGGCTGGAGAGATGGCTCAGCACTTAAGAGCACTGGCTGCTCCTGCAGAGGACCTGGAATCGATTCCAAGCACTCACATGGCAGCTAAGAACCATCGGGTAACTCTAGTTCCAGGGGCCCTGACACCCTCTTCTGACCTCCGAGGGCACTGCACAACATGGATGCACCTACTTACATGCAAGCCATACACTCATACACATAAAATAAAAAATAATAAATTAAAAATTAAAAAATACAATGTGGATCAGAGAGATGTATCAGGATCCTAACTCCAAACCCAACAACCAGAGTTCAACTTCTAAACGGCACGCGGGGAAGGACAGAACCAACTCCCACAAGTCATCCTTAGATTTCCATGTGTGTTGTGGCACGGCTTGCACGCGTGCACACAGAGTAAATAAATAAATGATGTAATAAAAATTACAATTAAAGCACAATGTAAGTTGTGTGTGTCCCTTTTGCTGGACAGCTGAGATTGCGCAAACCGAGTGCAGAGTGACAGACGCTCTCGATGAAAGCGCACACCCGCACCTACAGGGATGGCACTCTCCAGCTCAAAAGCCGAGATGTCTGATAAGAAACAGAAGCAGACCTATGAAACACCTGAGTGCTGGAGATGAGGTGTGTCCTGAAAATTGTGCTGCACACAGGTACCAAGTCCACACACATGAGCGAATTCACAAATCCTGGATACTGAGAGTGGAAGATAAAGACGGTCTATGAAGCATTGGGAAGTTTTATTGTTTTGGGGGGTTTTTTGTTTTTGGTTTTGTTTTTGTCTTTTTGAGGCAGTGTCTCCCTGTAGCCCCAGCTGTCCTGGAACTCACTATGTAGACCAGGCTGGCCTTGAACTCACAGAGATCCACTTGCCTCTGCCTCCCGAGTGCTGGGACTAAAGGCATGCGCCACCACGCCCGGCCAGGGAAGTTTTTTAAAAAGCATTTCTTCTTGGTGGCATATGTGGAAACTGCAAATGCTCACCCTCACATACAGAGCAAGCTGAATGAGATATTAACATGATGCAATTTAGATACAATACCAATTCTCATCACAGGGCAGACCAATGATGGCCAAAAGCAACACTCCTTATGAGTGATGCCACGATTTCCCACTGTGACTGAGATTGTAAATTAAGTCAGAGAATATACACATAAAAGCAGGGAGAACAGGACAGCCCCAGACACAACTGGTGAGAGCGTACATATTTATGCAAGACTCCTTCAGGAAACTGCACTAATATGTACCAAAAGGCTTTACATCATTCTGATGCTAACTCTTTGACCCGATAATGTATGCCCAGGAATTTATCCTGAAAAAGTGTGTGTGTGAACATGTATTGTGTGTGTGTGTGTGTGTGTGTGTGTGTGTGTGTGTGTGTGTGTAGCTGAGCTTGGTGGTACACACTTGTAATCCCAGTACTCAGTGTCTCAAGCAAGAAGAGCATGAGTTCCAGAGCAGACTGGGCTATGTAGTGAGGCCCTATCTTAAAACAAACAAAAAAAGAAGGAAAGGAGAGAGGGAAGGAGGGAATACGTGTACGTATGTGTACACATCAGTATATAGGTTCTGTTCACATTTACTCTTTGTGATATTTCAGAACTAGGGAAAGACTGAAAGCAATTCAGATGCCCATGTGCATGGCACTACTTACATGAGGTACAATAAACCATATCATACAATGAACACTACACTACCAATAAAATGCATGTGCTAAAAAAGTGATTCTCAAACTGTGGATCGGAAATCATTAATGAGTCATGAAGACAATTTAGTGGGTCATAGCCAGCTTTTTAAAAAAATAGAGAAATAGAAATGTAAGCACACATTGTTCATGGTAAGAGTAAGTAGTTTCATGAAACTATTTTGAAAATGCTTTATACTAGGTCTTTACATAAAGTGCGTTTCTTCCTGTGGGATACAGTAACAATAATAAATACAATGATAAAACAAAGTCACTGTGGTAATACAAAATTCAGACGCATGGGGATATGCAAATAGTCTGTGGAACAGAAATAGCAAGCATGGGGTGAGGGTGTGGACAGTGCAGGACCACTTGCCTAGCACGTCTGAAACCCTGAATTCAACGGCCAACACAGCAAAATAAAACATCAGAATAGACAGGGTCAGGGTGCTGTTCAGGGTGTTCAGTGTAGAGCATCTAGCTCACTTGTGTGAGGTCTTGGGTTCGGTTCTGAGGACTAGAACAAAAACAAAGGAAGGAAATACAGATCTTAAAATAGAATCCCAAATTTAAGCTAATACCAATAATTAAATACATATGCATATCCATTCACAAACAAGAAATGCCCTGTGGCTAGCAGGATTATAGGAGAGTGCAATCTTTTTCTGGGTGTTTTGGCTGTATTCTAAATTTCCTATTAGAGTAATTATTATGCTAATAGCCAAAAGGAGCTATTTTCCAAGCATGGTTGAGGTTAGTAAAATACAGTCATTGGTAGTGATTTAAGAGTGAACTGCTTGTGACAGAATAGAGAAATGCAATGAGCAGGAAGCCATCCCCTCCTCTGACACACTGCTATGAAAGGCATCTTTTAGGAATGCTGCAAACCACAGCACTTAGGGAAGCAGCACGTTCCTGAGGAGGTGCACAGGAAATAAAATAGTGCAGAATTAAAAGTATTCAATTTTTCTTCCTGTGATAATACATATAGGTAATCATGTCTATTTAAAAAAAAAAAAAAAAAAAAGAGAGAGATGAGGCTGGAGAGACAACTCAGTGGCTAAGAGCACTGTCTGCTCTTGTAGAGGACCTGGACACGGTTCCCGGCACCCACATGGCTGCTAACAACTGTCTACAATTCCAGTTCCAGGAGATCTGATGCCTCTTCTGGCCTCCATGGGCATCAGATACACACATGGCACACAACATACCTACAGGCAAAACAATCGCACACATAAAAGTATTTTTAAAAAGAGGGAGATGACAGGAAGAGAAGGATTGAAATGGAGAAAAGTCAAGGGTGAACACAAAGTGTCTAGAGTTCAAGGAAAGCCAGGAAAGCAGCAAATCCTTCAGAAGTTATTAAATTTACAAATGCCCAAATAAACTCACTGCATTCATTCAAAATGAGTTAATGAAGTGACCAATGGCCTGACCTCTTTTAAAAGTTAATGAAGAATTTTACAAGCCAACTCTACTTCAGGTTCAGGTGATAACTCACTCCTAGAAGAAAATGTTACTTATTTCAGGCTGAGGCAGATCCAGTAGATGAACTTATATTGAGGGACATCTGGGGATACAAACTTGACTTGATAGGCCTTAACATATATGACAGAACACATGAAATCCAGTGGGAGGGCTATGGGGGTAGAGATAGGGAAGGGGGTCTAAATATTACTAAGATGCGTTGTATGAAATGCACAAAAATTCAATTAAAAATATATATAGAGAGAGAGAGAAGAAAGAAAAAGAAGGGGCTGTTAGAGCAAGGGTTTCATATGGAAAAATAACACTAGTGACTTTAAATTTGCCTCCTCCCATCCCCAGTGGTACACCAGTGTAGCATGAGGCTGCCGAAGGTGTTTGGTGATTAACAGTCAAATGTCAACTTTGCTGCTTCCAGATCTTTCTCCACTGTCGAGATGACCTTGGCATCAAAAGGCCAAGGGAGTCAAAGGCAATTCCCAAACGCCTGCATGATTCTGAGAAAGCTCTGAACAGAAGAGAATGTTTGCTGGTGGAAAGGACCAGGAAGAGTGAAAATATCTGCCATCAGACAAGACCACACAGAGACTCAAAGGACGACGGCAGGTGTTCCCAGTGACTCAAAAACGGTAAATCAGTTCCAGGCTAAGGAAGAACATCTGAGCCTTGGGAATTACATGTCAAGGACAAGAGATAATAAAAGAAAACACAGACAATTAAGAAAAAGTCTTACTCTCAATTTTATGACCTCTTCTTTAATTATTGTTACACATACCACACCACACACACACACACACACACACACACACACACACACACACGATCTACTGAGTCCATTTAGAGGTGCTCATATCATATGTGCATGTCTTTAGGGCTGACCACTTCATGAAATTGAGAGGGAGTAAGGGGGTACACGGAGATAGTAGGAGGAACAAGAGGACAGGGAGGAAATGGTATAAAAATACAATATTTATGAATGAATTTTACAAGAAACAAAAAATACATTTTAAGAATTTTAAGATGAAAATTCCAAGTTAGTGGGAAGGTCTGTGGCAGGCAGATCTGGAGGCCAAAGGCAAGGTGGGGGTAGGGACAGCCTGTGGAGGGTCTAACGAACTAAGTTGGAGAACTGAGATGGTTTGGGTGCAGGGGATCATAACATAGTAGATGGGTCTGGACGAAGGGTAATCCAGAGATCTGGGGTGAAAAGAGCAGGAGTCAGCCTGGGCACAAGGCTAGAAGGGAGACAGAGTTGGGGGAGAGAGTGGGGCTGGAGCTGCTCAGGGTGCAGGGCAACCAGTGGGTGGAATCTGACTTACCAGGGTAGTAGGCAGCTCTGTGGCAGGCAGATCTGGAGGCCAAAGGCAAGGTAGGGGTGGGCACAGCCTGTGGAGGGTCTAAGGAGCTAAACTGGAGGATTGAGCTAGTACAGGGGATCGGGATGCAGTGAGCAGGTCTGTGTTAGGAAGCTAGTCCAGAGATCTGAGGCAGAAGAGCAGGAAGGGGCCCAAGGCTAGAAGAGGGACAGCACCATAAAACTTCAATAAAAAATTTAAAAAGTCTTACTCATATGGACAAACCCATCCATTAGGCTGTTACAATAAAAATTGGTATTTAAGCCAGGACAACTTCAAGGACATGTGTGTTGTCAGTGGGTTTACACATGTCAGGGATGGTGATTTATTTTTTTAATCTTTTATTTATTATTTTTATTTTATGAGTATGAATGAATTGCCTGCAAGTATGTGAGTGCACCCATGTCCTGCAATGTCGTGGAAGTCAGAAGAGGGCCTTGGATCCCCTGGAACTGCAGCTATGGATGGTTACTAGCCTCCATGTGATGCCGGGAATCGAACCCAGGACCTCTGCAAGAGCAGCCACAGGGATGGTGATTTATGCACATGCTGTTAGCACTCAGTGCTGCTAGCTAGCACTATTTTACAGAAAACTTCAAAATAACCATCCAGTGTTAGGTAAGCGCAACTCCTTATTTGGAATCCAATGAGGATTTGAGAAAAGAAACGCAAGCTCAAGCTTAAGGAGAACAATGGGCTAAAAATCTAGCCTAAGAGCGTGTGACTCAACTACTGTGCTCCCTGTCCAAAGGTAACTAGCTTCTTCTTAAAAAAAAAAAAAAAAAAAACTGTCCACAGCTTCAACTTTGCTTTGTTAGTATTTTTTTAATATATTTTATTATCTTTATTTTATGTGTATGTGTGTATTGCCTGCATGTAGGTAAGCGCACCTGTGTCGTGCAATGTCCGTGGAGGACAGAAGAGGCTGTCAGATCCCCTGGAATTGGAGTTATGGACAGTTGTTAGCTGCCATGTGGGTGCTGGGATTCGAACCCGGGTCTTCTGCAAGTACATCCAGTGTTCTTAACCACTGAGCCTTGCATGTGCCTCTCATTTAATCCTTGTAACCACTCTATGAAGGATATACGATCCATAGCCCCATATTAGAGATAAGGAAATGGAGTCACACACAACTTATCCTAGGCCACACAGCCATCAGCCTGTGCAGTCAATACTCAGAGTTAAGTAGTTGGCCCCAGAGTTCATGTCACCTCACTGCCCCATATTCCCAAGGCAATTGAAATGTGCAGCAGATGGAATCTCATTCCTTCTCCCAAAAGCCACTTGAGGTGTCTTGTTAAAGCACTGTGACCTTCAATGGGTCATTCTCTACCCAGATATCCTTGCCTTGCATTGTCTAAGAGACCAGGGCAATTTCCCACAAGGTTCACTTCATTTCTCACTGGCTGAAGAGCAAAGAAAAAGAAAAAAAGGAACAGGAAGGTTCTTTGGGCTGTGTACCAGACACATACAAATAAAATGGCTTTAATAAAGGAACGGTGAGTGCGAACATAGATCAGATACCGGGTACCTTTCACTGGCCAGTTAACCCTTTTCATGGCGCCTCAGAGGTGCAGAACAAGTCTACGTCCTGGGTTTTGCTCTGAGAGCTGGGAGAAGCCTGCAGGTGTAAGAACACTTTGCATTATAAGGTACACAAGGTAGCAGGTTAATTTTAGGATGGAGTTAGTGGAGTAATCTCATTCTCCACAAAAGCCTGATTTTGCCAACCCATTCCCAATAGAATCTCCCAGTGCAGTTATCTAATAAACTGAAGCTTCCCGGGTAAGTTACACACTGCCGACACACAACAATGACAACAAAGGATCAGATTCTTACCTGAATAAAACTGAGTATGTGAAGGAAATCTGGCTGGCAGAGGGAAGTGGATAAATACAAGGAAACCGTCTTGTCTGGACACCACAGGGTAGTCGTACATACGAACCCACTTGTGACAGCATGCACAAGACCTGTGCGCGTTCAAGCCAGACAAAAACTCAGCAAGGATGGGGGAGATGAGCAGGAAGCCCAAGCCCTCGTTGAAGAACTAATGGCAATTAATAGCTTCTGGGAGGGGGAGAGTCAGTTTTCTTTAGGGGTGTGATATCTAGTAGGGTGACCAGACTCGACAGGATAGACTCACACCCAACAGCATTTGAGGAACACAGATCATACTCAATAGGGTTTTTTTAAAAAAGGAAAATAATAATAGAGGACATGAAGTCTGGGTGGAAAGTAGGAAGGTAGGATGGAGATAGGGGAGGAATCTGAATATAATAAAACACATTGTACAAAATTCTCGAAGTATCAATAAAAATAGGTTTAAAACAGAAGTGAGCAGCAGGATCATGAACACTTCCCTGTTCCTTTTTCAGTGCTAGGATTGACCCCGGGCCCCTGAACATGTTACCCAAGCTCTCTACCTGCACCTTCCTTCCAACTTGGTGAGTATGATGGTTCCTATTGTCAGCCTCACCAGATCTAGAGTCCCCTAGGGGACAAACCTCTGGGCGTGTCTGTCAGGGAGTTTCTATACTGAATTAACTGTCCCTATGTGGGAAGCTGGAGGCCTAGATTGAATAAAAGGGAAAGTGAGCAAAGGCCAGCATTCATCTCTCTCTGCCTCCTGATTACAGGTGCAATGTGACCAGCTGCCTCATGATCCTGCTGCCTCAGCTAGAGCAGATTGCCCCACGTTGCCTTTCCCACCACAGTCCACTGCACCCTCAAACTATGAGCTAGAATTAATTTGTCCTTCTTAAGCTGCTGCTGTCACAGCAATGGGAAAAGTAACTCATATGGTGGGCCTCCTTAAGAGAAGAAAACCTGTCTTTTTGGTTGTAAGCCTCAGCCTTTAACAGCTGCGCCAGGACAGAGAAAATACTAATGCATCTCTCAACTCTCATCAACAGATCTCCCTCCTGCAACAGAGGGTAATGAACCCAAGGCTTAGGGGACCATTGCAGAAAGATTGTAAGAGCTGGTGGTGTGGGGGGTACATGACCATATGGAAATGGAGTCTTACACGTTCCTGGGACCTTGCTCATATGAACTTGCAGCAATGGTGACAGCATGCACAAGACCCATGCAAACTCAAGTAGACAAAAATTCAGCACAGAACTGTGGAAATGGGCAGCAGGCCCTAATCTTAGACGAAGAACTATTGGGCAGCTGATTGGTGCTAAATGAGGAAGAGCTGATCTTTTTCAAGGGAGGGACTCTAGATAGGTTGATTAGACCCCAGTGGATGTGCTGGCACTGAGGAATGTCAGGAACACTAACTTGACTTGATAGGCCTTAACATAAACAACAGAATGCATAAACTGCAGTGGGGGCTATGGGAGGGTGCTGATGGTATAATGATTAAGATGATGTATATGAAAAACACAAAAATTCAATAAAAGAATTTTTAAAAAGAGAATCAAACCTTTCAGCACAAATGTGCATTTAAGTCATTAAACAAATACACTCAATGTTTTGTCAGAAAAAAAAAAAGTGCTCTCCCTCCTCTTCCATCTTCCCTTAGGCTGCATCCCACAAGTACAACCAGCTGCCCAAGACTCATTCATGAGTTCTCATGAACTTACCAAACTCTTACCACTTCTGGGCCCAATAGTCCAGTCCAAATGATCACCACATCTCACATCACCATGACTCCTGACTAGTGTCCCTGCTTCCTCTCTGCTCCTCTTACAACTGACTCTTCCCATGATATACGTACCCATTATCATGTCCCTCCTCTGATCAAACTCACCAATGGCTCCCCATCCCCTCAAGCACCTTATGCTGTCTGTCTCCCAGCCAGCTCACTGACCTCATATCTCTACTCTTCCTATCCTCACCCTACCCTAGTCAAGATGGCCTCCTTACAACTCTGAGACACACAAATCATAGCCAGGAATGAAGTTTATTCCCTCCGACTAAAATTTCCACCCAGATCACTCAGTGACTTCAGCATTTGATCCAACAAGCCTTCTCTCTCATACTTCCCCAACCCTGCCATTGTCTTCTTTCCACTTTTTGCATTGCCTTTAATATCATCGGACTTTACAAATGTACCTGTCCATCCCCAATAGTACATGGTGTATTGTGATACCTATAGCTATTACCCTTACTATGAGTCAGACACTATACTAACCATTGTGTGTGTGTGTGTGTGTGTGTGTGTGTGTGTGTGTGATACTGCTGTGCATGTATTCGTGTATGTGGCGTGTGTGTGCAGGTGCATGCCACCACACTCACTTTTTTACAGGAGTGCTGGAAATCCAAACTCAGGTCCTCATGTTTGAAGGTCAAGCACTCTACCAAATGAGCCATCTTTGTTACACTGTCTTTGATACAGTGTCTCACTATGTTGCCCAACTTAACCTGGAACTCCTAGGCTGTCCGCTTGCCTCAGCCTCCTGACTAACTGTATCTAGCAGTGTGTACCACCACTCCTAGTTATCATATTAACTAGGGAGGAAGTTTTTCTCTTATATTCATGGTGTGTACTTTATATGTACAATGGCATCTATGACATACTGGTTGCTGATTAACATATTTTTAAAAAATAAATAGATTAATAAATGAAAACCAACTGAGTTGTAGCCAGTGGGATGCCAAGGAAAAACACTGGGGTATTCTGGAATAAATTTTTCCTGAAAAATATTAAAGGGCTACCTTAGAAAACAATGACTAACTTGTCTCTTCCATTTGATTTTAGACATGGGCTCCCTGTAGCCCCAGCTGACCTAGAACTCGCTATGTAGACCAGGCTGACTTCAGTCTTACAGAGATCTTCCTGCCTCTGCCTCCTGAGTGCTGAAATTAAAGGCATGCACCACCACACCCAGGGCTTTGTCTCTTCCTTCTTTGCGTACTCTCATGTGTGCCCAAGATGCTGACCTGCACCTGCCCTCTCCACATCCTGCTGAAGCAAGCTGCAGCCCCAAACCCATCATGTGGCAGCAGCAGAATGAGGGACGTAAGCAGCCTGGGCCTTCACACATTAGTAAGCAGCTATCCCAGGACCATCTACCTGGATTTCTGGCTAAGCGAATTCTAAATGTCCTAAGTCACTGTTCATTAAATTTTCTCTCATTTATAGTCAAAAGTACCCAAAGTGACACGTTCTGCATTTATTTACCTGAACTGTGCTTGTCATTTGCTTCTCTGGCTTCTTACCTATAGTACAAGCTTCACGAGGATAAAAATGCATTGTTGCTGATGCCCTCCCACCACCTCTAAGACAGCACCTAACGGAGAAGACGCCTTAAATACCAGCTGAAGGAATGCTGGATTTTCTTAGCTTCATCCTCCCCCAAGTTCCTGAAACGAAATGTGGATCCATCCCGCTTCCCTGGCCCTTTGGAGATGTTGCTGCTGTTAGATCTGGCATCTCCCTGCTCTCGGAATGCTAAGACACCTTTTAAAAAGTCAACTTTTCCTCAAGATGTATCTACATCAAATGAACTTTTTTTAGACTTTGGTTTATAACATCTTCTAGTGACATTCAAGCAGTTCATCACTCCCTCTTTTTTTAAAACTTAGTTCCATAAAACTGAAATTTTCTTATTTTCATATTTGCTTCCTGTACAAGTTACATTTTCTGTACACCCCAGTTAATTTCAAAGCACAATCCTAAACCCTCATCTCTGCCATACGCTTGCCCAATGGGCAAAATAACCTCGACCACGGCTTGGATTATGCCATTATGATAATAATTCCTCTCCTATCCCTGGCCTCTCTTCTAAGATCAGATACATACATCAGTGGCCAACTTCATACACATGGATGTCTCAAAATTATCTGAAACTCAACAAATCTGAGACTTATACTTACTATTTTGACTGATGAATCAGGGCCCCAATGAAGACATCAGATACCTACCTCAAACTAGCCTAAAACATAAAATGAAATATATTAGCTCAAGTAACTAGAAACAGTGCTGGATTTGAACATGCTTGGATTTAGGGATATAAAGAACAAAGGTTTCTCTCTCCATCTCTAACATCTGCTTCAATTCAACTCATTATTTTCTTTCCCAGTACAAACCGGCTTTCTCTACAGGTAAAAAACATGACCAGGAGCACCCACACCACCTCATCCTTGAACCTCCACAACTCCAAAGGCAAGCACCGCCCTCTTTCCCCTCCAATCTTGCAAATGTGTGAAAAGGAAACTCTGTGGATGTCTCCATCTGCACCCATCTGCTGCCAAACATTGTGGTCAATAGGGTGCTCAGCAGAAAAATCAAACCGCAGCAAACAACTGTGTTAATACTTCTTCCAAGGGTGCTAGGCAGGTGCGCTGAGCAAATGGCCTCTGCTTACCCCAAGCTTCTTCCTCTCCTTATGTTCCCTGTATTGGTGAATAAAGCCCTCATTTCTTCCACGCAGATACTCAAGCCAGAAACCTGGGACTTCCTGCTGACTTCCCTCTCTCCCATTCCCCAAAGGCAACACAACAGTCTTTAGATTTTTACCTCCCAGATATCATTCAGAGGCACTGACCTTTCCATCTTCATTTCTGTCCTCCTAGTCTAAGCCATCAAAAACATTTCCTGAACTTTTGTAAAAATTTCCAATATGGGGGGCTGGAGAGATGGCTCAGCAGTTGAGAACACTGACTGTTCTTGCAGAAGACCCAGGTTCGAACCCTAGCACCCACATGACAGCTAACAACTGTCTGTAACTCCAGTTCCAGGCAATTGGACAGCCTTTTCTGTACACCACAGGCATTGCACAACACAGGTGCACTTACCTACATGCAGGCATAACACTCATACACAAAATAAAAATAATAAATAAAATATTTTTAGAGAAAAGAATTTCTAGTATGTACTGACTCCTGCCCCTCAGTCCATTCCCTGTATACCAATCAGGCTGATCATTCCAAAGCAACCTGACCATGTCACACACCTTCCCAAACCATTAACTGTCCTTCGCAACTCCCAGGATGATTCCCTACGTCTATGGCATGGCTTACAAATTTCCTTACATGGCCCCCTCCCCACTTCATACAATGTATATCTCCCTCTTCCACTCAGTTTCAGCAGTCTTTGGATTTAGTTTTCCCAGCATATAACCATGATGTCACTGCAGATTGTGTGCATGAACATTCTCTCTCTCTCTCTCTCTCTCTCTCTCTCTCTCTCTCTCTCTCTCTCTCCCTCCCCTCCCTCATCCTCCTCCTCTTTCTCTCATTTCTCTTTCTTTTCCGCATGTATCTCACACCTCCCCCACCCC
>NW_008329714.1:2645569-2654526 GCF_000622305.1 Nannospalax galili
TTACTCATCCTTCATGTCTCATTTCGAATTCTCTTGTTCAGGAGAATTTCCCCCAAACCTCCAGTAAGTTCGATGTCTTAGAGTTTATATTAGTTACTTTTCTTGTTACTATGACAAAATATCTGACATGAAGCAACTTAAATAAGTAAGGGCTCCTTCAGGCTTGTGGTCTGAGGACATAGCCCATCACAGAAGTGAAAGCATAGCACTGGGAATATGAAGAAGCTGCATACAGCAAAAAAGAGGGCTGCCAGGGCTTAGCTCAGCAGATGTCCCATAGTTCTGGGGTCTCCTTTCCAATTTAAGGTTCACCTTCCATTCAAACCAATCTTGCCACATAATACCTCCTGCCTGTGGCTTTCTGGAACCTTGGTACAAACCATCTCTTCACTCTCGCATACATCACACTGCAAAGCCAGTATCATGTAGATAATGCCACCAAGTTTTGCTGCCAAGCTGAAATGCAGCCTGGTGCCTCAGACCACAGCTGCAGCCGCCTGCTTTCCTTAGGAAAATGCTGGAAGACCCCTCTCCCTCAGCAGCCTTGTTAGTCCCGGCTCTCTCCTTTCAAATGAATGTGCACTTTCACAAGGTGGAGCCTTCAGTGTAGTCTCCAATGAAGTCTTGCCTTCATGGCACCTTCCCATTTCCCATAAAGAGTGTGAGGGTTATTTAATGGCACTAATCTCTTTAACAATTACAAGTGTTTTGCCTACACTCGATGTCTGCAACCTTAAACTTGCTCACATTCCTTTCCTTGCCAAAGTTCACATTTTCTTAACTGTAGACCTAAATAAAAAATGAGTAATTAGCCTGAATGCTATCCTATCTTGAAATTTCCTCCACCAAAGAAATTAATTCATTATTTTTAAATTCAACCTCATTCAAGTTCTCAGGACACAGACAGAGTGAAGGCAGATTCTTTGCCAGGATATGACATGAATGGCCTGGGCTTAGTTTCGTGGCTCCCTCTGAAACCTGATGGGCCTCCACAGTCTGCATTTCTCTCAGGATTCTACCCTTCCAAACTCCCACTGCAATGACCCACTAAGCTCTGATTACAGCATTCTAGGGCTTCTCTAGCCCACAGGTCTGAACTCTTCCACACTCCTCTTACAATAAGCACCAATGGCCTAAAAATCACACAGGTTTATCACAGCAAAGATCTAACTCTCAGTATCAGTATTAGGTATTAGTTACTTTTCTTGTTGGAGTGACAAAATACCTGACAAGAAGAAGCAAGTTAAGGGAGAAAAGATGTATTTTTTCTCACAGTTTGAGGGTAGAGTCCCTCATGTGAACACATGGTGTCAGGACTATGGAACAACTGGTCATATTAAATCTATAGTCAGGAAGCGGGGGAAGGGGGGATGCTACTGCTCGGTTTACTTTCTCTATTTATTCAGTACTAGACCCCATCCCATGGAATGATGCCACCCACACTCAGGTGGACCTTCCCTGCTCTGTTAAACCTTTCTGGAAACACTCTCATAGTCATATCCAGAGGTGTGTTTCTAGTGCGATTTAAATACTATCAAGTTGAATGAAGATTCACCATCAAAGTACCTATGAAAAAACTGTACCCTTTGGCATCTTCCTTATGGCCCTGGGTTCTGCTCCTCCTACATGCCCATTATACTTGTAACTTTAGCTTCATTTATCTCCATTGATTTTTCTTTCTTTCCACACTGGAAGACAAATTCTATGAGAACAAACATTCATTGTTTAAGCTTACCTTTCTCTCCCCAGCACTAAGCACAGTGCCTGGCACAATGGAGAACAATCTACACAGGTTGAAAAATAGAGATCAGACTAATTCTGAGATTTAGAGAGATTAAATGATCTGGTTTTCAACAGGTTCAAATATAGGCTCATTCACAGTGCCCTTTCTTTAAGATATTTTATTTTATAATCTTAGATAACTCACTTGTAATTAATCCCTTCTTTAAAATTTTATTCTTTCACAGTTTCATACATATAATACATTTTACTCATCTGCCTCCCATTATCCTGACTTATCCCCTTCCTCTGAACCTCTTCTTCTCCCCAACAAGTCCCTCCCCTACTTCTATGTCTTCTTTGTTTCTGTCTGTGTCCCACTATGCTTAATCAGGATTGTTTACATGAGCATGGGGGCTTATTTCCTTGAGCAAGGGTAACTGACTAGTGCTGACACCACTAAGGAATATGACTCCCCATCCCACAATGCAACCTTTAACTTCCTACAGCTTCTCAGGGAGGGACTGGGCCTCATGAGTTCCTCTCCCATCCATGGTGGAATATTGATGGCCCAGTCTTGTGCAGGTCTTGTGCAGGTAGCCACTGCTGCTATGCATTCATGAGTGTATCAGTCATGACACGTCCAAAAGACACCTTTTCACAGCACTCCTTCCTAGCCTCCAGCTTCTACATTCTTTCTACCATCTCTTCCAGTGTTCTCTGAGCCTTGGGAACATGTATATCCCATTTGGGGTTAAGCACTCAACAATCACTTATTCTAAGCACTCGGATGAGTCATGGGGCTCCACAGTAACTGTGGGCCACTGCAAAAAGAAGTTTCCCTGACCAAGGCTGAGAGCAGCACTAATCTATGGATATAAATATAAATATCTAGAAAGCAGTTTGACAATAATGTCCACATAGCAAACAACAGTAATAGAAGACCCCCAAACAATACAGGTTATTGCCATTTCTCTTGGTTACCCACAAAACTAGAAAACAAGACCCTTTTTGCTGAAGGTCCCACAGACTTTGGTTGTATAGAGATATCAAGTTGAAATGGAGCTGTAAGCTTCCTTCATACTAACTAGATTTCCCAGTACCAGGAAGTGTTGTGCAGGCTGCTGGTGTAAAGAAGTCATCAGTAGTCTTACACACCTGTGACCCTATAATCAACAATACCAACCTGCCAGACAAAATGTATCCACTGGTGCAATAATGGCATGACTGTTATGGGGATAACCGACTACTTTCTGACCAAATTTGAAGCCTGTGCCATAGCAGGAATTAATGTCTAGTGCTGTAAACCTTGTCAAAAGCCCATGAAGGCCCAGGGGGACATACTACTGTTATTTTGCTGTGTGGACATAATCCCCTTGTTCTGTATTTCAGGTTCTTCATCCACCAGATATGGGGAACAGCAAAAGTCTTCCAGAGGATTTGTTAAGGCAGTCAGTACAATGCCTAGAACTCAGAAGCAGATGTATCTATTCCAATTATACATAGCTAACAGCAATTGAAAACAAAATAATATGGCTTAAGCAATACAGAAAGGTTGTTCAATCTTATTGCAAGGGCTGTCACTGGGCTTTCTCTACACAATGCCTCAAGACAGTCCAGTCTTCGACCATTATACTCTCATTTTCAACAGCAGCAAAGGGAAGTGCATTCTTGTAAGGCCATTGCTAAGAAATTACACTCAGCATCTATTCTTAAATCTCATTTGTCCAAAGTTAACCTCATTTGCTACATCAAGCAGATGGAAGACTGGTAAATGTGGTCATTACTCTGGTTTCTCGTGTGCTCAACCAACATTGAAAGACAAATAGCAGCTTCTATCACAGCAAGATATGAAAAGAGACTATTTTCATGAAAATGGCATTTTTTGTCAAGGAGTACCTCCATAAAATAATACACAGCCAAAGGAGATTGCAAAAGCACCATGCCTGGCAACCCATCTTACTGAAGCTCCGGGTACACAGGTGCCCATGTTGAATTTGAAAACCACCAGTCATTGCACCAAATTACCATCATAATTTATGGACCTCAGCTCCTTCTGTTCCCAGTGACGCTGCTCAGCTCTGGTCTGGCTCAAGTCACCCTTGCCCTCCGGCCTTGACATGGCAGAGCAGAGGACTTTGGAGGTCATTCCTATTGCTGTTCACACACACCTGAGTTGGAATTTGCTCTCTAGATAGAAGTAAGTTTCTGAGAGGTGCTAAACTAAACTTCTCAGAGAATTCTGGAGCAGTGTTCTGCCTGCAGAGCCTCTTCAGGTAGGTTATGGATAAGGACTAGCTCAGGAGCTTTTCCATCTGTCCCTAACCAGAACTTCAGAAATATAATCTTGCTTTAGACCTAAAGCCATCAGGCCAATACACTTAAATTCATCTGAAAAATTAAATTAAAAAAAATAATATCTGGACTCGCTGCAAATCCTCAGCTTTATAGAAAATCGATTCTGCAGCAGTTCAAAGTCAGAAAGGAAGAATTCAGTTTTCCATCTTTTCATGCAGAAGAGAAAGGAGCATTGAGTGTTATTTTGATAATAGAAAATAAACTCTAAATAAGAGCTTTTAAGAGTAATACCCACACTCGAACCACATATTTTCTTTCATCTCATGGTAACTGTACATGGAGTCACCATCCTTACTATTAAAAGCTTTTATCAAGGGGCTAGTAGGTGCTTGGACCACAAAGGGAGCTCAGTTTTCCTAAATCTATATTACTTCTTGGGGACAACATGGAAGTCTCTTTCAAGAAGTTAGAAGTAAGTATGCACTCTGACCACTTTTTTAAACGTATCAAAATCTTTTAAACGGATTCCCCTTTCATTTTGACAAGTGGATTCTAGGGACCAAGAAAAACCTCTGCAGCTTTGATTATAAACATCTTTGAGAGACGGGTGCCTATCAAGGAAGAAGTGATCAAATAAAACTTCTGGTTCTGCAATGTTGGTGTTATCAAGTGGTGAACTAGACCTCTGTGCAGAGTCACAGAAACAATCTGTGGTGTGATGCCGAGGAAACAACACAAAGCAGGTCAACAAAGCAAAGAAACAATAAAAGTAAAACAACAAGAAGGGAAGAGTAGACACTGTTGCTAATGGGCTCAGGCATTCCCCAGCTCTGTAACCACAGGCAAGTTACTCAGCATTGCCTAACTGTGAAGTTAACAAGATGGACAGATGGACTAAGTGTTTGCTATCCACTGGTACCAGCAGCAATGTGCACAATCTATAACATCTCAACAGTTTACGTCACTCTTATCAGAGAAAACATACAAGTAAGTATGTTGACTTACTTGGTAAGTCAAGTATTGTTTAACATAAGGATCTCCTGTTCTATCAGTTTCACTGCAAATGCCATATTATTTTTCTTTAGGGCTGAATAGTGCCCCATTGTATATGTATACCTCATTTTCTTTGTTCATTCATCTGTTGATGGGCATCTGGGCTGATGCCTTAACTTGGATACTGTGAACAGTGCTACAGTAAGAATGGGTGTAGACTTATATCTATTACTGACTTTGGCTTTTTTGTGTGTCTGTGTTTTTGTATATGTACCCAGGAGCAATAAAACTGGATCACATGATAATTCTACTATTAGAAGAATCTTTACATTACTTCCCAGAGTGGCTGCATTAATTTGCATTCCTACCAACAGTGTAGAAGGCTTCCTTTTTCCCTAGAGCCTCATCAACCCTTGTTTTGTTTGAGAGACAGTTTTATTTTTTTCTTTTATTTTGTTTGATTGATTTTTTTTGTGTTTTGAGACAAGGTCTATGTAGCCCTGGCTGGTCTCGAACTCAGTATATAGACTAGGCTGGCCTCTAATTCACAAAGATCTATTTTGCCTCCTGAGTGCTGTGATTCAAGACATGCCACCATGCCTAGTTTGTTTGATATTCTTTCATTTTTTTGGTCTTTTTGAGACAGGTCTCCCTGTAGCCCTAGCTGTCCTGGAACTCACTATGTAGACCAGGCTGGCCTTGAATTCACAGAGATCCACCTGCCTCTGCCTCCTGAGTGCTGGGATTAAAGGCGTGGACCACAATGCCCGGCTGTTTGATATTCTTGATGACAGTCATTTGAACTGGAGTGAGTTGTCATCTCAGAGTAGTTTTGACCTCCATTTTCCTGATAGTTAAAGATGTTGAACATTTTTCATGTATTTATTGGCCTTTGTTACTTCTTTTGAAAGTATTCTGTACAACTGTCCATGTTTTGATTAGAATATTTGCTCTTTTGGTGTTTAATTTTGTGAGTTCTTTATATAGTTTAGATATTAATCTAAATCTACACCAACAGAAAGCTTAGGCTACTATGAGCTCGGAGGGTTACGTCACTTTGTCCTAGCTGCTCTGGAAGGCCAGGGACAACAAGTTCCAGGCTATGCACACAGCTCACAGAGGAAGAAGGCTAAGACCCTCAGACTCTGGTTTGCAAATGCAACCTCCAGCTCCTCCTCCAGCTTCTGCTGTTGAGTCCCCTGAAATTTGAAGTCTTAACCCCAAACTTCAGAATGTAGCTGCTTTTGGAGAGTCTTTAAGGAGGCAATTTAGTGAAAATGAAAGCAAACGGATGGGTCCTAATCCAATCTGACCGGTATGCTTTTAAGAAGAGAGGATTAGATACAGGGATTCCCACTCAAACACCAAGACAAGGCTTAATCCCACATATGAACATGACCAGGAAAAGAATATGCCAGGGGAAAGAGGATTAGTAAAAAAGGTGCTGAGGGACAAATGAAGAGTTCTGTCAGGCTGGCAGGAGCATCTCACGCCTCAGGCAGGTAAATACATCATGACTTCAGGCTTCCAGAGGCTGGCAGGCTCGGCACCAACAGTATCAGCTGGATGGCCTTACTCCTGGCTCCCAAACGGCCATGAGCTTCTCGTGCAGCCCATCTGGGAGCAGGATGGGCTAATAGGAATGTCCAGGATAGCTGAGGAGGAAACTTCTCAATGCCAAATAATCAATAAGCATTCTGGTGTGTTGAAAAAGACAGACATGGAGAGACAGAGTGGAGATCAGGGCACAGGCATGCACAGAAAGACAAAGACATGGGGAGAAGGTGAGCATCAACAAACTGAGAGGAGAAGCCAGCCCTGGGACTCCTTAATCTTGGACTTACAGCCTCTAGTGCTGTGAGAAATACATTTCTCCATTTAAGTCTCTCCCCACACATACCCCATGGTGCTTGATTAGGACAGGTGCAGTGAACTAAATTTGGGGGTGGATCTTTTCTCATATGAAAAATATTTTATGTTTCCTGGGTGCAAATCCACTGACCTCTTCCCTTACGTATCTGGGTTGTTTATTTGGCCTTTATCTGAGAGAACCCACACCTTCGGGTATCTGCCATTTCTGTTGTCACTGGTGTTCCTGTTGCATTATGATACTCCTTCCATCTCATTCTTTGCTGCAATTTATTTCTACAATTTAATTTTTCTATAATTTACATGTGGCCACACTCTAAGTTTGGGAGGTTCCTCCAAGTATAAAAATATTGTCTTTTTTTCCCACCTTTATTGAGCTATAATTGGAAAGTATTCCTATAACTTTTTAAAAAATATATTTATTATTTTATGTGTATTAGAGTATTCCCTGCATGTATGTAAGCCTACCCATGTCATGCAGTAGGTACAAAAGACAGAAGAGGGCATCGAATTTCTTGGAACTTGAGTTAGAGATGGTTGTTAGCCACCATGTGGGTGCTGGGACTGAACCTGGGTCTTCTGCAAGGGTAGCCAGTGCTCTTAACTGCTGAGCTCTCTGGTCCCTCCCCCATTGCTTTTGTAATCATGGAAAGCATTAAAATTATGTTAGAAGTGTTAGGGTTCCAAATAGCAGCTCCCCCCTCCCCAACAGGGACCTACAAACTCTGCTGAGAAGCAGCCTGCCTTTCCTCTGACCTCCAAAGATAAGTGGATTCTACCTGATAACCAGAGATTTTAGAAGCTGTTTTTCTCTCATCTTAAGAGGGAAAAAGTAAACACTTACACACCCTAATCCTACCTGCTTCCCCCTCCCTGATTCCACACCCTAAAGCCCCCATATGTAAAGTCCCAGCTCACAACCCGTGGGCAGATATCTTTCCCTGACACCCTTCCCTGCCTTCCCTTCCCTTCCCTGCTTTCCCTTCCCTTCCCTTCCCTTCCCTTCCCTGACATCTTTCCCTTCGCTGACATCTTTCCCTTCCCCGGGGAAAGGTGCCTCATGCGAAATAAATCTGTATCCCGCTGAGAATTCCATCTGAGCCTCGGTGCCTCATCCATCTGCTCGTGCCTTTCTCCATCCACCCGCTTGCTCCCGCCCAACTCTCTACCTATCAGATGGTGCCGAAACCCGGGAGATCTCTGTGGTGGGGGTTGATGGGAAGCCTCACAACCCCAAATCAACAGGACCCTTAGCCTGTGTATTCTGGAAGGTGCCCTTAACTCACTCCTTCCTGGTTACCCATAGTGTGCAGAGGGACAGCTTATGCTTCACCACCACTTTATCTTACAATCAGCTCCAGATATTAGAAGGAAAATTAGGCGCTTAGACAAGGGCCCTGAAACCCCCATGAGAGATCTGTTGGACATGGCATTTAAAGTATTTTATAACCGAGAGGAATAGGAGAAGGCAGACAAGCTTACCCTGTCCAAGCAAAAGTACCAGCTTATGGCTGCAGTCCTAAGGGCTCCTCCCAAGAACACTTCAAACACCAATGGGGCCCAACAACATCCACCAGGACCCTGGTTCAAGTGCGGAGCAACTGGACATTGGGTAAGACAATGCCCTAACCCACGGCCACCACCCAGACCCTGTCCTTCCTGTGGGCAACAAGGTCACTGTAGTGTTGATTGTCCTTCTTTGCAATGCCACAGAAAGCTACTCACCTCCCAGACCCAGCCTCATTTACAGGGTTCAGTGAACGACCTTTTAGGCCTGGTGGCTGAAGACTGATGACGCCCTGGCTTCTCAGCCCCCACCGCTTCCATGATTATCATGATGGAGGAGCCCAGGGTTTCAGCCATGGTGGCAGTTAAGATTATTAATTTCATTATTGACACTGGCACGTCATGGTCAGTTCTCCCTTCCTACTCTGGTAAAGTTTTTCCCTCACAGATCTCTGTGGTGGGGGTTGATGGGAAGCCTCACAACCCCAAATCAACAGGACCCTTAGCCTGTGTATTCTGGAAGGTGCCTTTAACTCACTCCTTCCTGGTTATGCCCACCTGCCCAACCCCCC
>NW_008329714.1:2656033-2681213 GCF_000622305.1 Nannospalax galili
TACCTGCTTCCCCCTCCCTGATTTCTCCCCCAAACATTCCCCCCTTCCACACCCTAAAGCCCCCATATGTTAAGTCCCAGCTCACAACCCATGAGTGGACATCTTTCCCTGACACCCTTCCCTCCCCTTCCCTGCCTTCCCTTCCCTTCCCTGCTTTCCCTTCCCTTCCCTTCCCTTCCCTGACATCTTTCCCTTCGCTGACATCTTTCTCTTCCCCGGGGAAAGGTGCCTCATGCGAAATAAATCTGTATCCCGCTGAGAATTCCATCTGAGCCTCGGTGCCTCATCCATCTGCTCGTGCCTTTCTCCATCCACCCGCTCGCTCCCGCCCAACTCTCTACCTATCAAGAAGAGTACTTGCTGACGTAGGAAGATATTCACAATATACTTTAGTCAAAAAAGGAAGTTATTTTTAAAATGCACCATTTTGAAAGAATGTATTTATATGTACTTCACGAGTACTAAAATTTATGGAATAATATCTGCTACAATATTAACAACAATTATCTCTGGGTGGTAAGACTTTTGCATGCTTTCAGTATCACCTAGTGTCGTCACTATATGTCTATTGCTTAAACAGCATTGATTTAAGTAAGATTTTACTCCATCTTGGTGATGTCCTAAGACCTGAGCAGCAGAGAAGAACAGGACAAAAACTGCTGTGGTGGTTTGAATGAAAATGTTCTCCACAGGCTCCAAGTATTTGGACATTCTGTCCCCAGATGATGGCACTGTTTTGGGAGGTCTTAGAAGGTGTGGCTACCCTGAAGGAAGCACGTCACTGAATGTGAGCTTAGAGAGGTCTTAAGCCTTGCCAGATCTCCAATCACATTCTTGCTTCCTGTATCTGCATGATGATGTGAGAGTTTAGTTTCTGTTGCTTCTGCTCCGGCCACCTCCAGCCACCATGCCTCCCTGCCATGACGGACTGTAATTCCCCTGGAACTGTAAGCCAAACAAACTTTTCCTTCTATAAATTGCTTTCATCAGTGTTTCTATCACAGCAACAGAAAAGTGACTAATAAAGTAATCGGTACCAGAGAATGGGTTGTTGGCTGTGAAGAACCTGACCATGTGGGGTTTTGGAAGAATGTGAAAGACTTTGGAAGCTTGAACTAGAAAAGTAGTTGATTGCTATAAGCAGAGCTTAACAGGCCACTCTAGTAGGGGCCTAGAAGAAAGTAGTGCTGAGAAAAATGTAGTTCCAGAGGGAAATAAGGACTTAAGCAGCAATTGGGACACTTTGGCAGAGAGTTTGCCCACAGCCAAAAAGCTTGCCTGAGGCTAAGTTGAAAGGCAATGGACTAATTTCTCTGGCGGAAGAAATTTCAAGACAGCATAACTTAGAAATGGTGGCATGGCTATTAATGGTGAATATTATACAGATTTACAGTGAAAAAGAGCAAATGAGGCAGAAAGAAATACAGAATGTACAGGACAGATTGAAAAAGCGCACTAGGAAGATAAATGTTGGAGCTCAGCCATGTGCTGGCTGGAGAGCATCCTTTTGATAAGGAGATTAAAGTGATTAAAGAGGGTCCTAGATATTTGCACTTAAACAATGAAGAAAGTGCCTCCAGGGCAAGACCACATACACAGTTAAGCCTCCAACTTGTAAAAGGAAAATGTTGCAGGGGCCACTGAAGAGAAAAGCTTTTGAAACGGGTAAAGCAGGCTGGGGTCCATCCAAAACTTGCAGCCAAACTTAGCAATATTATTCACCTGGTGCTGACTTTAGAGGCATGAAAGATGCAAGAATGAAGGGGTCATTGGTTCTTCCTCCCAGGTTTCAGCAAGCCACTGAGACCAGGCAGCATGCAGTAGGAGTTCCCCTGCACAGAGAAGGTTCCGATAGGCCATTGCGTGAAGCTGTGAAGGTGAAGCCTGGTTGGCAATGGAGACTCCAAGAAGACATTCATGTGCCAGACCTGTGAGGCACCTGCCAAGAAGACTTGCATACAGGGAGTGGTACCAACCAAAGAGATGTATGTTGCATGCAGCGAAGTTGGAGAGGCTGAGCCATTTAAGCCCTTTGAAAGTAAAGTTCCAGAAGTCAGACACGGAGCTACTGGATTTGGTGTTTGCCCTGCTGGTTTTGGTCTGGTATTTCCTTACTACGCTTCTATTCCTCCATTTTGGAATGGTAATGTGTATTTGGTTCCACTGTATGTTGGGAGTATATAATTTGTCTTTTGACTTTACAGGGGCTTACAGTTAAGATATTTTGCTGAGTCTCAGAAGAGACTTTGGACTGTGGACTTTTGAATAGTGAGATTGATAATGACTATGGGGATTTTTAAAGTTGGACTAAATGCATTTTGCATTTTATATGGCCATGAGCCTATGGGGGGCCAGGGGGGTAGAATGTGGTGATTTGAATGAAAATGTTCCCCATAGGCTCCAAGTATTTGGACATTTTGTCCCCTGATGGTGGCCCTGTTTTGGGAGGTTTTAGAAGGTGTGGCTATCCCGGGGGAAGTATGTCACTGGGGGTGGGCTTAGAGAGTTCCTGAGCCTTGTCGGATCTCCAGTCCCTCTCTTGCTTCCTGTGCCTGTGTGATGATGTGAGAGCTTAGCTTCTGCTGCTCCTGCTCCAGCCACCTCCAGTCACCTCCAGCCACCATGCCTCCCTGCCATGACAGACTATAATTCCCCTGGAATTGTAAGCTCAAATAAACTCTTCCTTCTATAAATTGCTTTGGTCAGTGTTTCTATCACAGCAACAGAAAAGTGATTAATACAACTACCAAAATAAAAATATAGAATTCCATAGGGAGAGTCCAGAGTGAAGACTGTCCTGCTTCAGGGTTCAAGTGATCTTGTAGGAGTTACTTATTTGTTTAGTGGTTCTAGGGATAGAAGCCTCAGGCGCTCAAACTCTCAGCTATACCCCTACCCCACTGGGAATGTTATTTAACTTTTATTCTACTTACAGTTCCTCCTATGTGGATGGGGAATTATCTCCCTCTTAGAAGGCTGTAATAGCGGCTGCTGCTAGGGTAGACAATGCACAGGAAACTTCTTAGAGGGTATATCAAGCACTCAGTCCACTGTACTATAATTTTTTCTTGCAAGTGCAAAAATGGAGAAGGCCTCAGGAGTAACAGTAGGTACAGAGTCAGAGGAATAGGGCACAACCTGCCCTGGTCAGGATAGGAGGGCATCCCACAGATGTAGCTGGCAAGGTGTAGTCAAGAAGGAAACAGAAAATAAAGTTAGGGACAAGCTAGGCTTCAGATCTTCTTCCTCCATGTCAGGAACCTCAGTCCTTGCTCCAAATCTGAATAGTGTCTAAGTGTATTACAATGCTTCATAACAACATGATGATGTCATCACTAAAATTAGTCAAAATACCATTCACAAAACACATTTCCAGGAGCTGTGAAGATGGCTCGGGGGGTAAAGTGCTTGCTGCTCAAACATGAGCAGTTCAGATCCCCAACACCCATGCAAAAATCTGGGTCTGGTAACACACCTGTAACCCAAATACTGATGGGGAAGAGATAGGTAGATTCCATGTGTCCCCTGGTCAGCCAGTACAGCTAGCATGGTGAGCTCCAGGTTCAGGAGAAACCATGTCTCAAAAATGAGGAGGACAGCAAGAGAGATGGCACCTGGCATGTACCCTTCGGCTAAGTCTTGAGAGCTAAGAAGTGCTGTGGAGAAAGAACAGGGCAGTAGCATTACTGCATCAAAGAGCAATACCCCGGATGATGCTCTCCACAGCCCCTCCCTCCAGAGCTATCACATATGGAGGCAGCAAGGCGAGGCCTCCCACCAAAGGTCACACTGAAGAGTTGTTTTCCATTGGGCACACTGCCTTGAAATAGCTTGTGCAGGAGGCAGTTTTTTCCTCTTTTTATTTTTAAAGATACAGCCCTGAGTGACTCTCATCCTTCAGCTGCCCCACATAGGGAACTGAGTCCCCACGTTTTCCCAAATGCTGAATCCTTTAAACCAGCCACAAGAGGAAGACATTCTACATTCTGCTACAGCATAGAACCCAGACACGCAGCACCAGGATCTATTCTCTATGATGAAGACATACCAGTTCAGCTATAGAATGGGACTCCACAGGAACAGCTCTCCTGTCAAGTGCAGACTGGGGACAGTACAGCATCTTTTCTCAAGAAGCAGCTCCACACAGTGACTGAAGTCACCCACACTATAAGCCCAGCCCCCATCCAAGCTGCACTAATAATGACGTAAGTATATTTGGGTGCCGTTCTTACCTCCTCGTGCCTCACATTTCCCTTAAAATACTGAAGCCTGACTCAACAGAGTCAGGAAAGATTAACTGTTTTAAAAAAAAAGGACTCAGTGGGTGAAATGCTTGACATGTGAGCTTGAGGAACTGAGTTTGAATCCCCAAAACTCACATAAATTCAGGTATGGGAGGCCACACCTGTAACTTCAGAGCATCTTCAGCGAGATGGGAGGTGGAGACAGGAGAGTCCCTGGAAGTTCGAGAGCCAGGTGTTTGCAACAGCCAACAACAAAGACGCCTTGTCTCCAGCAAGATGGAAGGTAAGGACCAACAGCTGAGGTTGTCGTCTGATCTCTACAAACACTGTGTGTGGCATGCATGCACACACACACACACACACACACACACACACACACACACACGATGCCCTGTGATTTTCTTTCCATTTTCTAAAGAGTCAATGGAAGTTATCTATTCTTACTAAAACTGCATGATATTTGGGAAGACAAACCTTTCTCTGAAAACAAGTGGCAACGTTCATGTGACTGCTCCTAGGTCTTCCATCTTGAAAGAAATGAGGAAAGCTCCACCTCATTCCATAGCCAGAACAGTGGGAAGGATTCTAAGGTAGAGAGTGAGGGACCAACAGCACAGGGGCAAGTAGAGGATGAAACTTGGGGCTGCCAAGAAGTTCAAAGACAGGCTGGAGTGACACCCAGTGGTAGGGTACTCACCTAGCACACAAAAGGCCCAGGGTTCCAAGGGGGAAGCAGAGGAGGAGAAAGAGAAAGAGAGAGTGGAGGAGGAGGAAAAGGAAGTAGAGGAGGAGGAGGAGGAGGAAGAGGATGAGGAGGAAGAAGAAGATGAGCAGGGGAAAAAGGAGGAGAGGGAAGAGAGGGAGAGGAGAAGGGGAAGAAAAGGAAGAGGGAAGGGAAAAGAAGAAGAGGAGGGAGATGAGGAAGGTTGTCCAAGCATCACACAGGAACTGGCCTTTACCTACTGTACCTGATAAATGATCCCAAGGCTTAAAAGACCCAAGGTCTTCAAACCTCTTTAGAAAGATCCTTGAGACACTGGCAAGATTTTCACACACACATACACACATACACACACACACACAATACACACACACATACACACACACACATACACACACATACTTACATACACACATACATACACACATATACACATACACACACACAATACATACACACATACACACACATACATACACACACATACACATACACACACATACATACACACACACACACACACACACACACACACACACATTGAGGGGGAAAAAACATTTCCATACTCACAAGACATGTATTTAAACAAAACATCAAGTCACTGGACTTGACAAGGTAGGCTTTGTTCCCCTCAAAATAGGGGTTTATGTTTTTAAAAAAATTCACAAAAGTATAGAAAATTAAATTCCACTAATTCTTTATTGTAGGTCTTACCTTAAGTGAAAAGAATAAAATAGCACAGAGTCTAGGCTGTTCCAGAAATTCTGGGCTATCTGGTTGTTATATTAAGACTGATCAAATGCCAAATCATTTCTCCCTCTCTCCTGGAAGGGATTCTGGGCAGGAAGATTTAATGTGATGAAATGATTTACTTTCTATTTGAAGAATTCTCTTGCAAGATATACAATCCCTTCAAATTTTCCCAGGCAGTGCTAGGAGTTGCTAAGGAAGTGACAGAAATAGAAGGTATTCTAAATAAATAACTAGTGACTTCTAGGGGCGGGTCTTTTAGGCTTTTCAAAGGATTTAACACCTCAGATTCAAAGACTGGACCAGTCTCTGCTTTTCTGCCAAACCCCCCCCCACACCCGTCCTCTTCTCCCTTACCTTCCTGTCTTCCTTTCTGGAAGATGCAGGATACCTCAGCAGGCCACTAGAAGATGGGGCTTCTGAGCTGCTATGTTGGAGCTCATCTTGGAATGAAGACAGAACATGGGAGACCCAGGCCTCTGTCTGCTCATGAGGTAGTGGAACTCACAGGGCTGCTGATTTACTTGGCTGTGCAGTAAAAGATTGCATTTAAACAGAAATCGGGAAACAGACATCTGTTGTATTGGCATCCACATCCATTTTTTTTTCATCTGATAACCACATCCTAGCTTTGCTCTAGGAAAAAGCACTGCATTCCAATCCCCTGTGCCTCCAGAACCCTACCTCTGCTCTTACAAGGCGAGGGTCTCCGGCCTCAAGCACCCCTGGCACCAGAGATAACTGACACGTTCTCACAAGACCCACAAGAAGCAGCGATTAGCTGCAATGAGGCTTCAGCAGAGAATTCTGGGACAAAGATGGCGACTTTTACCACCTGCATTTTAGGAAAAGGAACCAGGCAGGCACTCGCTTCACAGCCACAAGGGGGAAAGTTCCAGCCATGTCAGCAGCAGAACGTACAAATCGAAATCCTGTGGCATTCCACTCTATGTAAGCCACATCTTAAAGAGTAAAGATCTCTGAGAGGAGTTGGGAGAGGAGTCGGAGGTGAATATGCTCAAAATACATTGTGTGCATGGATGAAATTCTCAGTCAATAAAAGTATTATATAAATTCTTTTCGACGATCCCCACTCCCTATCTAGGACTTCTCAGGTACATGAGCTATTAAATTCCTTTTGGGTTCGTATTTGGTTCAATTTTTACCAGGGATTTCTGTGTGCTTATAACCAAAAGAATCCTGACCATTCCAGTTCTGCAGCTGAAAATGAGTTCAGAATCAATGGAGAGGTTTTTCTTTAAATGTGTGCTAATGGGATGTGATTCCAGGTGCTCCAACAGATTGTGACTTAGGGAATCTCCTCCTCCTGGTGAATGAGAGGTGGAGGGGGTAGAAAGCGGTACAATCCCCCCAAAAGCTAGGGACCTTTCAATACAATACAGAAGCAAATGACAGCCAGGAAGAGTAGAAGAAACCCACAGGTGAGTCCTAAATCAGTCAGCGCTTCTGAGTGAGCTCATGGGGCTCACTGGCTGAAATGATGATGCAAAGTAGAAGATGTAACTTTTAATGGCTGGTACGTGCACTGTAATAGTTTCTAATATTAAGCGTCTTAACATATATTTGGACTAGCACAGCACGTTCACCTTTTGTCAATATTCTGAAAGTCATAGGAATGCTAAGATGAGAAAAAATGCCACCTGCCAGTATTCTTTCTGAATCTTAATCCAAATAAGAGACAGGCTCAAAGGGGAGTAGAGTGGAGGAAAAATACCCAACTGTGTCTGAGTTTGTTTTCAACACAGTTCAAAACATCTGTTTCAATACCCGTTTATTATTTCCCCAAAGTGAAAGGTGTATGACACGTCTCACTTTATGATTAGGGACAAAATAAGTAGGGGCAATACAGATTAAGCGCTTGGACTCAGCACGTCATACAACCACCACCTGGTGACAGTGCACTTAAATAACAGAGATAGCTGAGCTTTTAACTTGACCCCAGCAACACTGTGGCCATTCTGTAGTTCTAAATAAGGAACCATAAACTCCCAGGATGAAGGAATTAAGAATCAAGAAATTAACACAACAAAAACCTTGGAGGGTGAGGGAATGAACTGCAGGATGTAGGTATGTTCGACCACAACCTGGCATCCATCTTCAGTGAGTGGCGCTCTTGCCAGTAGCGATGTGTAAGGAAAGGCCAGGTTCTGCAAGGAAAAGCCACGCTGAAGATAAGGCGACTGGGCAAAGACCTAAGTGAAGGAAAGATGGAAGACACAGTTATCGGATGAAAAAGTTACAGGCGAAGAGAACAAGTGCAAAGGCCCGAGACGAGGTCGTTTTAGATTCCAGATCTAGCAAGGAGGCTCGAGCGGGCAAACATGAGCAGAGGGAAGGAGCAGTGAACGAACACTGCTGCAGAGAGGGGCAGGCCACAGTGACTGCTGGGGCCTTGCAGGTCCCAGTCAGGCCTGGGAATCTCTTCTGCAGTGACTCATTTGGAAATCAAAGGGAGGAAAACGGTACCAATCTACTTCATATTCTACAAAGATCACTTACTCTGGTTGCTGTATGAACAGCGAAATGGCAGGAAGGCAAGGGCTGTCCCAAGGCAGAAGGTGCCAGACAGACAGATGACTGATAGATGACAGATACACAGATCTATGGATAATAGAGCTATGGGAGAATGCATACATAACCACATCTGTACAGCTGTACAAACATATATAACATGTATGCATGTGTTCACTTAAACATACATATATGCATGCTCATTAAACACACACATTTCATTACATAGTCTTTGCAAACATTTGAGGGGCTTATTTTCCTCTTGTGAAGAATTGCTGTAGGGAGATTTACACCCCTCCTGAATATTTTTAAATATTTATTATCTTTATTTTATGTTTATGAGCATACTGCCTGTATGTATATAATTACACCCATGTCGTGCAATACCCACAGAAGACAGAGGAGGGCATCCGATCCTCTGGAACTGGAGTTACAGATGTCGTTAGTTGCTATGTGGGTGCTGGGAATGGAACCCAGCAAGAGCAGCCAGTGCTCTTAACCACTGAGCCATCTCTCCAGCCCTCCTGCCCCAGCTTTAATTTAACCAAAATAGCATTGTTGACATAAAAGAAGGTAAATATTTAAAAGGGGAATTTACCCCGCAGTGGGTGGGTAGGTATAACAAAAAATCTGCAGGAATGACAGTGAGGGACTTAAGTTTAGAAGGCATGGAATGCTTCTGTTTGCTTGTTTGGGCTTTTTGGGTTTTGCTTGATTATTTGTTTGTTCAAACAGGGTCTCTATGTATCCCTGGCTGGCCTGGAATTCCCTATGTAGATCAGGCTGGCTTCAAACTCATAGAGATCTGCCTGCTTCTGCTTCCTGAGTGCTGGGATTAAAGGTGTGTACCACCTCACCTGGCAGCATGGAATTCTTGATGTAAAAATACACTACTGAAGAATTAGATAAGTTTTATAAGCTTTCTAAAATATCCTGTGATTTTCTGAAATGGTTCCATGTCTCAATGATCACACACACACACACACACACACACACACACACACTATGGTTTAAGAAAAGTACTGGGCTGGGGATCAGTTCAGTGAAAGAGCACTTGCCTAGCATGCAAAAGTTCTTTGGTTTGATTCCAAAGGGGAGGGAGGAGAGAGGAGAGGGAGAAGGGGAGCGAGGAAGAGAAGGAGGGAGGGAGGGAGACCATACGCTTGTGCTAGTTCCTGTGGCAGAGACGCTGACTCTCCCCTGCACGTATTTTCCACAGGCCCAGGGCACTCCAGTGCCTTTCCCAGACTCTTTTGCAGGTAGTTATGGCCTTGCAACTGAATTTTTGCCACTTGAATGAGAATGGAAGCTATGGGTGTGATTTTTGCTTGAGAAGAAATTGCTCTCCTGACTTCTGCCCTCTCTTCCTTCCTGAGGCTGGAATGTACGCAAAGTCCCAGCTCTGATCGTGCAGAAGAGAAAAGCAAACTCTAAGGCAAGGGTTCTCGACCAGAGGCAATTTAGGACCCCTGGAGGACATGTGGCCATGTCTGGAGCTATTTATTAACTGCACCAATTGAAGGGGAGGTGCTACTGTCATACACAAGTAAGGACAGAAAGTCTAGTAAATACTCAGGAAGATCCTCACAACTGAGACTGTTTGGCCCCATCCAATATATCAACAGTGTCCAGGTTCAATCCTGCTTTGTGACAATATTTCTCAAACCTTGTGTCCAGTCATTACCTGTTTGTCTCCCTAAAGAGATTCAGTATTTCTAACAAGCTGTGTTGTGGACGGTGGAGTGTATTAGTTACGTTTTTGTTGCTGTGAAAAAACACTATGACCAAGGCAACTTATAGAAAGAAGACTTTATTTGGCTTACAGTTCCAGAGGAGTAGGAGTCCATTACGGTGTGAGGTATGGCAGCAGACGTGGCCAGAGCATAAAGCCAAGTGCTGACATCTTCAGGCAGACACAGGAAACAGAGTGCCAGATGGAAATGTGCATGTTCACACTTCCTAAAAGTTCCATGACCCACCCAATAGTGCCATTAACTGGGACAAGTGTTCAAATACTTGGAGCCTATCGGGGACACTGCCATTTAAACGACTACCTGAAACAAAAGGAGAGGAACACAGGTTCAAACGAACTCAAGGTTCACACACAGCAGGAGTCCTTCTCTGTACCTGCTGGTGTGTGCCGGTAGGGCTTGTAATCAGATCTACGCACTTGTACACCTTAGCTGTTTCCAGCCTGGGTTCCCTGAGCTGCTGGTGGCTGTGCAGCATGGCTACTACACACTTTCACTATGTATGAAAGACACAATCTTCTATCTTATGTCAGCCAGGAATACTGTTATATTGTGTAATAGTGTATATTTATGTACTGCTCCACTCTGTCTGTTTGGAAGGAGATCTACAGAGCCCAGGAAATGATATTTTCCAAAAATGGAGAAAAACAAGGAGAGAAAGGAAGAATCAAAGTGGTGGTGACTCCTAGAGATGTCTAAGGAGAATGTATTGGTTTCCTGTGGCCGCTGTGACAAATAACCACTACATTAAGTGCTTAACACACGCAAATATTTTATATTATGTTATAGTTCCCCATATCCAAAGTCTGAAATGGGACTCAACAGGGCAAAACGTCTGTGGCCACATTCCTTCTGAGGTGCTAGGAAAGTCTGTGCTTCCTTACAAAGCATAGCTACAGAAGGAGGGGGACCTCAGGTCAAAGGTACAGAATATTTTCAACAAAATCATAGATGAAAACTTCCCAAATTTAAGGAAAGAGATGCCTATCAAGGTGTAAGAGGCATACAGAGCACCAAATAGACAGGACCAGAAAAGAAACTCCCCACATTACATAATATTCAAAACACTAAATGTACAAAATAAAGAAAAAATATTGAAAGCTGCAGGAGAGAAAGGCCAAATCACATACAAAAGCAGTCCCACTGGAATGACACCTGACTTTCCAGTGGAGACTTTGAAAGCCAAGGGTCTAGTATTCTACAAGTTCTTAAAGATCACAAATGCTAGCAAGGTTAGGTCCAGCAAATCTATCAGTCATACTCAAAGGAGAAAGAAAAACCTTCTGTGACAAAAACAGATTTAAGAAGTTCATGACCACTAAGCCAGTTCTACAGAGAAGAGGGTTCTAGAAGGAATTCTTTGGTCTAAAGAGAAGGTTAAACACACCCAAGAGGGTGCAGGAAATGAAAAAACAATTCCAGAATATTCAATCAAAAGGTCTAAGGAAACAACACCATCACAACAAAATAACAGGAATTAATGGGCACTGCTCAATTATAACATTCAGTATTTGTACTTAAATTTTCATCCCATCTGAAATCCATTGCCCTTTGCTACCTCATCTCACATATTCACAGGTTCTGTGAATGAGGATAAAGACATTTCAAAGGACTATTACTCTACCTACCAGAAGATTAGAAATCAGGATGGATGGGCAACTAGAAGATAGGATGTGAATATCCCAGTCTGGGAAACACAGTGAGGATACACAGGAAGGAAGAGACAGGCTGATGGAGAACAAAATGAGAGAATTGTCTGGTGACTTCCAGAGTTCATTAACTGCAGGGCAGTCTGACAAAGCAAGTATGCCCTGTTACTTTTTATGTTCCTTCAGTAGAAACTCAAATAGCCGTAAGTCATGGGGAAAGAGTTATGCAGATTGAGGTTGTGCAAGAACTCTCTGGAACTTTCTGCAGTCTGCACTCAGAACATTCGATAACCATGCTATATAATAGTTTCTGTAAATTAAACTTCTTAATCTAACTTTATGATAAGAGGGTCTGTCCTATATTTCAGGTACTCCCTGAAGTGCAGCATCCCAGAAAACCAATTACCTAAAGGAATTTATGAAAACGTGCATGGATTAATAACAACTAACATGTGTAGACAAGGTAGTTCCCAGTATATAACCATAACCGTCATTCTTCCTCTGCAAAATCCCGGTGTTGTTATGAGAGACTGCTCTTCCCATTTTAAAGATGTAAAAACCAATGGTTCAAAGGGTAAATATTTCCCTATGCATGCAAATCTAGGTATATATAGAACTCAGACACAGATCTGTAACTCCTGGTTTCAAGTCCGTATGTTTTTATTTGGCCTTTTTTTTCTTTCTAAACCCATTATTTTTTTCTTTTCCCTTAATTTATTTTCCTTTGTATTTATTTGTGTTTATGTGCATGTATATAATATGTGTATGAGAGAGCATGTTCATCCACATCTGTGAGTATGAATAAGTGCATGCCAAGGTGTATGTGTAGAGGTCAGAGGATAAACTCGGGTGTTTGGTCCTGGTCTTTCACCTTCATCGAGACAGGGTTTCTATGCTCTGCCGATGCATCCACCAGACCAGCTAGCCAGAGTTTCCAGGGACTCGCCTGTCTCCATCTCCCATCTCTCTGTAGGAGCCCTGGGGTTACAGTCCCTCCACTACATGTCTAGCTTTTGCACATGATCTGGGGATTTGAACTCAGGTTTCCACATTTGCATGGCAAACACTTTTATCCACTGAGACATCTTCCCAGTGCCAGATTCAACTTCTTTATCAAAATGCCACATGATTTTAAAATTCAAAGTGGCCTGTAATAGGGCAGAGTTCTATTTTAATTCACATATTTCCTCAGCTCCAAGAACTCACAAAATTCTAACCCTAATAGAAGCCTTAACAAAACATGGGGAAAGGTAGACTCACGTGTATCGTGTGTATAGTGAACATCAAAAATCAAATACAGGAACTTTCTGCAATTGTCTGATTATTAAATGGCAAGTATGTAGACATTTTGAGACAAGATATTGTTATGTAGCTCAGGCTGACCTTGAACTCAGGATCCTCCTGCCTCAACCTCTCAGTGCCGGAGTTATATGTCTGTGCTACCACATCCAGCTGCAGTGCAATTGTTTTTAATTTTTATTTCCATTTTCTGTGTAGGAGTGTTTTGCTTACATGTATATGAGTGTACCCATGCATACAATGCTGGTGGGGGCCAGAAAAGGGCATCAGATCCCCTGAAACTGGAGTTCTGGGTGGTTGTTAGCTGCCATGTGGATGCAGGAAACTAAACCTGGGTTTAGCTTCTGCAAAAGCAGTCAGAGCTTTTAACCACTGAGCCATCTCTCCAGCCCTGCAATGCAATGGTGATGATGCATTTTAGAAGCATAATCCTAGCTATTCATGGAGCAACATGACTTAAAAGATCTAATACGGGGCTGGAGAGATGGCTCAGCAGTTAAGAGCCCTGACTGCTCTTGCAGAGGACCTGGATTTGATTCCCGGCACCCACATGGCAGCTACGAACCGTCCTTAACTCCAGGTCCAGAGGAATCCAATGCCCTCTTCTGACCTCCGCGGCATTGCACGACACAGGTGCGCACTCACATACATGCAGCCAATACACTTGTATATATAAAATAAAAATAATAAAATAAAAATATATCTAATCCGTGCTATTCTCCTAAAACCAATCACTGCAGCCACAGAGGCCAAGTACCCAAAGTCAAGTGTCGCAGTAGGAAGACACTGAACTGGTGACAGCCTACTGTGTTTGTGCTTAGAAAAGTTGCTTGTCCGTCCCCAGTCTCATTCTCTATCTCTGTAAGAGAAGAGTGAGAAAGTATCTGTCTGGTAAGACCAGGAAGCAGTGATCATGTTACATGCTATGGGAATGGTGTGGGGGCCTATCTAGTTACAAAGATGGAAAGTTTCTTCTTCTTACATCCAAAATCATCTTGCAGAAGTAGCTTGTGAAAGAAAGCCTTTAGAACAATTAATCCTTAGCCAAAGTTTCCAAGAAACGGGAGGGTTTTTTTTTTTTTCTTCTCAGAAACCTAGAGTTCTGCATACAGAAGACCCTTCTTTTGCTCATTAATTCATTGATTCCTTATAGGCAACTAATAAACCACCACCTATTGTATGAAAGTAAGCCATGCCCAGTGTGTTGTTAGGGCCAGACACTGTGTGAGCCTGTGCTGTGTGTGGGCTAGTCTGCCTGTGCCCAGGGAGATCAAAAGTGAGGAAACGCAATCATGTATTATTTCCGACATGATGCTGGAGGGTGCATTTCTAGTAGAAAAGAGCTTTGACATGAATAAAAAGAAATATCATGTCCCTAAGCCGTACTAGGGACAGCTAGGGCTGGAATCCCGTTTCCACATTTTGAGCAAGTTACTTTACCTCCCTGAGCCTTGGGTCCCCTCCTGTGTATGGAACCTCAATTACTTTTTGTTTTAATATTTTATTTATTATTTTTATTTTATGTGTACCAGTGTATTGTCTGCATGTATGTGAGTGCACCTGTGTCATGCAATGCTGCAGAGGTCAGAAGAAGGCTTCGGATTCCCCTGGAACTGGAGTTAAGGATGGTTTGTAGCCATGATGTGGGTGCTGGGAATCGAACCAAGGTCCTCTGTGCTCTTAACCACTGAGCCATCTCTCCAGCCCCCATCGATTAGTTACTTTTATGTACCTGTGATCAAATACCTGGCAGAACATAATAAGGAAGAATTTTTTTTGCTCCCAGTTTCAGAGGGTTCATTCGTTGCATAGCTGCTGCACTCCAGGAGTTCCGACAGAACACACTGGCAGCAGAAACACATGAAGGAGGAGGCGTTCACTTTGCTGCAGACAGGAAAACGAGCAGAGAAGGGGCCTCCTCCCTCCTCACCTTCCCTGCTTCCTACTAAAGTTTCCAGTACTTCTCAAAACAGTGCCACCAGGGTTGGGAGCAAAGCATCCAACATATAAGCCTGTGGGGACATTTCACATTCAAACCTCAACACCATCCCCATCTCCCAAGGCTCTTGCAAAGACTGAATTCAACACTGGGAGAAGAGCGCTATACATGTTAAGTAAAACATCTGTCTACCGCCACCACTTGGAACCCACTAGCACTGGTCTTCTTTCAGATTCAGGCTTCATCTCCCTAAAATAAACATATGTTACTTGTTTGCTTTGGGGGTTTATAACAACACAAATGCACCTTTGTTCAGTCACACACACCCATTCAAATGACAACCCATACCCTGATGGTGGTCCTGCCACTCTGAATTTTGAAGCACAAGACAGTCAGGCCTCTGTAAGGAATCTGAACAGAAACAGCTGCTTGACCATTTCTTTCTGGCAATCAAAATTAGAAAAGAAAAGAAATCTTGTACATGAAGTACTGTATCTGTTCGTGTTCCTGTAAGAGTATTTTTCAAATAACTCTCAAGCATGCCCTATCTCCAGTTTGACAGCAACTAATTAAACAAACAAACAAGAATGTAGAGGGAGAGGAGGAGGAAGGAAGGAAGAGGAAGAAAGAAAATAGTAAGTGTTCTAAAGAAAGGAGCATCTTTCCATTTCTTTTTTGGAGGCTGAGTGTAGTAATACATTTATGTTCTTAAAAATCTCTTGCAATTTTGGCAGAATCTGTTCCTATTTTGTCTCTTTGGTACTATAACAAGAACATTTTCTTCCACTACACTTCCAAACAGTTGATACAGGCAACTACAGCTCTTGCATAACCATCTCCCTACCAGCCACCTTAACGAATTTTATCATTTCTAATAGATTTATGATATTGGTTCTCTTAGGGTTTCCAAAATTAGCGGAAATTGCTTGCAAATAGTGTTAAGTCTAGCTCCCTTTTCTCTGAGTCTCATCTAATTGCATTATCTAATAATTCTTGAACAGTGGTAAATAATAGGCATTCTTACCCTGTTCTGGATTTAATGGGAATTCTAGTGGCACACCAGGAAAGAGCACTAACATTCTGTACAACCCTATTTTTACTATTTAGGTAGTTCCAAAATGTAGGACAGTTTTTTTTAATGAAATATCTTTTTACTATCCATAAAATATAGCTAGCACATGAGTTTTCTCATTTGTTGATATTAACAATAAATCACATGGCCAACATTTTCTGAGATTGAACCATCCCTCCATTCTTAGAATATGTCTTATTGGTCAAGGCCTGCATTTCTCTAGCATACAATCACTTGCATGTATTTCTCTACTCAGAGAGCTCTTACAGATCACTGGCCCCATTGAGTTCGTGTCTGAACCCAGTACAAAGCACAGAATTGATACATGTGCAATGAGTAAAGGAATGAATAAATATGTAACTAATACAACTGAACCCTGACTGCATCCTTTATCCCTCTTACCAGTTAAAATGCTAGATGCCCAGAGCGGACCTTCATGCGTCCTAGCAAACCCATAAACCCCTCCTTCTCTTTGGGCAAAGTACTTTCTGTGATTTCAGTAGGACTAGCCCTGCTTTCCATTCCCTTCACATCCAAAATAGAAATGGCCATATCACCCTGGCCTAATTGGAGCAAGCCGATTACTGCTTTAGGAACATGTCCCAACTGTGGACAATGGTGTCTCTAGGAATTCTCTAGAGACACTCTTCAAAAATATTTCCAAAAAGTTTGATAAACATGTTTGTATAGGGTTGTTATCACCTTGAATAAAATGTGATGAGACAGCCTATCTAAGAAGGAAGAAAACAGACAAACAGGGCACAGGAAGAAATGAAGGCCTCGTGATATCCCTTGAACCACTGTACGTAGCTTTTCCTGAAGCCTCCAGACTTCTCAATCACATGGGCAAGTAAATCATTTTTTATTTTATAACTGTTTAAGTTCACTTTTCTTATTTGCAACCCTCTCTATATATGACATATATATGATATATGAATATACATAAATATGGACTCATTCCCATGTTTCTTTATTCCCCTGGAAAGATGCTTTTTGTTTGTCTGAGACATTGTGCCACTTCCTAGCACTGGGTGGCCTGGAACTTGCTATGTAGCCCAGGCAAGACTCTAATTCACAATGATCTACCTGTTTCTACCTCCTAAGTACTGAGATTAAGGGTGTGCATCGGCACCCCAGCTAGTATATTCTTAAATAAAGATGTAAAATAATATTTAAAGGGAGGTAATCCTAAAGAGCAAGTGTTTTAAAAGAAAAAAGAATAAACCTTCTGCTTTTAATTAATGGCAAGATCAGCACAGTCTCCCTTGGTGAATTACAATTTCAGACTGAGATTCCCAAGACAGTTACAGAGCAGCTTGTTAAACTGCAGAAACCACTGGAACCCAGAGCTGACTTTACCAGGGCGGTGGTTCAATCCCTGCCAGCCATATCATCCATTATGCAAAACCCAAACCTTTAAAACTTTCGAATGTACAACCCTAGCAATCTTTCATTCACCTCAAGTCTCAAGGCCTCTTCACTGACTCAATTTAAAAGTAAAAAAGCCCTGGTACAACTTACAGAAATAAAAAATAAATCATGTTCTGATGGCTGGAGCAGCTGAGCGCCGCTGCCCATGCTCTGGCAGGAGTGTGACCGATCTTGGTGAGTGGTCCCGCACCCTGGGGCATCCCACTGCACTGAGCTATCTGAGGCAAATGGCATATGTTCCCACCAGAGACTAAAGAGTGTGGCAGCCCCACAATCCAGGCCACTTTCCCTCCAGGTCTCCTGGGTGGAGGACACCGCCAGAGAAACCCCAGGAAACCAGACTCCTCTCCCCTTCGGTGCCAGTGACAACAGACGGAATTCTGGAGTCTGCCTTTGATTATTCTCTGGAGAGCTGCTGAAGAGCTGCTTCGGGGACTACAATCCCTCCTTTAGACACAATCTTGAAATAAAAGACTATATTCAAATGAAAAACACACTGCAGCCTTCTCTTCAGGGTCTTCTGTTACTGATGGGCAGGATAAAAGGAAGGCACTGAAGGGAAATGAAGGAGCAGAGAAAGGGAGGAAGAGAAAAGTGGGAAAGAGAGAACGTATCCTGAGTCACCGGTTCTGTGCAGGGTCCTGGAAATACCACTGTGTTTCACTGTCATAGTCTTTTGGAAGTAGGAGATATTGAGCCCATTCTGCACATGGAGAAACTGAGGTTTTGATATTTTACCTTGTCCAAGGTCACACTATAAGCATGTCATGAATTCTGGCTCAGAGATGAAAGGCCTGCCTCACACCGTATCTCTTCATCCCCCCACATCCCTCTGTGAAGCATGTACTATAGACATTCTGAGACCAAAGCACTTCAGTAGGAGAATGGATCCTATGGGGGAAAATATGGCCTGAGAAACAGAGATCAGCATAAGCAAGCTGGCACCAACATAATAATGCCTAGAACCCATTTTTCTACCTCTCAGGTCTTTAATCACCTGATGGGACTCTAGTTTATAAATCCAAGTTATCTGGATTAATGAGTTAAAAGTCAAGAACTTCCTTGCAGGAGGTGGAGTTCAGTGGCAGGGTGCTTGCCTACCACACAGAAAACCATAGGTTGCATCCCCAGCACTAAGAAATAGGGAGAAAGCATGGAAATGCACACCTGCAGTCTCAGCTCTCAGAAGGGTGAGGCAGGAGGAAACTGAGTTAGAAAGCACTCTAAACCAAGCCTGATGGTGCACGCCTTTAATCCCAGCACTCGAGAGATCAAGGCCAGACTGGTCTACATAGCAAGTTCCAGGCCATCTGTGGCTACAGGGAGCCTCTGTAACAAAAAAGGAGAAAGGGCCTAGAAAGAAGGCTGAGCATTTAAGAGCACTGACTGCTCTTTCAGAGGACCTGGGTTCCATTACCAGCACCAACATGGCAGTTAACAATCATCCTTAACTCCAGGTCCAGGGGATCTGACACCATCTTCTGGCCTCTATGGGCGTTGCACACACATGGTTCATTTACATATATGCGGAGGAAGAGAAGGAGGGAAGAAGGCCAGCCTGAGCTCTGCAGGGGAATACATGTTAACTGGGAACAATAAGGAAATGTATTTGTGAAGTTTCTTTTTTTCTCTCAATCTTCCGTCAGGCCTTTTTGGTAGTTACTGCAATGTACCGCGGAGGGATTTGCCCATGATGTTGCAAAAAAGCAATTAAAGGGGAAAACGCTAAACCAAAGTAGCATGCAAGTCACAATTCTGGCCATAGCATACCAGTTACTTTCTGAAATGAGTTCAGACCAGAGGTCACAAATTGGAGCCAGCTGGCTGTGTCTGGCCCACAGATGAGTTTTGTTTCCCCTGTAGCACTGGCCCGCACAGTGAAATCTGGGGCCAGCACTAAAAAAATCAGAAAATTTTACATCAAAACCTGATTTTCCAGTTTCTCTTACAAAGTATAATATCTTATAACCCTGATGTCACTTGTACACCCAGACACATGGCTGAGACAGAGTAGTGGCTGCCCTTGGGGAGGTGGGCCCCACAGGTGGAGGTGGGCCCCACAGGTGGAGGTGGGCCCCACAGGTGGAGGTGGGCCCCACAGGTGGAAGTGGGCTCCAGGTCATCCCTGCTAGTCTGCGGCATTCATTTCTCTGACCTGTCTGGGCTCTGGTGTCATCTGAGTTTGTTTACAAGATGAAGCAGATGCAGGTTACAAAGTCACTCATGATTAGAAGTTTCTTAAACCATTCCAAGTAAGACGACTGCATCAATATTCTCACATCTGTGATAGAAGGTAAAGAGTATAAGAGACAAAAAGATTTAAGAAATGAAAAAAAGGGAGGGGGGATTTGGATGTTTTCCCTAGAACACTCACTTTGTTTATAAATATGTTTGTTTTCTTGTTTTATTTGTTCCCCCAAGCCTATAAGAAATTCCTCTCAGAAAAAATGAACCTGAATGATGTTATATAAGATACACAGCGGAAACATCCAGCCAATAGGTTGCAATGTCACCTGTGAACTCAGCTGCAGCTAGTTACACAGGCAGTGTTTTCAGAATGATGAATGAACACTCTGCAGAGCCGCAAAGCTCGTTTCCTCCCCAGGACCTTTGCACTTGCTGTTCCCTCTGCCAGGAAACTTCTCCAACTGGAGAAGAATCTTATCCTGTCCCTTCATCTCCATCACCTGCAAGGTTAGGTTTTCTCTAATCATCCTATTTAAAATAACACTTACATGCACCACACCCCTACACACACACACCCTCCCACATCAGTTACTCTTTAATCCCCTTGCTGCTCAAAGAGAAGTCCAAGAACCAGCAGCATCAACAGCATCGGGGAACTTCTTAGAAATGCAAAACCAGGGCTGGAAAAATAGCTCAGTGGTTAAGAGCACTTGCTGCTCTTGCTGCGGACCTGGGTTTGGTTCTCAGCACCCACAGGTTAGCTCCCGGTCAACCATAACTCCAGCTCCAGAGGATCCAGTGCCCTCTACTGGCCTCCATGAGCACTATACTTACATGCAGGCAAGATGTCCATACACATAAAATAAAAGAAAGAAATTCAAAAAAAATTTTTTTTTCAGAACTGCTACATCAGAATAATCTGCACATGAACAACAGAGTCCCCAGGCTCTCTTAAAGTTTATAAAGCTCCACACCACACAAGGGAGACCCAGAACTACAAGTCCCTCGCAGGCATATTATTACATTTTCTAGTTAGCCACATTTAAAAGGCAAAAAGAAATGAACTTGAGGGTTGGGGCTGCAGCTCAGTGATAGAACAGGCCTAGCATGCAAAAGGCTCTGGTTAAATGCCCTAGTACTGCCCCAGGCCAAAAAGGTGAAATTAATTTACTAATATATTTTATTTAGCTCAATATGAATACTGTAACTTCCACATGCCATGAATGGAAAATTATGACTGAGCAATTTCTCATTTCTGTGTACTTTATACTTATGGAACAGTTCAATTTAGTTGATTCACCTGTGTAATGGTCACATGCACAGGGCAGTTGCCACACTGGACAGAGGTGCTCTGGGCCTTCAGGTGTCTCGCTTTCCTTACCTCCTTCCTCAAAGCACACGGTTCACTAATTACTATTTGGTTTGCTTGTTTGCCATCTCCCCCACCCTCCCACTAAAATGAGTTTCAGGAGAATGGGCACATACTCCTCCATCTGTCTCATTCACCACTTTATCCTACATAGGTAAAACAGTACTAAGTGCACGGTCAATAGTTATTAAGTATCTTTTAATGGAAGAATTGAAAAAAGGAGAGGACCTTCCAGTATGTAATGGATGGCAATGTGAAGAGGGCAAAGAAACAAATAGATGCTGTATACATGTTGGTTCAAATCTTGGCTCAGGCAGTACCAGCCCAGGGACCCTGAGTCAGTCATTTGCCTCCTGGAATAAAGGAAATGTGGCCCATAAAATGGACATGCTGCTGTTGAACTCACAGCCTCATCTCAACACTATAATGAACAAAATGTCTAGAAAGCTCCAGTCGACAATGTCTAGAAAGCTCCAGATACTGTAGCTGGCATTCCATAAATACCAGCATCTTCCTGTCCTCCATCCTCTCTCCAGATACCAGCCGAGAAAGCTGCTGCTGTACCATGGCCCCCTTCTCTCTGGTCATTCTGTAGCATGTTCCTGGGTCACTTTCCCTTACCCAGTGGGACACAGAGCATCTCCTCCCCTCATCCTGGAGCCGAGTGGCTTCCAAAGCAAAGGGCCATGGTCACTGTACATGTAAGCCACAGGGGAGGCAACCACTCAAGTAACCTCTGTCACTTTGATGAGCTCTGCAGTGGCAGCCAGAGGCCTGCCCAAGGTCCCATCCCTTAGACAAGTTCAAGGTCTTTTCCCAGATCGCTGTATCAGCTCATATGGAATTTGCTTGTGGCTTTGCCCTTTTGGAGAGAGGGACAGGAAAGCAGAGGTGGAGGGCTTAATATGCCCAGTTTATTAACCACTGACTGTGTCAGTTCACCATGTGAGGCTGGCATCTCTGCAGCCTGAACACAGACACACACGTCCTAATCCATTAGTCCGATGCTGCCCTGAAAAATCGAATGCACATGTTCTAATCTCCAATGTGTTTTTACATCCTATTAGATCAACAGCATAGGCACAAAGCAAAACCCGGATTTGGGGACAACTGGAGTGACACCACAGAAATGAACCTGCTAAGGCTGATTTGTCAGATATGATAGAAGGCCAAGCTGCCTGTACTGACAGCAGCCCAGTTTCATCTCGGATCTTCTTGTTCAAAGCACAAAACCCAGGACCACCTGCCGAATTGGTGGGCTATTGGGAGCACTTTTAAAACAATAAATAAGTGAATGAATGGATAAATAAATAAATGAATGAAAATTCAACACTTTTAATTAACCTGTGCTTCTTTAATCGAGCAAATAGTCTGCAAACAGCAGACATGGTACAAGAAGGGATACTATTGTTTAAGTTCAGACTCTATTTAAAGGGTTCATGGTTGGATCAAGGAACCGAGACAAAAGGTTTCTGCCACTGTTCTGAATCAAAGGCACACTGGAGTATGACTGTTGTCCATTCTTCCTACATGGGAGAGAGGCTTAGGGGAGGATGAAGAGACGAAAATAATACAATTTCACAAATGTCCTCAGAGCACAAGTGTCTGCGACAGGGCTGAGGAGCCGTCCAAAGCCAGTGCCTGCACGCTGCCTTGCAAGCCCCAGGAGCCTCCTAGAATCTTTCCAGCAGCCAACTTTCAGTGGCTAATGAATCCCACTATGTTAGAGCATCACGTTCATGAAGCTTGCTCTGAAGAGTGTCTTCTCCTCACTCCAATCAGTACCACTCTACCTTGTGCTGATCTATAAGGTAAGATCTTGGAGTGGGGGACTGAGGACCAATAGGGTTCATGTGGTCCTCTTACTCGAAGCCAAGTGGACCTCGTTATAGCCACCCCATTTGCAGTTAGCAGTTCTACTTGTGGCTACCAAGTACTGGCACCAAGCTACAAGTGCTGAGTGGAAGCAGGCCCTGGGAACACTACCACGCCCCAAGCCTTCAGTGCCACGTTGATGGCGAGGTCGCTTAGGTACCTTCCTTCCCTTACCAGCTTCAGCGTAAAATAGCATGAAAAACTTGCCTCTCCTTTTCTTTCCTTAGAAGCTCTCCAGACCCCAGGATGGAATTTCCCAGCTCAAATACCCTCACCCACTTTAAACGTTGTCCATATAAAACACCTTCTGTATTTCACCTGCTGCAAAGGCACCCAAAACACATGCTGGGAAGATTTGATCTTTATGCCTCTCTCAAAGGGCATCTGACACTTCTCACAAGATACACAGCTTTAAAATTAGAACTCAGAGAGAAAGGAAAAAAGAAACCCACATTATTCCTCCTAGGCCAAAGTTACTGTACCACAGAAGAATCCAGAACATTCCTATGGCTAACCACGAAACAACTGAACTCACCCCCTGTCTTTATTTTGCTGTTGTTGCACTAATCATCCTAACACCTTTTTAATTATAATCACAAACTGGAAGCCATGGCTTGTGATGTTATAAATACGGATTCTTCCAGTTAAATTAGGCATTTGCTGTTTTATGTTTTGATAGGAAGGGACTGTTTGAAGCCTCCTAAAATATCGCAATTAGTTCTTGCTGTTGAAACAGACAAGACATTAACAGACACATTCGCTGTTTCGGTGTTATGTACTGCAATGTTTATGCCTCAGTGTACTTCTCTCAAGCTTTTAAAGCATAAGGCATATTTTTTTTTAAAGTGGAAGAAATCAATCACAACACACATTTGTTATGGATCCTGAAGTTATGATCAAAACTTTCCCCAAGCCTTAATTTAAACCTGGAAAGTACATCTCTTTCCCAGGAAGGCCACCCTGCCACAAGGTAGTTTTACCTATGGGTTCTGTGAAAATGATAGCATCACTTTAGCTGACAAAGGCTGTGTTTTTGTTTGACAGCTGAAATTAATTATTGAAATTCTATGGAGATGGGGCCACTCATCCAAATCTGGTTTCCAGAAAGACAGGAAGAGGGAGGAAAGAAGGGGGACAGAAAGGGAAGGAGGTGTGAATTTTGTGAATTTTGAGCATGTGCACCCATGTTTTAAACGTTATGACCTGCAAGAAAGCTACATTATTAATGATCTGACCTGCCCTTAACTTTATCTTGCTCCCTTCTTCTCACCACCAGCACCTGACGTTGGGAAAAGACCTCACAGAAAACACCTCACAAAAGTAACTCAGTCTGTCTCCAAGGATGCTTAAATTAGAAGGGCCTAGCACAGGGCACAGACATTCTTAAAGCACCAGCTGGCATTTAGTCACAGAAGCTCCCGATGCAAAATCAGTGCAGTGTTCATCCAGCCAAGAGGGACATAAAGTTGTGGACGTGGGAAATACCTTGCCTTTACTAGGAAGCCAAAGCGCCTACACCATCTTTAAAAAAACAAAACAAAACAAAACAAAACAAAACAAAACCGTTCCCTGTTCCTTTTAATCTGACCTTAAAACACTAAACTTGGATTCCAGCCACGCAAATGCTTCTGAGGACGCTTTTGATTGACTCCGGAGGATCTCAAAGCCCTGTCGTCAATTTAGCTCTCCTGTTTCAATCCCAATCGAGAAGCCCTGAACCTAGTTGGAGCCTGGGCTGGGAAACACCCCGCAGGTACGAGGCTGGGGATTCCCAGGCTTCCAGCTGGGTAGATCCCAAAAGCACCTGCTAGGAGGAGAAGCCTGGGGCACAGCAGGGGCATCTCCTCCCAGTCCCTGAAATAAAGTCATCTTTTAGCTGGAGTCCTGCCCCTCCCCTCTGCTCCGGGACTCTCGGAGCCCCAGCGGGGGACCCAGTCTGGGGTTTGTAGGGCACAGAAAGCTCGCTGCCCCTGCGTCTCCCGCTCGCAGCATCCTACCTGTACCACTCCAGCCCCTTCTCGTAGTTCCTGTCGAAGAAGTGCGGCTCTACGCCCACTGCCCGCACGTCCGGGTGGACGCGGATGGCCTCCAGCAGCGCGCGCGTCCCTCCCTTCTTGACCCCGATGATGAGCGCCTGGGGCAGCTTCTTCTCCCCGTAGTCCGGGGTGCCGGCGCCCCGGTCTCCGCTCGCGTTGGCCGCCCTCCGGCCTGCCAGCTCCTCGTCGGTGCTGGACTCCTGCGCTTCCCGCTCCAGCAAAGCGCTCTGCGCCGTGACCATCTCGCCGGGGGCCAGCGGGCTCCGGAGCCAGGCGTCCCGGGAGCCGCCGCCGCTCGCCAGTCCCCAGCCGTCCGCCCCGGGGA
>NW_008329714.1:2682047-2701932 GCF_000622305.1 Nannospalax galili
ACTTTCTGCGGGGAGAGAGAGCACGGGCGCGGAGGGGAGGAGGAGAGGGGCCGGGCGCGCGCCCGCCGCCGCCGAGGAAAGGAGGGGTGCGCCTCGCGCGCGGCTGCGGGTGGGGGTGCGCGGGAGCGGAGGCGTGCGCCGGGCTGGGGCACCCGGAGAGCAGACATCCCGGCCCCCGCCACCCGCCGGCACGCGCGCGCCCGGGGTTCCCCGCCCCGCCTCGCTCCCGCGGGAGCGGGAGATGCCGCCGCAGTCTCCCTGGCTCTCTCCGCATACTTTTAGGAAAGAGGAGCCCAGTGCCAGCCGCGGGTGTCGCGCACCGGGAAGCTCCGGGCCGGGGAGCCGAGAGCTCGCTCCTGGTCTTCTCCCGTGGGACTCAGCAAACTCAGCCAGTCCCTGACCCCTCTCTCTTCTCTCACCCTGGGTACGGCCCTGCCTTGCCTTCAGGAATGGTTCTCCACACCTTTCCCATCCTAACTTCCATCTTTCCGGCCTCCCCAGTGATGGGTGCAGCTTTGACTCAGACCCCAGGGTTTTCCAGATTTGAAGCACTTGCCCCTATCCCATCACCGCGTGACTACTTTCTGCTCAGACATAACGCTGTCCCTTATCCGGCCCCCTTAACCGCAGGTGCATTATCTACCTGTGCCCTTTGGGAGGAACTGCCCACCAAAGGAGCTCCACACTCCCTGGACTGAAAACTGGGCTCACCATCCCTCCAACCCGGAATGAGCAGAGGGGTATCTGTGTCTCCCTTCGTTGAATATTTTTAAATGTATGTTCCCTGCAGAGAAATTTCCATTCCTCACTTTCCTCACAGGGAAGTGGACTCTTTGCCTTTAGCTCAGGAAAGAGAGGGGTAGTGGGAAGCTAGGATGGGGGGCATCCAGAGAGGCACCCCAGAGCATGCTTCTTCCTGGGAACAGGGACTAGCCCTGCAGGCAGCTCCTGGGTCGGCCCTAGGGAGTCCCAGCTGGGTGCCCAGATTGTGTGTTTTCCCCTTTCTTACAGAGGTGGCTGGCTTCTCCGGTTCTACTTGATCTGGTAGTGGAAACAACAGTTAAAAGAAAATGTATAAGATGTCTAAATACTAACGAGATACCTAGTGCCAAAGACGGGGAAAATGTTAATCAAATAAGATGAAGAACCAGACTTTTCCCTGAGTGAACAGAAGCTCACTGCTGCTCTCAGCTGGACACGAGTTTCCTCCACTGCAGCTTTAGTTCAGATAAAGATTATTTCTTTAGATTTTTTTATGGTACACGGGAGGCCTCTGAAATGCGGAGTCTGGTGTCCTGTAAATCACTCCGTGTAACCAGAGATGCTTTTTCAAGCACCACACAACTGCATTACTGTAATGTTAATGGGAAGGGGCCAACTGAAGCTTTGAGGAGCTCTAGCTTGGCCCAGCCCTCCTTCCACAAGCCCAGCTTTGGGGTGGTCATCCAAGAAGTCTGAGTCCTTGCTAATATTGCCCCTGCCTTGGCTGGTCTGTCTTTTCCTGGCTGGAGCACTAGCATGCCTAGCATCTAGCCAGAGCCTCCCTGTGTTTCACACCCAGCCTCAGACTTCCTGTCCAGACTCTTGGCAGTGAAAATGAACCTGCTTCGTGGGCAATTTTTACTAAACATGTGCTCTCAGAGTTGAAAAGGTTTTGATGAAATTCTGTTAAAACCTAGCCCAGAGGTAGCGAGCTAGTAACAAATAGTAGAAGTGTGGCCAGCAGAGAGCTGTGAAGACATTTAAACTGGGTCTGCTCTGATCTTTGACAATTGCAGGCTTTTCCCTGAAAGGATTAATTCATTAATTGAAGTCTGAATACAAAGTCTCTTCTAAAAAACCAACACATCTAGAACTCGGCCTCAGTGAGTTGAGGGTCTGCTGTGTGGACAGAGAATGTGGCCTCCTTCAGATGCCCATCAGGATTATCCCTGCACATTGACGTTACCCATCTAGAATTATCAGTAAAAAAAAAAAAAAAAAATTGTCTCCAATATCTCCTCTTTTTCTGAGCCCCACTAGTCACACTGGAAAGCTTGGCGAATCATCAGTGAAATGTCACGCCCTAACCTTGACAGGGAGGAGGTGTGTGTTCTCATGATGGTTTTGTTTTGTTTGTTTGTCTGTTTGTTTGTTTGTTGGCTTGCTTACTTGCTTTTATTTTGTCTTTTTGCTTCTGTTTCTTGGAGAGGAGCTTTGTCCATTTCCATACTGATGCAGTTTCCTACTTCTTTCTACTGTGCATGAAAGAGTTTTCTAGAAGCAAGTTCTTAAGAAACTTATAGTAAAAGAAGTGTTGTCTGTAAGGAGAATGTCAGTTCCGTGGTGCAATGCGAACTGGGCAGGAGATTAGAAATAATTCTGTTTTCTGTTTCCCTTGTCAATGCCCATTCAGGCCTAGCCGAGCTTCCCAGTTTTCTTCCCCATGGGCCTCGGGAACACCAAGGGCCTTATTCCTGTTCACCCCAGGCAGCAATATCAATTGGATCAGTGTTTGAGAGGCATGCTTCTTACTTCTGCTTAATGCCCTTCCCGGCTCTCCCTGCTAAATAAACTTCAGCCTCTTTACCTTGGAAGCTCCACCTTTTATGCCTCTCACAGTTGTGCCAAACAGATATTATCTCAATACACACTGCATTAACATGCTGTACCTTTGTACCTTCAGATGACACAGTCAAAACAGCTTTCATTTACTAGCTAATGGCTTTTCAACAGAGCGTTTTGCCTCCCTGAACCTTACTTTCTTTATGTATAAATGATGACTATTAAGAATCACCTGAAGTTGTTTTTATAAAGAATTAAATTGAATTGCCTAGAATATGCAAAAGATGCCTGGCCTGATGCCTGATGTGTGGTGGCCAGCGATAATTACTGGGATCTAAATTTTTGGCATAGACCCTGCACTGCTTCTTTTCCTATTAAAATATTGTCTCTGCAAAATGTATGTGTACCTTTGCTTCAAACCCCGTCCACTGAGTTCCCTGGAGTTCAGGTTCCTAAACTGCTCCCTCCATGACAGATAGGATGCCAAGTCTAGTTAGTAGAATCGAACTCTAGTTCACTTCAATTGTATTTTTTCAGACATTTTAGAAAGAAAATTACTAGAAGGATTTCTTATGACTTGCTTAACTGAGGGAGTTTTTTTCAAAGTTAAGAAAATTTAAAAAGCAAAAATAGCTTTTATAAAAGACAGTAGAATGTACAGTAACCAAATGAATATTCACCAGATATTGTCTGGTCGTGTGGATGCAGGGCTAGGACGTGCTTTCTGAGTCCCTTCCAGCCCCATGTGACTGTGGAATGTTTCAGCTATTGAAACATAATGTAAGCAGTAGGAAGCTTATCCCTTCCAGGCAGAAGCTATAAAAGACACTGTCTTGCTGGGCAATTGTGGGAAAAAGGGACAGATTTCCCCAAGCTCAGCCCTAACTGAGGAAAATTACAGACTCAGTGACATGCATATGCCCAAGAAATAAGTCGGGACTGTTGTTGTATCTAAGACTTGGGGCTTGGTTGTTAGTACAGCAAACCTATGCCATCCTATTCATTGAAGTACCAGTTCTAATTCTGATTTGCTTTTCACATGATCTAGCTCTACCATGCCTGGATATCTACTAGAAGAAATCTAAATCTGCACACCACAGAGATCCCTGCACATGCTTGTTTACTGCTGCACTGTTCCCAATGCCACTATATGAAACCAGTCTGATATCCATCCACAGATGAAGAGATAAAGAAAATGTAGTATAAATACAGAATGGAGTTTCACTCAGCCATAAAGAAGAATGAAATTACGCCACTTTCAGTGGCAATAGATAGACCTGGAAGTCATCATGTTAAGTGAAATAATCCAAGCAGAAAGACAAATATCGGGGCTGGAGAGGTGGTCAGCAGTTAAGAGCACTGACTGCTCTTGCAGAGGACCTGGGTTCAATTCCCAGCACCCACATCGTGGCTACAAAACATCCTTAACTCCAGTTCCAGGGGAATCCGAAGCCCTCTTCTGAACTCTGCAGCATTGCACAACACGGGTGCACTCACATGCATGCAGGCAATACACTCATATACATAAAAATAATAAATAAAATATTTGAAAAAAGAAAGACAAATATCACAGGCTTTCTCTCATAAGGAGAATCTAGATTACATGTGTTTTCTCATCAATATAGAGCTCTTACGTCAAATACATCAATTATATTTTCCCAAGTTGTGCTTTTCCTGTCAATACAAAAGTAAATCTGGAGGTAAACTAGGCAACCTTTCAAGCCAAACGAGACTATGAAAGAGAGGACTAATACATTCTCGAAAAGTGGGCAAAGAGTTTAAAACACCATGATTATGACCATGAACATCGAGACTTTCTTTGAAAAAAAAACTCACACGGGAAATTAGGAATTACTTGGGTTAAAGCATTTACTCATATGATCAAATACGGAGACTAGAATTAAGCATACTTGCCAAAAAGATTATGGACTTGGCCATGCCTGAAGAGATTAGAAATGTAAAGCAAAATTATATATATACACTGGACTCAAGAATCTAGGAGGCGGGATGTAAGGAAATAAATACAATTAAAAACACCCCATTTGTATTTATTTGCTTTGTGTTTACTAGTATGTAGGACATTATATACCTGTCCCCTCACCAAAAAAAACTGCTAAGTTGTATGTTGAAGCTCTAGCCTCCCACGTGACTGCATCAGAGACAGGTCTTTAGAAATTAGTTATGGTTAGAAGAGGACAAACAAGTAGGATTCTTATACGATAGGACACACATATACACACATGCGTACACGCATGCGCGCGCGCACACACACACACACACACACACACACACACGCATTTCTCCATATGAAGGCACCACAAGGAGGTGTCTGTCTGCAGCTAGAGAGTACTCATCAGAACTCCGGGCCCCACTGACCCTGATTTCAGACTTCCATTCTCTGTAACTTCAAGGAAATTAAGTCCTTGCTGCTCTTGCCTCAAAGTCTGTTGTGTTTCCATAGCACTGACTGAGACCTTTATCTTTCATGTGTTGTATGTTTTATGCATTTTATTTGTTTATTTATTTGTCTATTTAACTGCTTATTTTGAGACAGAGCCTCACGGTGCTCCTCCTACCTCAGCCTCCTGAATTGTGGAATCACAGGCATGCACCACCATGCCCAGCTGTTATTTTGCATTTTAGTAAGTTTTGTATTCTCTTGTTGCCATTTCTTTCTGATTCATAAAAAGCCTCCATGGTGGTTTGAATGAGAATGTCCCGCATAGGCTCCAAGTATTTGGACATTTTGTCCCCAGTTTGTGGCTCTGTTTTGGAAGGGTCATGGAACCTTTAGGAGGTGTGACTATGCTGGAGGACACATGTCACTAGAGCCAGCTTTAAGAGTTCTTATGCCTTGCCACGTTTCCAGTCTCTTTGCGTCCTGTGCCTGCTTGAAGATGTCATCTATCAATTTGCTGTTCCGGCACCTCTGCTTCCATGCCTCCCCCACCATTTTGAACTCTAAACCCTCTGGATTCTTAAATCAAATAAACTCTTCTTCAGCCTCCCAAGTGCTGGGATTACAGGCGTGTGCCACCATACCCAGCAAGCCTCCTGTTTATTAGGGACACCCAGGTTGTGCCCCTCTATCACATTTCTCCAGTTCTTGAGTTATTTGCCTTTCCTAGAAACTGTGTTTGGGTGATGACCCGTGTTCTTTACTGTTGCGTAGTTAATCTCTCAGTTATGCCATTTGTGGATTTTACTTGATAGAAAACAAATCTCCCAACCGATATAAATATTTGTCTAGACTTTTCCTAGTATATTTTTCATTTGCTTTTTCTGTACAAAAATGTGTAAAATGTCAGAAATCAATTTTGGTATATGTTTTTACACAACTAATATTTTTCCCTTGCTCTCCTCGTAGTTCCCAACAGCTTGAAATTCTAATGCTGTACAACAAATCTGTAATGTTGGACTCCCATTCAGAGATACAGAAAACAAACCTCGATTCATGCAAATCTTTTGTATTTCTTATGGGAATTTTGCAGATATATTGACATAAATACGTTACAAACCTTTGTCTGCATTAGTGTTTTCACAGCGTATTCTGCTTTGTGCAGTTTTAGCAACTTTTCTTACCCTTCTTTGCTTTCATTCATTCATTCACTCTTCAACTGTCATGTTTAGGTCATGATGCTCTGGGCCTTAGATGAGATGTGGAGGATGAATTAGAGAAACAGACAGCAAGTCCCTGGCTTTGTGAGGAAGAAGTAATTAAGAAAGCAAATTTTAAAAAAGTGAGATTGAGACTGAAAGACTGAGAGGACAGAGGGCTGTGGGAGCCAGAAACCTAACCGGCATGCCACCTGAGAAGGCTCACAAACCGTAGTACCGCCAGCAGCCTAACAAAACAAAATCGATGGAAATCTACCAACAGAAGGAGTTTGACAGGAATGCTAACTAAGCAGGGCGTGATGGTGCACTCTTATAATCCCAGCACAGGGTAGGCAGAGGCAGGAGGGTCACATGTTCAAGTTAGCCCAGGCCATTCAGTAAGAACTTGTCTCAAAAAAAAAAAAAAGAAAAAAAAACCCAACAACCAGCTAGATGGTTCAGTGCATAAAGGTGTTTGCCATACAAACCTTGAGACCTGAGTTCAATAAAGATTTGCAAAGAGAGAACCAACCCTACAAAGTTGTCCTCTAACCTCCACAAGCATGCTGTGGCATGCACACACATGCATACATGTACACACAATAATAATAATAATAATAAATACATCTTAAAATGGTTGCTGTATAAATTACAAAGAGTAATAGTATTTCTATCTGATATACAGATAAAACTAGAAAGCATAGTTTTGAAAGAAAATCTTAGGACTATAAGTCTCCAAATAACTTAGAAACACTTGATTTCAGATGAGAAGTCCTTCACAAGTAGAATTAGACAAGTTTTTGAAGAGTGTTTTGTACCAGAGAAACATGCCAGGACATCCTTGAGACAACTGAATTTTGTTCTCCTACAGTTTGGGAGGCTGGAGGTCTGAATCAAAGTGTCGCCAGGACTGTGTCCCCTCCGAGACGCCAAAGAAAATGCCCCTTGACTCTTCCTAGCTTCCATCAGTCCTTGGTGTCCTTGGCTTGTGGCAACATCACTCCAGCTTCTGCCTGTTACTACAAGACATTCTCCCTAGGCATCTCAATCTTCACATGGCATTTTCCTTTCCTTATAAGGACACCAATCCTGACAAGATTGTTAGGTCCCACCCTAATGACTTCATCTTGACCTGATTATAACTGCAAAGAGCCTATTTCCAAATAATGTTCCATCCATAGGTCCTGGGAGTTGGAAATTAAATACACTGGGGGGGGGGGCACACACCAATTCATAATAGACTCATAAATATATGAGTAAATAATAAAATAATGCACTCACACATATTTCTGAGTTAAAGACTCTGTATTATAACAATACTCTTGGGGCTGGAGAGATGGTTCAGTGATTAAGAGCAATGGCTGCTCTTGCAGAGGACCCGGGTTCAATTCCCAGAACCCACAGAGCAACTAACAACCATCTGTTAACTCCAGTTCCAGAAGAATCCAATACCCTCTTCAGACCTCTGTGGGCACTGCATGTCAGGGGTGCACTAACACACACAGGCAATACACTCATACACATAAAATAAAAATAAGAAAATATTGAAAAAATAAAACACTCACCATTAATCACTGAATTCCAAGTCATTTCAAGCAAAATCCCACATTGGTTGCATGTAGGCATGGACTGTGCATTGTTTGATAAATTGATTCTAAATTTCACATAGATGTATGGAGACAGAATGACACTGAGCCTTCTTGTGGAAATGTGAGTCGCCCTTTAAGAAGAGGAGGGGAAACACTGCATTTCTTAGTTCCAGATATTTTATATGTTCAGGGGCTATGATATAAGTTTATATTCTGATAAAAAAGTGGAATTTACAACCTTCTGAACTAATCATGGAGCTCAGGTTTGTTGACATTAGACCAAGATGAAACTCCCAAGAAGGAATATCCCAAGTAGGAATGACCATAACTGACCTCTGTCTTCAGTGAGAGGAAGAATGGACTCAGTGCACCATCAGCTGTGCATAGCCTTTAAAAAGAGACCCAGTTCGCCCTTACAACTTTAGACAAGTCTAGACAGACTAAAGACTTGGGAGGGGGGACTTTTATGCTTTATAAGAAAACAAAGTATTGGGGCTGGAGAGATGGCCCAGCAGTTAAGAACACAGGTTGTTCTTGCAAAAGACCTGGGTTCGAATCCCAGCACCCACATGGCCACTAACAACTGTCCGTAACTCCGGTTCCAGGGGATCCGATGGCCTTTTCGTCCTCCTCGGGCATTGCACGACACGTGTGCACTTACCTACGTGCAGATTTAAGGTAGGAAAGATTGCCATAAACAAAATACAGAAAGCACAGACCACACAGGAAAAAGTTGATAAGGTCTTTTTTATTGAAAAAATCCATAAAAGAATGAAAAGATAGAGCAGCCTGGACTAATGCCTTGATATTCAGAATACATCCAAGAAATTCCAGTAAATAACTTGAAAAATCACCAGGAAGCAGAGTTTGAGGAATATAATGAAATGGGTATAAATGAGAGACTAACAAAGGAGAAAATCTGCTTGTTAACTGGCATACCAGAACGTACTCACTTTCCCTTGGAATGCGTGAACATTAGACCACAAGTGAGACACTCTGGCAGGTGCATGGATTGACAGAGATTTCTGTCTTACTCCAAGGTAAGCATCCTTTACCTGAAATGATTGGGACCAGGAGTATTTTCGTTCCTAGTTTTCCAGATCTGGGAATATTTGCATACACTGCATTGATATTCAGCATCTCTAATCCAAAAATTTGAAATCAAAGTGTTTTCAATGCAGGGTCATTTTGGATTTGTAACATTCAACCTGTAGTTCCAAATTTTAGTTCAGCTATAGGGGAAATAGCTGTCAAATAGCACTGATAGAAATGCAAACTAATACCAACACTGGAGAAAAATTACAGTACAGTTAAAATAAAAGTGCATACCACCATATGATCAAGACCTTTTCTGGGAGTCCACATTGAAGAATGCTCACTTATATATAAAAGAAATATACATGGTGCTTTTTAAGTTTTTAAATTTACTTCTGACACAGTATAATCAAGCTAACTTGTCCATCAGCAAGGACGTAGAATACAGTGGTGTCTTCATTCTTACAATATTAGACTGCAATTAAAGTCAACAAACCAGTTCTATACATGATAGCATGGACACATCTCAGCCAGCATTAATCAAAGAAAGATATATGAAGCATGATATGCATGCAGATGTTTTAGTTTTATTTTTTAATAACTTTTTATTCATTCCAGAATTTCATGCAATGTATTTTGGTCACATTCAGACACCTCCACCTTCTCCAGCCCCTCCCCACTACAACACCAACATAACAGGAATTAATAAATATTGGTCAATAATAACTCTCAATATTAATGGTCTCAGCTCCCTTCTAAATAATTTTAAGTTAAAGGAGGAAGGGAGAAAGAGAAGATAAAGAAATACATGTGATACGGAAACCAAACAGGTGACTATTTGGAGGGAGAAAAGGGACTGGCAAGGGGGGGAGAGATGAGCAGAAAAACATTGATAAAATGTCTGAAAATCCCATAATGAACTCCTTTACTTTGTACTGCAACTTAAGATTCAATAAAAAGAAAGATACAAAAAGCAGTTTGAATGGTTAAGCATGTTGGAATGTCTCACATTAGTTTTAGGATTTTGATATCTACAGTGTGGGAGAATGGGATGGAAATGTGGGCCGTGGGTATAACGGCGTTTAGCTCCATCAAATCACCTGTCATGGGTTGAATTGCTCCTCGAGCTCCTTGAATGTGTATACTGAAAGCCTGATTTTCAGTGCTTCACAATGTGACCATGTTTGAAGATAACACCTTTAAGGAAGTCATTAAGGTAAAATGAGACCAGGTGGGTGGGTCCTAATTCAATATGACCAGGTCCTCACACCAATAAGAAATGGAAGCAAAGAAACATACATGGAGCCAAGCATGTGTAGACAAGGAAACAAGACAAGCATCTTCAAGCCAAAGAAAGGCCTGAAAGAACCTACTCCTGCTGACACCTTTGTCTCAGACAGTCAGCCTTCAAAATTGCAGAAAAGAAAACAAATCTGTTGTTTAAGCCACTCGGTGTCTGGTGTTTTATTATGGTGGCCTTACCAAACTCATGCAACATCTGAACACAATATAACAATGGTTTACCCTGGATATTGGGACCATAAACAGAGGTTATTTTATGTATACTTCGCATATTTAGTTGTTAGCTAGAAAACAACAAGTAGATCACCAAGAAAGAATGATTCATATGCGAAGGAAATTTATCTTTGATGACCTTAGAAGGCCAAAGTAGTGTTAGTATTTGGTAGGTAGCTTTCCACCAGAGGTGCTGTCAGCCCCTGGGAACCTCCACCACCTGCCTCTTCCACCTTGAGGATTTTATCGTTGCCTGCAGCCAGACTGCACAAGGACAAAGAACAAGCACAGAGGACACAGCTGACAGCTGACGGTCCCTGCCTGAATCACAACTGAGTGCCACACCTGACCACAGGTGGCTGGGCAGTCTGGTGAAGCTGTGCACCAGTGACCAGAAGAAAAGCATGGCTTTGGATAAATAATCACTACTTTCCCCAGTGTGACAAGAGTTTCAAATAGAGAAATAAAGCAATATTAACTCATCCTGTGTTCATCGGGATTTCCCAGAAAACAGACCCAGTAGACTTTGAAGAACTGATTCATGAAACTATGGAGACTGACAGGTCCCCACATCTATACTGAGCAAGGTGAGGATACAGGAGTGGTGATGCTTCAGTTCCAGCCCCAAGCCAGGGAGGCCTCTGCCCTCCTAGAGGGTGAGTCAGCCTTTCTGCTCCACTCAGCTACCCTACAGATTGGAGGAGGTCTGCTCACTTGCTCAGTCTACCAAGCCAAATGTTAACTCTCCATACAGACATTCTCACAGACCATCCAGTATAATGTTTGACTCAATATCTGGGCATCACATAGCCAAGTCCAGTTGACATGTAAGATTATCCATCTTACCGCCCATGAAGAACAAATTACGCAGCTTTTATTCTGATCTCATTCCAGCCTTCTCTTCACACAACCTTTAGTGCACACTTTGAAATTCTACATTTATTGTTGCTGAAATATTTTAATATTAAATGTCTTCTTCATCAATAAAACTTTTAAATTTTCAGATATTTTCAAGCTAAATTCATACAATCGCATTTTCTGCCCCCCTTCATTTTCCTTATTTTTTTACATTCTCTCCCTGGCTCCAAAGCCTAGGCTGGCCTCAACTTCAAGACTGCTCTGCTTGTTTTAGCCTCCTGGGTGTTAGGATTACAGACATGTACTACCAAACCCTCTCAATCATTCATTCCTAATGTGTTCTACATTGAACTCATTCAGTTGTTCATTGAGACCCTTTATCCCCTCTCTATCCAAGCTATTTTGAATTGTCCCCATTCACAGAATGTATCTTTCCACAGAGCTAGGGCTTTTAAATCAAACCAGAATTTGGGATAGCCCCCAATTAAATAGTATGTTTTTACATAAAAGAAGAGCCTATTGTTTTTCTGGGCACAAAGAATTTTCCAACCATGAATGATCAAAGCGAGCAAACAAATAAACCCCAAACATTTTTCATAAGGAAATAAACATGCTCAGAAATGCAATTCTGCCTGCCAGTAAGTACCACAATTATATGATATCATCCTTTTTATTATTTCCTATTTTTGTAATTACAAAATAAAATATGAATACATAGTCTTAAGTTAAACAAAAAAAACCAAATCCAATATTACAGATGTAATTGTAAGCTTCTCTATTAACAAATATTGAATTTACAAATTCTTATAGAAATAATGAAAGCTACTCTTCAAAATAAAATTAAATCAGATCTGCCACTGACAGATAATATGGTTGTATTTGCCTGGGTCTTTGCACGGTTTCTCATGCTACCAGAGTTTTAATGCAAAAGCCGAGGCTCTTGTCAGATCCAACTATCTTAAGGTGGGCCATTGCCCCTAATAGGCTAATTAAGGGGACGAGAAATAGGGAAAAGCTGAGAGAGATTTATTCTCTATGGCGACATTGGGATGAGGAACAGATGAAAGGATCCAGTGACTCCCAAATCTGTTTCCACAACACAGACATGAGGTTCAGGTGTAGGGAGCAAGAGGTGCATGTAATTAAGCAGTCCTGGTTGCCCTGTGGTTCTCCATCACTGTTCTGGTCCTGCAAGGTGGTCCGATAAAATGGTAGGTTACTAGGCAACTTGCTAATCACCGAAGGTGCAGCCTAGTCCTCCCACTCTGAGTCTGGAGCCTGTCCTGGCTGGTTTTGCCCTCCTGGAATTAAGGAGGACTCAAGAAGAAAGATTAAGGACAGAAACTTATTTCTGTATCTACTGCTAAAGTACAGATGCAAAGTTAAAGCCGAGGTGCCAGGCTTCACCCTGAGTTTCATCTACCCCGGGATGGCCCACATGAGGAATCAAAGCTGTTTCAGCAAAAGCATCATCTGAGTGCCCATTTCACTCCATCTGTGGTGATTAGCCATGCTCATGGTTTAGACATGTCACAAACACTGACAGCATCAGGCATGTTGTAACAGCAAGGATACTGGAAAGGTCACTTAGACAGGGCAAGTGATTAGAAGAGATCAACCTGGAGGTTTACAGAAGTGGAAAGAGAGTGCAGAATGAGGCACAGGTATGCTGTACACATGTATTCAGAAGTGTGGGAAAATTATTTGACTAAGTGAAAAGAAAAGGAAAAAGTGAGCCAGTGGCCACAGGATTAACGTGAACATGGGATGCCCACACTGCTGTTACCTGACAGTGTCAGGAGGAAGGAGGCTGTGAACGCATGCTGACTCTGGTCTCCGGTATTGATTCCACCAGGATTCACACACTTCTGAATGAGCACACCATCAACGCAGATCACAAACTAGCACAGGTAGGCTTCAAACCGCTGACAGATGACGTACGACACTAGAGAAGATTATGCAGCAGGAGACAAATCCCTCCTTAACAAATTTCTAAGAAGACAAAATTGATCTATTTGGAGAATAAATCTGCTTGAAAATATATGTGTAAGAAGGAGAAGAATAAGCCTGCTTTTTAAGCTTCAGGGAAATTGATTCACATTTCTGGTGAGCAGGAAGGCAGTGGGGACTACAAGCTTAAATCTGTCTCAATGACTTCAGACCTAAAACCATACGGGCTTCCAAACAGCTTTTCAGAACCTAATCTGTTCTGTTGTATAGACTCCTCCTAAGTGGCAGTTTGACAGGGATTAGCCCTTTTTTCTGTCATAAATAAAACTGAATTATACACAATAAATATAATTATTTACTAACTTTATTTTTTAAGTATTTACTTAGTTTTTATTTTATGTGTATTTGTGTATGCTTGCTTACCTGTATGTGCACCATATGTGTGCTGATTCCCATGGAGGCCCATATGTGTGCTGGATCCCCTGGAGCTAGAGTCACAGGTGGTTGTGTGCCACCTGATGTGGGTACTGGGAACCAAATCCAGGTCCTCTGCAAGAACAGCAAGTGCTCTTAACCACTGAGCCATCTCTCCAGCCCTAACTAAATTTGTTTTGCTACAAAGACTTAAGAGACTTTTCCTATCAATACACTGTAGGGGAGAAAGGGATTTAGTTTCTCCATTCTGATGGTTTGCTATTGAATCTGAGAAATAAACTGATAGTAGACACATCAGCAGGGGAGAAGGGACACAATTGTATTTCAGGACAGTAAATGCATTATGTGCATACACACATAAGGCACATGACGTATGAGGCTCAAAGAAGGGCCAGGTGGGTGGAATTTATAGTGTCTTAAGCTAGAGAAAGTAACTAGAGTCTCTGGTGACAGGTTATGGGAGAAGATGGAATGCATGCCAGATAGAAGTTGTCTTATTATGTAGATAAAGTCTTTTCAGTAGAAGACCTCAAAAGAATAGGTAAGGGACTTTAAGTTTCCTCCTGCTGTGGGTTAATCTTCTTTTCTGATCAGATTATTGGGAGGGGTACTCATGACAGCCACCTTTCCTCTAGAAAACCTTTTAGGTTAGAGCACTTCACTGATGGTGCCTTCCTGTGTTTCTTGGGGGAAAGAGGGGAGGAGGGTCTGGGGTAGAAGGGCTGCGAAGCCTTGTTTAGGAGACTGCACCTGAGGCCTGTCAATTCTAGCTTCCTTCAGTTCAAAATACGCAACTTGCCAAAGTGCCTTATATTTGACTATAGTTTTCTGAACTGGATCCAACAGGACATAAACTTATTCAGTCTTTTTATTAGACCACAGAGTGGTACAAAGAAAGTGTCTACAAAGAGATATTAAATATTTCTCTACTAATGGACATACAAATGTTTTCCCATTTGGGATCATGTGTCCGTGTGTGGGTGTAAACATAAATGCATGGCGTTTGTGTTTATATGTGGTATGTTACTTTTCTATTGTTGTGATAAAATACCATGACCCAAACAACTAATAGATGAATATGCTTATTTCGGCTTATGGTTCCAGAGGAACGAGTCATCATGGTGGGAAGGCATGGCAGTAAGCATCAGGAAGCAGAGAAATCACATCTTCAACCACACACAGAATACAAAGCGTGAACTAGAAGTGGAGTAAGGTGGTAAGTGCTCAAAGCCTACCCAAGTGATGTGCTTCCTCCACAAGGCTACAGCTCCTAAAGGCTCTGAGAAAATAAAAAGAAACTAGGCGCCATGAGTGCTCAGGGGCCCACAGCCCACCTGTCAGGACAGGCAGGCGCCGGTCAAGCTTCACAGATCAAGCCATAAACAAGCTTTACGGGCAGAACTCCTGACCACCCTGAGGGCCCGATACCAGGAAATCTTAAGAAAACATCTGTGCCTCTGAGGTCACCTCCCATTTAGCAATCCCACTTCCCCCTAGCCCCGGCCCTTACCCCATATCTTTGCATACTTTTGAAATTACTGGTGAAATTACTGTGTGTATGTTTGAATTAACCAATATCCGCACTTCTGCTTCTGTACCCTGCTTCTGCCTTATAAAAACCCCCTGAACCCCACCTGAGGCACGCAAGTCTTCCGAGGAGACTTTGTGCCCACAGGTACCTGTGTCCTAAATAAACCTCTTGCTGTTGCAACCCGAAGGCTGACTTGTCCTCAGTGGTCTCCGAGGAGACTTTGTGCCCACAGGTACCTGTGTCCTAAATAAACCTCTTGCTGTTGCAACCCAAAGACTGACTTGTCCTCAGTGGTCTCGCTCTTACATTTGGAGGTTCCACTGAGATCAGCCGGTCAGAGGGAACCACCAGGACAACTCCAGTCCCTTTGGGGAGGTGAGTTGGCCGGCCAACCTCAGTGTTGTCTTTGTGTCTCTGCGTCTTGCGTTGTCTGTCTTTTGTTTGTGTAAGCGTCTGTAGAATTTGAACTTGGAACTGAGATCTCGTCTGTATTTTGGGACAGTGCTAGAGCAAGACGACGGTCTTGGAGCTCTGCCTGTCGCCCTGGGGGACGCCCCAGGGACTGAGAGGTTCAGGAATCAAGGGACGTGAAGTCCCCTCTGTCTCCGTGGATCTCGTCTGGGAGGTTCAGGAATCAAGGGACGTGAAGTCCCCTCTGTCTCCGTGGATCTCGTCTGGGAGGTTCAGGAATCAAGGGACGTGAAGTCCCCTCTGTCTCCGTGGATCTCGTCTGGGAGGTTCAGGAATCAAGGGACGTGAAGTCCCCTCTGTCTCCGTGGATCTCGTCTGGGAGGTTCAGGAATCAAGGGACGTGAAGTCCCCTCTGTCTCCGTGGATCTCGTCTGGGAGGTTCAGGAATCAAGGGACGTGAAGTCCCCTCTGTCTCCGTGGATCTCGTCTGGGAGGTTCAGGAATCAAGGGACGTGAAGTCCCCTCTGTCTCCGTGGATCTCGTCTGGGAGGTTCAGGAATCAAGGGACGTGAAGTCCCCTCTGTCTCCGTGGATCTCGTCTGGGAGGTTCAGGAATCAAGGGACGTGAAGTCCCCTCTGTCTCCGTGGATCTCGTCTGGGAGGTTCAGGAATCAAGGGACGTGAAGTCCCCTCTGTCTCCGTGGATCTCGTCTGGGAGGTTCAGGAATCAAGGGACGTGAAGTCCCCTCTGTCTCCGTGGATCTCGTCTGGGAGGTTCAGGAATCAAGGGACGTGAAGTCCCCTCTGTCTCCGTGGATCTCGTCTGGGAGGTTCAGGAATCAAGGGACGTGAAGTCCCCTCTGTCTCCGTGGATCTCGTCTGGGAGGTTCAGGAATCAAGGGACGTGAAGTCCCCTCTGTCTCCGTGGATCTCGTCTGGGAGGTTCAGGAATCAAGGGACGTGAAGTCCCCTCTGTCTCCGTGGATCTCGTCTGGGAGGTTCAGGAATCAAGGGACGTGAAGTCCCCTCTGTCTCCGTGGATCTCGTCTGGGAGGTTCAGGAATCAAGGGACGTGAAGTCCCCTCTGTCTCCGTGGATCTCGTCTGGGAGGTTCAGGAATCAAGGGACGTGAAGTCCCCTCTGTCTCCGTGGATCTCGTCTGGGAGGTTCAGGAATCAAGGGACGTGAAGTCCCCTCTGTCTCCGTGGATCTCGTCTGGGAGGTTCAGGAATCAAGGGACCTTACAGGTCCTCTTAACTACGGAGGAAAAGCAAAGGGTCATCCTGGAAGCCCAGAAGCACGTCCCGGGGGCAGACGGGAGACCGACCCAGCTGCCAAATGAGATTGAGGCTGCCTTCCCTCTTACTAGACCTGCTTGGGACTTCAATACGGCTGAAGGTAGGGGACACCTACGTCTTTATCGCCAGGTGCTTGTAGTGGGCCTCCAAGGGGCAGGAAGGCGCCCCACCAATTTGGCCAAGGTAAGATCAGTAATGCAGGGAACCGACAAGCCGCCCACTGTGTTCCTAGAAAGACTTAAAGAGGCATATTGGAGATACACTCCCTTTGACCCCGATAGCCCCGATCAAGAAGTGAGTGTTTCCCCCGATCAGGAAGTAAGTGTGTCTATGTCTTTCATATGGCAATCAGCTCCTGATATTAGGAGTAAGCTCCAGAGAATGGAGAACCTACAGGGACAAGGTCTTAGAGATCTCTTAAGAGAGGCAGAGAGGATTTTTAACAAAAGAGAAACTCCAGAGGAAAAAGAGGAAAGACAGAAGAGAGAGGCAGAAGATAGAGAGGCAGTGAGAGACCGAAAGCGGAATAAGGAATTAAGTAGAATCCTGGCCACAGTAGTGAGAAAGGAAGATAAAGACAGAGTAGAGAGGAAGGGAGACCAACGGCTTGTCCAACTAGAAAGAGACCAGTGTGCCTACTGCAAAGAAAAAGGACACTGGGCAAAGGACTGCACCAAAAGAAAGGGAAAACAGAGAGGGGAAAGAGCCAAGATCCTCCAACTCGATTAGGGAAGTCGGGGCCAGGAACCCCCACCTGAGCCCAGGGTAACTCTTCATGTGGGGGGAAGGCCAGTCACCTTCATGGTAGATACTGGGGTGCAACATTCCGTCCTTACCCAGACGACTGGCCCACTCAGCAAAAGAACTATATGGGTGGAAGGGGCAACTGGAGCCAAACGCTATCACTGGACTACAAACAGGAAGGTTCAGCTTGCTTCAGGAACAGTCACTCACACTTTCCTGCACGTACCAGACTGCCCCTACCCCCTGCTAGGACGGGACCTACTAACCAAGCTTGGAGCACACATCTATTTTGAAAATAAGGGAGCCAAGATTACTGATTCTAAAGGAGCACCTATACAAGTGCTCACCCTTAAATTAGAAGATGAATATAGACTGCATCATGATCCCCACTCTGTCCAAACAGGCATAGACCGGTGGCTGGCCAAATACCCTGACGCTTGGGCAGAGACAGGAGGAATGGGATTAGCTATACATCGGCCACCCCTAATTATCGAATTAAAGGCCACCGCGACACCAGTGGCTGTTAAACAATATCCTATGACGGCCGAAGCCCGCCAAGGAATTAGGCCACATATTAAGAGACTGCTAGAGCAAGGAATATTAATCCCCTGTCGGTCAGCCTGGAACACCCCTCTGCTGCCTGTTAAGAAACCAGGAAGCGGGGATTACAGACCAGTACAAGATTTAAGGGAAATCAACAAGCGGGTAGAAGATATCCACCCCACGGTCCCGAATCCTTATAACTTGCTGAGCACCTTGTCTCCTAGCCATACTTGGTACACTGTACTGGATTTAAAAGATGCCTTCTTCTGTCTAAAGCTGCACCATCAGAGTCAGCCCTTGTTTGCCTTTGAATGGAAGGACTCCAACCTGGGGATTTCCAGACAGCTTACTTGGACACGGCTGCCTCAGGGGTTTAAGAACAGCCCCACCCTTTTTGATGAGGCCCTACACCAAGATCTGACTGCTTTCAGGACCCTCCACCCCCACCTGATCTTGTTACAGTATGTAGATGACATCTTGCTGGCGGCAGAGACACAGGAGAAGTGCCTGGCAGGTACGGAGGCTCTTTTACAAGAATTGGGACAGATGGGATACAGAGCCTCAGCGAAGAAGGCCCAGCTCTGCCAGAAAGAGGTAACCTACTTGGGATACCGGCTGAGCGGAGGACAGAGATGGTTGACATCAGCTCGCCAGGAAACCATCTTGGGTATCCCAGCACCTCGTGATCACAGACAGGTGAGAGAATTTCTGGGGACTGCCGGGTTTTGCCGCCTATGGATTCCAGGGTTCGCAGAAGTGGCGGCCCCCCTGTATCTCCTGACCAAGACAGACGGACCCTTCGTTTGGGAGGACCACCACCAACAAGCCTTCGACCACATAAAGAGGGCTTTGTTGGAGGCTCCGGCTCTTGGCCTGCCTGATCTGACAAAGCCATTTGAACTGTACATGGATGAAAAGCTGGGGTACGCGAAAGGGGTCCTGACCCAAAAATTAGGGCCATGGAGACGCCCTGTAGCCTACTTGTCAAAGAAACTAGACCCAGTGGCAGCCGGCTGGCCCCCTTGTCTGAGAATGGTGGCAGCCCTGGCAGTCCTGGTCAAAGATGCCTTTAAATTAACTTTGGGTCAGCCTCTTTGTGTTCGAGCCCCCCACGCCCTAGAGTCTCTCATCAGACAGCCCCCGGATCGGTGGCTCTCAAACGCCCGGATGACTCATTACCAGGCTCTGCTCTTGGACTCTGACCGCATCCAGTTCAGACCCCCCGTCGCTCTCAATCCTGCAACCCTGCTACCTAGCACAGAAGAATCCGACTCGCAGGGCAACCATGACTGCCATCAGGTCCTGGCGGAGGTTTTCGGCACCAGACCAGACCTGAGCGACAAACCACTGGAGAAGGCAGATCACACTTGGTATACAGACGGGAGCAGCTTCCTTGAAGGGGGACAACGCCGGGCTGGAGCCGCAGTCACCTCAGACAGCAAGGTAATATGGGCCGAGCCCTTACCAGAAGGAACGTCCGCACAGAAGGCCGAACTGATAGCCTTGACACAGGCCCGGCGGCTGGCAGAAGGTAAGAAGCTGAATGTGTACACTGACAGCCGGTACGCCTTCGCCACTGCACACATCCACGGAGAAATTTACAAAAGAAGGGGGCTTCTCACATCAGGAGGGAAGGAAATAAAGAACAAAGCAGAAATCTTGGCACTATTAGAGGCTTTGTTTTTACCAAAAGAACTCAGCATAATGCACTGTCCAGGTCACCAGAAAGGAAATCACCCTGAGGCGAGGGGAAACCGCCTAGCCGACCAGACGGCCAAGGACATTGCCTCCAAGAGTCAGGTTCTGACTATGCAAATGGACCCTGAACGCCAGAG
>NW_008329714.1:2704322-2706049 GCF_000622305.1 Nannospalax galili
CCTGGGAGCGGGGATTACAGTCCAGTGCAGGACCTGAGAGAAATCAACAAGCGGGTAGAGGATATCCACCCCACGGTCCCGAATCCTTATAACTTGCTGAGCACCTTGTCTCCTAGCCATACTTGGTACACTGTATGGGACCTGAAAGATGTCTTCTTCTGTCTAAAGTTGCACCACCAGAGTCAGCCCCTGTTTGCCTTCGAATGGAAGGACTCCGACCTGGGAATTTCCGGACAGCTTACTTGGACACGGCTGCCTCAGGGGTTTAAGAACAGCCCCACCCTCTTTGATGAGGCCCTGCACCAAGATCTAACTGCTTTCAGGACCCTCCACCCCCACCTGATTCTGTTACAATATGTAGATGACATCTTGCTGGCAGCCGAGACTCAGGAGAAATGCTTAGCAGGTACGGAGGCTCTTTTGCAAGAATTGGGACGGATGGGATACAGAGCCTCAGCAAAAAAGGCTCAGCTCTGCCGGAGAGAGGTGACATACCTGGGATACCGGCTAAGCGGAGGACAGAGATGGCTGACACCAGCTCACCAGGAGACCATCTTGGGCATCCCAGCACCTCGTGATCACAGACAGGTGAGAGAGTTTCTGGGGACTGCTGGGTTCTGCCGCCTTTGGATTCCAGGATTCGCAGAAATGGCGGCCCCCCTGTATCTCCTGACCAAGACAGACGAACCCTTCATCTGGGAGGACCACCACCAACAAGCCTTCGACCACATAAAGAGGGCTTTGTTGGAGGCTCCGGCTCTTGGCCTGCCTGATCTGACAAAGCCATTTGAACTGTACATTGATGAAAAGCTGGGGTACGCGAAAGGGGTCCTGACCCAAAAATTAGGGCCATGGAGACGCCCTGTAGCCTACTTGTCAAAGAAACTAGACCCAGTGGCAGCCGGCTGGCCCCCTTGTCTGAGAATGGTGGCAGCCCTGGCAGTCCTGGTCAAAGATGCCTTTAAATTAACTTTGGGTCAGCCTCTTTGTGTTCGAGCCCCCCACGCCCTAGAGTCTCTCATCAGACAGCCCCCGGATCGGTGGCTCTCAAACGCCCGGATGACTCATTACCAGGCTCTGCTCTTGGACTCTGACCGCATCCAGTTTGGATCCCCCGTCGCTCTCAATCCTGCGACCCTGCTACCCAGCACAGAAGAACCCGACTCGCAGGGCGACCATGACTGTCATCGGGTCCTGGCTGAGGTTTTCGGCACCCGACCAGACCTGAGCGATAAGCCACTGGAGAAGGCAGATCACACTTGGTATACAGACGGGAGCAGCTTCCTTGAAGGGGGACAACGCCGGGCTGGAGCCGCAGTCACCTCAGACAGCAAGGTAATATGGGCCGAGCCCTTACCAGAAGGAACGTCCGCACAGAAGGCCGAACTGATAGCTCTGACACAGGCCCTGCGGCTGGCAGAAGGTAAGAAGCTGAATGTGTACACTGACAGCCGGTACGCCTTCGCCACTGCACACATCCACGGAGAAATTTACAAAAGAAGGGGGCTCCTCACATCAGGAGGGAAGGAAATAAAGAACAAAGCAGAAATCTTGGCACTATTAGAGGCTTTGTTTTTACCAAAAGAACTCAGCATAATGCACTGTCCAGGTCACCAGAAAGGAAATCACCCTGAGGCGAGGGGAAACCGCCTAGCCGACCAGACGGCCAAGGACATTGCCTCCAAGAGTCAGGTTCTGACTATGCAAATGGACCCTGAACGCCAGAG
>NW_008329714.1:2707358-2752079 GCF_000622305.1 Nannospalax galili
ACAATTAAAGAGGCTTTAACTAAATTTTCGCTAGCAACTGGCACTAAAGACTGGGTGACTCTACTGCCCTTGGCTTTATACCGGGCCAGGAACACTCCTGGGCCCAGTGGGTTAACTCCGTTTGAAATCCTGTATGGGACCCCTCCCCCTGCAGTTTCCTTCTTAGACCCGGATATCTCTAACTTTGTTGATTCACCTTCCCTCTTTGCTCACCTGAAGGCACTCCAGCTGGCTCACCAGGAGATCTGGAAGCCCCTAGCTGCAGCCTATCAGGATGCTATTGACACTCCTATTGCACCCCACCCCTTCCAGCCTGGGGACGCTGTCTGGGTCCGGAGGCATCAGACTCGGAGCCTAGAACCACGCTGGAAAGGACCATACACCGTCCTCCTCACCACACCTACAGCTCTTAAGGTCGACGGGATTGCAGCCTGGGTCCACGCCTCCCACGTTAAGGCAGCCGATCCGGCTCACCAGGAACCCCCAGAGAAGGACAAAGGGCGATGGCAGCTGGCGCGGACTACCAACCCCCTAAAGATAAGACTGGTCAAAGAAAGATGCTAATCATGTTGCTCTGGGTATTGACTTTCCCCAGAGTAGAGTCTGGGGAGAATCCACACACCCCATACCGTATTACCTGGACCCTCAGTAATTCTTATGGGGAAGTCCTTAATCAGACTGAGTTAATTGGCCCCATCAGCACCACCTTTCCTTCACTCTCCTTTGACGCCTGTAAGGGAGTGCCATCCTGTATTTGGGACAGTTTAGTAGACAAGGGGACCATTTATTTATGTCCAGGGCATCAACCTGACAACAAAATGCGCTATTCTTGTGGGGGAATGCAGTATGGATGGTGTTATTACTGGAATTGTGCAACTGCAGGTAGTACATATTGGAAGCCATCTTCTAGCTGGGATTACATCCGAGTAAAAAGAGATCCCAGCATAGATAAATATAAGGTTGGCAGTGCAGGAAAGCCCCTCCCCCATGTGCTTGAATTCACTGAGAAAGGAAAGTCCCATGACTGGAACCGCCCCTGCAGCTGGGGACTGTTCGTATACAGAAAATATGGGGACGATCCATGGGAAGTAATTACACTCAGTCGCTCGGTGCAACCCTTGGCCCCCTCGGCAGTGGGTCCCAATCCAGTTCTAACTAGGGACCTTCCACTTCCTCCCCCTGCACCTCCCATACCAGCCAACCCAGTCCTCAGTAACCAGCGACCAACTTCCCCTCCGTCATCTGTTTTGGTGCCCCCTGCACCTCACAATTCTGGGGATGGAACTCAGGATCTCCAAGGCCCTGCACCTCCAATACCAGCAGGCACCCCGGACCCTGTAATAGTTTCAGGTCTGACTGAAGCCCCACCCGCCTATCCTGGAACAGGTGAAAGGCTCCTAAACCTCGTCAGGGGAGCATTCCAGGCATTAAATCACTCGGAGCCAGATAAATCTAAGAATTGCTGGCTCTGTCTGAACCCGAGCCCCCCTTACTACGAGGGCATAGCCGTCCAGGGAAACTTCTCAGTACTACCAGCAAATTCCGCTGCCCCTCTCGTCTGCACCTCTTCCACACATACACTCACCCTGACCCAGGTTACCTTGACAGGCACCTGCATCGGAAAGGTGCCCACTGGATTTAAACATTGTCTTAAGAATAGCTCCCCCCTTACCCTCCAGGCCGACGTATACCTAGTGCCCCCTTATGGCACCTACTGGGCATGCAATACGGGACTGACTCCCTGTGTCTCTCTAGCTGTTCTAAATCTAACCCAAGATTTTTGTGTCCTGGTACAGTTATGGCCCAGAATCTATTGGCATGAAGACAGCTATGTATTACAACATTATGAAGAGACACCTACCCCTGTCAGATTCAAGCGAGAGCCTGTGAGCATAACCTTAGCTATATTATTGGGAGCTGGGGGAATAGCAGCGGGAATCGGGACAGGGGCAACTGCCTTAGTTCGCTCGGACCAGTTTATGCTCCTTCAATTACAACATTATGAAGAGACACCTACCCCTGTCAGATTCAAGCGAGAGCCTGTGAGCATAACCTTAGCTATATTATTGGGAGCTGGGGGAATAGCAGCGGGAATCGGGACAGGGGCAACTGCCTTAGTTCGCTCGGACCAGTTTATGCTTCTTCATGAAGCCATGAACCAGGATCTAATAGCCTTAGAGGAGTCCATAAGAACCCTAAAAGACTCCCTGACTTCTCTCTCTGAGGTAGTGCTGCGGAATAGAAGGGGTTGGTTTGAAAAACTATATGATCAATCCCCTTGGTTTACCTCGTTAATATCCTCCATAGCAGGCCCGCTTATCCTTTTGCTCTTAATCTTAACCCTGGGACCTTGTGTACTTAATCGACTGGTCCAATTTGTGAAAGAACGGCTGTCTGTAGTGCAGGCGCTAGTCCTCACCAGCCAATACCAGGCACTGAGGACCCAAGACCCAGACATGTTATAGTGAGTGAAAGATTCCACTCATATGCCCATAGAAAAAGAGGGGAATGAGAAAATAAAAAGAAACTAGGCGCCATGAGTGCTCAGGGGCCCACAGCCCACCTGTCAGGACAGGCAGGCGCCGGTCAAGCTTCACAGATCAAGCCATAAACAAGCTTTACGGGCAGAACTCCTGACCACCCTGAGGGCCCGATACCAGGAAATCTTAAGAAAACATCTGTGCCTCTGAGGTCACCTCCCATTTAGCAATCCCACTTCCCCCTAGCCCCGGCCCTTACCCCATATCTTTGCATACTTTTGAAATTACTGGTGAAATTACTGTGTGTGTGTTTGAATTAACCAATATCCGCACTTCTGCTTCTGTACCCTGCTTCTGCCTTATAAAAACCCCCTGAACCCCACCTGAGGCGCGCAAGTCTTCCGAGGAGACTTTGTGCCCACAGGTACCTGTGTCCTAAATAAACCTCTTGCTGTTGCAACCCGAAGGCTGACTTGTCCTCAGTGGTCTCACTCTTACAGCTCCATGACCTCCCAACAGCACCACCCACTGGGAACTGGATGTTTAAATAGCTGAGCCATTTCTGTTTTCTTTCTTTTTTAAAAAATTTTTAATGTGTGTGAATGTTTTGCCTACAGGTATGTAAGTACACCATGCATACAATGCTCACAGAGGCCAGAAGAGTGTATGGAACTGGAGTTACAGATGGTTGTTAGCCCCCATATAGGTACTGGGAACTGAACCCAGGTCTTCTGCAAGAGCAGTCAGTGCTCTTAACCACTAGGGCAGCTCTCCAGCCTCAGGGGCATTTCTTCTGTGAACCTTCACACAAGTATATATAAAAGCAGTGGTACCTCTATTTCTTAATTTGAAAACATAGATGTGTGTCAATTTATACTTCTACCTAGTTATTTTTAATTTTTGTATTTAGAGAAAATGTTAACTTTATATAACATTCACAAGACAACTGCATCGAACTCCCAAATATCTTTTAACAGAATCACTTGTTTTCACCATTTTGTTGACACATTTTGTCACCTCTCTTCTCTCCGTTCTTTTTTAATTCTTTCTAACTACTGAGTGTTTCTCATCTGCAAAGCCAATTTATTCCAAAACTTTATTGTATATTTTCAAACACAAAGATACTCTCTCATGTGACCACAGCACTGTTGCAAGTTTAGGGATTTGGACAGCTTCACAAGTTGCTTCTGATTTTTCCAATTGCCTGAACAATGTCTCTAATAAAATGCTTCTCTTCCTCTAGCCTTCTTTGTTGTTGGTGTCTCATACTTTTGGAAGACACTGAGTTTATAGGTCAGCCTTCAGTTTGAATGACCTGTTTCTTATGGTTAGGCTCTTGTAGTATTGCTGGTTGAATACTACAAAAATGATGGCAACCCATGACATCAAGCTGCCCCTTCCCTAGGCATTTTAATTTTGCTCATCTGATAAAGATGCTCAATTTATCTGTGCAAAAACTATTTTCCCCTGTAACTAATAAATTATACCAATGGGGACAAAATGAGATTATATAAATGTCCCCTTTTCTTACTGCATATTCATCTCCTGGTGCAGTATCTGTTGACAGTTGTCTGACCCATTCTTGAAAAATATTTTATTTATTATTTTATTTTATGTGTATACATGTATTGCCTACGTGTAGGTAAGTGCATCCGTGTCGTGCAATGTCCGCAGAGGACAGAAGAGGCCATAGGATCCCTTGGAACTGGAGTTATGGACAGTTGTTAACTCCCATGTGGGTGCTGGGATTTGAACCTGAGTCTTCTGTAAGAACAGCCACTGTTCTTAACCACTGAGCCATCTCTCCAGCCTGTCTGGCCCATTCTTATATAATCATTTCAGAACAGTGATTTTCTATTCTTCTCTCAGTTACCTGTTGAAGGAAGAACGTCGTATAGCCAATTTTCTGTTTTTCTATGTTGCTTCTGAAATGGGGAGAAAGTGGGTCCCCTAGAGGATTCTTAGTCTCATTCATAAAAGAATTAAGAATGGACCCAAATGGAAGCTTTTGCAATTTTATTAGAATCTTAAAGAAAAATCCTCAGGGCAGGTGAGCTGGTAAACTTGACAGCTGCCTTGAGGAGGTGAATAGTGGGAAGAAGGAAAGAAAGCCACGGAGCCATGCAGGTTTAGAGCCTGCATGGAGGTCAGACAAGTGGCTGACTTGCAACCACATGGCTGGGAGAAGGAAGCTTTAGAGAAAAGTGAAGAAATACAAGATGCTAGGGGCAGCCCAAAGCCTTAAAGAAAGCATGTTTAGTAGGAAAGGCATGAAGAAGAAAAGGAGAAATTTCACTTTCCTGAAGAGTTCAGGAAAGTGGACAGACTTACAGAGACCTACATGACTGTGGCTGGTCTGGAAGTTCTACAGAGATCTGTGCTAGATCCAGGCAGGAAATACTCGCTACTTCATTAACACACAAGGTATTCTGCCCATCTATTTAGCATAACTTAAGGTGAACCTACCTTCCAGGAGTGGTTCTTTCACAAGGTAATTGACCAGTGAGACTGGAAAAGTGGGTCCTCCAACACATAGACTAGACACTTTTTATAGTCTGAACCTGTTAAATTTATGGGGCTTATTGACGTTAACACTTCCATCCATCCAACCATATATCCTAACTCTAACCAGGACTTCAAGTACTATTCTGCATCAAACGGGGGAGAGTAGGCATCCTTGACTTGTTTTTTATTTTAGAGGAAAACTTTCAACTTTGACTATAAGCCTGATGCTAACAATTTGTTTATCGTACATGGTGCTTTTTATATTGAGGTAAATTTCTTCCAGGTATTTATTTTTTAATTCTATTTTTTTAATATTGAGGTTATTGCTAAAGTATATTTAAAATATCTAGAAAATAGCATTGGATATGTATAAACAATCTTATCCTTCCTAAAAAAAAAAAAAATTTCTTCTACCCCTAATCTGTTGAGAGGTTGTTTTTGTTTTTGTTTTTAATCATGAAAGGATGCTGAATTTTGTCAAATGCTTTCTTTAAGAGTTTAATAAAATTGTAAAAGCTTCCATTTGGGTCCATTCTTAATTCTTGTATGGTTTGTCCTTTTTTCTGTTGATAAGATGTATTAAATATTTATTTACATATCTTAAACTATTCTTACACTCCTGGGATTAGTCTCTCCTGATTATAGTAGTTGTTAAAAATAAACTCTTCAATGTGCCTGAATGAGTTTTCTAATATTTTGTTGAAAACATTTCTATCCTCTCTGTTCATCAAGGATATTGGTCAGTATTTTTTTTTTTATTGGTAATATCTTTATCTGGCGTTAGTATACTGGGTGCTGGCCTTATACAACTATTTTGGAAGTTGGATTACTTTTCTCATTGTGGCCAACTCGAAAAACAATTTAAGGAGAAAAGTTTCATTTCACCTCATGATTGAGGGGTACAGTACATCATGGCAAAGAAGACGTGGTGGTGGAAGCAGCTCAGGGCTGCAGTGGTGGGCACTTGCTCACTGTCTGGTGGACAACAAACAGAAAAAGGGGATTTTATTTTTATGTGTATCAATGTATTACCTGCATGTATGTAAGTGCATCCATGTCTTGTAATGCCTGAGGATGTCAGAAGAGGGCATCAGATGCCCTGGGACTGGAGTTAAGGATGGTTGTTAGCCACCATGTGTGTGCTGGGAGCTGAACCTGGGTCCTCTGCAGCCAATGCTCTTAACCACTGAGCCATTACTCCAGCCCCTGCTATAATTTCTTTAAATAATCTTTGTCTTTATCCTTAACATCCAAACTCCTAAGACTTAAAAAGTCACTCTTTGTTGCCATCTCATAAGTCCTGGAAGTTTTCCTTTCATTCTTTCTCTCTTTTATCCTCTGTACTGATAGATAAAAAGTAGCCATATGACAAATAGGGTTGATCAGGAGAAAGCACACAGCTAAAACTCCATCAAAATAGGGTTTATTAGCAAGGGAATGCATGGGACAGATTCCCTTCCAGGCAGGGAAAATGTCTGCCCGGGTCTTGAGCTGGTGTCTTTTAAAAGGGAGGCTTCTGCCTCCTGCAGAAGGTGGGAAGATGTATTTTTTTTAAAGTTGGGTGGTAGTGGGGGAGTGGGAGAGTGGGACTATTAAAACCTGTTCTCTTTAGAGATCAAAGGGGAAAGGGGTTGTTTGCTGGGGTCTTTTAAGGGGGAGGCTTCTGCTTCCTACAGAAGGTGGGAAGATGTATTTTTTTTAAAGCTGGGCAGGGGGGAAGTGGGAGAGTGAGACTATTAAAACCTGTTCTCTTTAGAGATCAAAGGGGAAGCCTGCTGTGTTGGTCAAACAGTGGAGAAAAGTCTGCTTCTCTTGACTTCAAAGACCAAGGTGCTTATCAGCTCCTTGAGCATGAGAAGTCCTTGAGACCCTGTTGGTGAGGGGGCAGGGCTATCTGAACCTTAACATGTATGTTTTCTAATAACTTTGCAAGTTATGCTTCTTGATTCTTCTGGTGATGCTCTCCATTGCATTTTTATTTCATTTGTTACATTTCTCAGCTCTGGGATTTCTGTTTGGATTTTCTGTCATTATTTCAACTCTCTATTAAAGTTCTCATTTGCCAATTATTTGCCTCATTTCATTAGACTATTTCTGCATGCTTCCTTGAAGTACACCAAACTGCCATAAAACAATTATTTCAAATTCTTTGCCTGGCAGTTCACATTCATCTCCATTTCTTTATTCATTTAGTGATGTTATATTTCTATTACTGTTATAAGTCACTTAGGCTGAACACCAGTGTCTGTGCATCTCAAGATGGAGGGTTTGATTCCATCATCACAGACTGGCTTGGTTTTGGAAAGCCCTATGTCCAGTGTGGTGCTGGGTTACACCAGAAACCCAGGATCTGCTATGGCAAATGTGCAGGCCAGAAGCCAGAAGCCACTAAGAGCTAGTGCCAAGGCTATTCTAGAGTGGCCTGCTAATGTACCTGTCAGGGGTGTGGCCACACAAGCTTGAAGTTTGGGGCTATGTGTTCTGATGTGGGACCTGGCTATGTGTAGAGACTCAGTGTAACAGGAAGTAGTATGAAACAAGGACATGTGGAAGTCTTCCACTGCTGTGTTTTGTTGTGCAAGGCTCCCTGTTGGAGTCCAACAAAGACCTATACTTGCTCCTCTCTCTTTCCCCCAGACACTATGTGTCTGTTTCTCAGTGTTCTGCTGTCTGGGGCTAGAGGGAGGGATGATTTGCGATGTAAAACTGTCCTTCCTACCTTCTTCCATACATCTCTTATTGTTCCACAACCGGACATTATAACCTCTCGCTTGGTCTCCTTTGCTCTTTTGAAGACAGTTGTGTGATTGATTAGTTGATTAAACTATGCCTTTGTTAACAGACAACTGCAGGAACTAACATTATTGAACCTCTTAATTTAGTCAATTATTAAAATTTCCAGTTGAAAAGTCTATTCTTTAAAATTCTAATCTGGTGTTCTTAGGTGGGCACTCCTCATACCAGTACCTAATTATTTTTCTTGGTATTTAGAATTTATTTTTGAGTAGACTATTTGTACATTTGTCTTTAAAAATCTATAATCAGAACTGAGCATGGTGGCACATGCCTTAGTCCCAACACTCAGGAGGCAGAGGCAGGTGGATCTCTGTGAGTTTGAGGCCAGCCTGGTCTCCGTAGTGAATCCAGGCCAGCTATGGCTACAGAGAGACCCTGTCTCAAAAAGACCAAAAAAAAAAAAAAATCTATAACCAATGTATGGCATGCCTAAGCCTCTCCAAGTTCATTAGCCTCCAAGTATAGATTATAGATTTTAACTGGTGCCAAGTGAGGGTGTTATAGGCCCTGACTTGCTTAGGAAACAGTTCTCACACTGAAGGAGGTTTGAATTCCTTCACTCAAATGGAAGAGAGTCCAAGATTGTCAGAGTTATTGAAATATTTTCCACTTGTGGTTATGTGGTGTTACAAAGCCACATTACGGTTATACCTCAATAAAAATCAATCAGCCTGACTACTAACTTTAGTTTTATGGCCGAGGGGATGTAACTGAGAATCAACCATTCCTTCTGATGTCTCTCAGAACTGGCTTCCTGAGCCAGGCCTCATCCATATTTTTATTCAAACACTCTCTCCATCATGAATTGGGAAATCATAAGTTTGGCTCCACCCTTATCTTATCAAAGAATCCTTCTGTTTGATCCCCTGGCCTAAAATACCTGAAAACAATCAGTGCATACAATGTCATGCACACTTCTCATACATACACAAATGTCACTGCTCCCAGGGATGATATGAATAGGAACACACCACTTTCAGTGTTTTGTTGTGCTAAATCAAGCACACCCTCATTCATTCACTACCTTGGGTGGGGCAAGGTGGGGTTATGAGGGATCACGGTCATATGCCCAGGTCACAAGGCTCACTGGGTGAACTCTTTTATATTACAAAGAATAGCTTCTTGGTACAAGGTTAAGTAAATGTCCTTAGTCCAGATTCTGTCCATATTGTGAGTGGTTCCTACGCGTTTCCACCTTGAACTGTAGTCTTCAAAGCACTCACTCATGCACATTCTTCCTAGTTCCCAGTGCTATCAAAATTCCCCACGTCCTCTTAAGCACTGCTGTTAGGGCAGGGAAAACCACAAGTTCTGTCATCATAACTCAAAATTAAGGTGGTTCTAATAAGGTCACTACAGTGCACAGCATCCTGAAAGGATTTCCTCAACCTGTAATGTAATGCACAGACCTCTCAGAACACTATGTGAAAGTCCTCATATTCTGTGGCTATCCTTCCAACTTCATACTCATTTCTTGTCATATATCTCAAACACTCACCATTCCAGACTATTAATCTCTCTCTAAACCTGACAAGTAATTTTGACCTTTCTATTTCTCCTACTTCTGACTCATCTGCCCTGGCTCTCCTAGCTAGCTATGAATTTACCATGTACCATCCAAGGTCGAGCTGGAAAAATTTCTTTTCTCTGTAATATTCCAAGATGCTCCAAGTGAAATTGATGACTGTGATCTCTGTGGCCTCATAGAACATGGTCTGAAGTGACATTATAGCCATACCCTGATGTGTTTTACTTCTGTGTGTCTGTGTCTCTCTCTACTGCTCCATCTCACTAATCTGACATGTTCCACACATGCAGTGTAACGTTTCATATTGTTAGGGCTCGAGAATCAAGAATAATTCCCACAGATACCCAAAAAGATTATACAAAAAGTTTATTCAAGAATTTAAAGTAAAAAAAGACAACAACCAAATGGTGGCTAACCAAACACAGACTTCATGAGCCAAAGATGGAGTCTGGCCCTGAACAATAGCAGGCAGGGGCTTTTATTGGGGCACTCCACAGAAGCCCGCGCATGCCAAGTATCTTTTTAAAATAATTGGATGTCCCCATATCCTGTGTACGGGGAAAGTTTTGATTGGTAGGGGCTGTCTTCTGGGAATTGGAATGTGCTGATTAATATCTTTTAGAGCCAGAAGTTTCTGTTTATACCTTATAAGGCTTTTACATGTACAGTATGTCTGAGCTTGTCTGGGCTTGTCTAAAGAAGCTAGCCAAAATGGAGTCAGAGCATTCTGGCTCTTCATTCTCCCCCTAGAGTTATGGCAAGGGTTAAATCTTTAAGCCAAGCAAAGTACAGAAGTGGAAAGAAGCGGTTAGATGGCGCATTTAGGGCGGTGGAACCATTTCTATATTGTCGTAAGGCTCGGGGTCTCGATTTAAATGAGTATACTGTGAACACAGTACCATCAGTTGGACTGTCTGTATCCATTCTTGGATGAATTTGAGCAAGGCATTAAGAATACAGGGGCCACAGGTTACTGCTAATAGGAGTAAGAGGAGAGGTCCGACTATTGCTGAGATCAAAGTTGTTAACCATGGGGACCAGTCAAATAGGGATTTGTACCAATTGTTGATTTAGTCATTCATTTTCTCTTTCCTTAAATCTTTTACAGACCTCACCAAAGACTGTTTTATAACTCCCAAGTGATTAACATAGAAACAGCATTGTTCCCCTACGGCAACACAGAGTCCTCCTTTTTCTAGAAAAAGTAAATCCAGCCCCCTCCTATTTTGTAAGGTTACCTCAGCTAAAGAGGATAGTCTTTGAGGTGGCGGATAGATGTTTCTAATGATTGTATGTCTAAGTCTATGGCCTGTCTAAGAAGGTGATAATTTTTATTCTGGAGGAATAGTTCTAAATCCCCCAGACCAGTTGCAGTGGTTACCCTGACCCCAAGTAGAGTAGACAAGACAACTGCAGTTGTTCCTATGGCCCTATGAGGTCTAGACTCTTCTGAGACTCTGGTTTCCATTTCTATGTCTGTTCTATAATATAGATGGGGAACCAGCTGCACTAGTACACAAAAATCCCCGGTCTGGTTTAAAATGGATGAGTGGAGGCATGTAGTTAAGCCAGAGGTACAGGCCCACCAAGTGGAGTTGGGGGGCACCATATATGGGTTAGGTACAGTAGCCCCTGTCTCTTGAACAGAGTTACATAGATGTTGGTAAGAAGGGGGGACAATTTTATGTGAGGAGTCACACATAGCCCTTTTCCATACACTTGGGTAAGGGTAAGCTCCCTTCTCCCTCTAGGCGGGGGAATCCTACAGGCAGTGGGGTCAGACGTGACAACATAATTTCCTGGGAGAGCTAACCCATCATAAAAGGGAGGGCTCAGGTCCATGCAAAACCAGCAATGGGTAGTAAGGTTAGGGGAAGTATTATTTAAAGCAATAAAGGTGGCATTTAGGAGATTCATAAGCCCAGGGGATGGCTGCAAGGGCTCTTGGACCCGTTGGATCTCTGGGGGTGTGGATCTAGGTGTGGGCAAAGTAGCAGTTTATCTAGGTGTGGACAAAGTAGCAGTTTTATCCAGTCAGACAATTTGGCTAGGAGCTGGCCTCTCAACAGATTTAAAAATAGTTAAGGCTGGTGTTGGTTGTCCTATAGGCTGTAACACTGTCCGAGCGGCCCCATCTGGGTCCCCACGACTGGACCCACCTGAAGATGGACTGAAAAAAGTATTCCTGGATCAGTTCCTGTGCGTATAACCTGAGGCCCCAAGTTCACCCATCAATCCATTTTTGTAAGTTTTTAAGTTCCTTTCCTTTCAGAGTGAAGCTCAAGGAGATAGGGTTGTATCTAGAGGAGGAACAGGGTCCCTCGAATTGCCTTGATCTGGGGTTTCACCAAAGGGTTAGGCCTGGGACTGCAGTTACCTGGACCAAGTCAGTAGTGACAGGGGCAGCCCAATTAATATATCCAGTAGACACACAGCTCCATGAAGTATAGAAATAGTCTCCTGGCCCCCCACAAGTGCTTCTTTGGTCACCATTGTCACCCAGGCAAACACAGAAGTGGTGCTCCTTCATCCTCTTTCGGCCAAGGGGAGACTGGCAAGCATAATTTACAGTGCCTGACGGGGTGTACGATTCCCAAGCTCCTTCAAGCAGGTCGCAGAGGTCGAATGTAATCTTGGGGAGCCAGGTGCCTCGAGGTCCCAGGCGGGAGGAGATGTTCACTATCTTTCCAGTGGTTGTGCTACTAACTACCCAGGTGAGGTTTTGGAGTCCATGAGGGGAGTTAGCTAGGGCAGGCTCTATAAAAGGAAATAAAAAAGCAACAAGGGTTGTGGTATGGCAGAGATTTTTAGCTTGAGAGGATTGTCTTTTACCCATGTGACCTTCCATCTCTTGTCAACTTGGTCTGATCAATCTTCTGATGTAGGCTTTAAATGCCAGTGATTTACCCAGGTCTGGACACTGGCCACCTTAACCACAGTAGGGGTGATGAGGATCATGATGTTTGGTCCCTTCCATCGAGGTCCAAGGGGCTCCTTGTGGTGCCGTTTCACCCAAACAAGGTCTCCTGGCTTGAATCCATGCGGTTGGGTCGGTGGCAGTTTGTAGATGTGCCTCAGCAAGGGGAAAACGTTGTCTTGTGCAATCTGTAAGGCCTGTAAGGACTTAAGAAATTGGTATTCAGACAAGTAAATTAGCACATCTGAAGGCAGCTTGGGAAGCAAAGGGGGTGGTTGGCCATACATGATTTCATAAGGTGTTAGGCCTTGAGTATATGGGGTATTTCTGACCCTGTATAGGGCAAAAGGTAGGAGGCCTGTCCAGTCATCACCAGTTTCTAGGGTTAATTTGGTCAGGGTCTCTTTAAGGGTCCGATTCATTCTCTCTACTTGCCCTGACCTCTGCGGGTGGTATGCGCAATGTAACTTCCAATTAGTCCCCAGTGTTTTAATTAACTCTTGAGTTACCTTAGAGATGAAGGCTGATCCATTGTCTGACCGATCATCGAGGGGAGTCCATACCTTGGTATTACTCTTGAGTTACCTTAGAGATGAAAGCTGGTCCATTGTCTGACCCAATCACAGAGGGGAGTCTACACCTTAGTATTAGTTCATCGACGATCTTTTTAACCACCATTGAGGCAGATTCCCCCTTGTAGGAAATGCTTCGACCCATCCTGAAAATGTATCTACAAAGACTAGGAGATATTTATAGCCATACCTGCCACGTTTTACCTCAGTGAAGTCCACCTCCCAATGGACTCTGGGCTCAGTGCCCCTCTCCCTTCTGGCTGGGGACATGACTTTTCCTCTTGGATTAGTAACCTGGCAGGAGCAACATCTGGAAATACAGCTTTCAATCATATTGGTTAGATCGAAGATGTGGTACGGAGTCAGTAGTTCTTGTAACTTTCTCTTTCCTAGATGAATCCCTTTGTGAAGTTTATATATTAAGTCCTCTGTCAGCTTATGTGGCAGAATGAGCCTCCCATCAGAGGTGTATCTCCATCCATGCTTGATCTTGGTATTTTCCAGGGAAGTTAAATCCTGATTGTCCTGAGCTGAGTAGGAGGGTTCTTCTGGCAAGAGGGGTTCGGGCAGAATAACCAGTAGGTTTGAGGCTGTTAGAGCTGCTTCTCCGGCTGCTAGGTCCGGTCTCCTGTATCCCTGTGCCTCCAGTGAATCCCCTTTTTGTGCCCCAGACAATGGATGATGGCCAGTCTCTTTGGTAATCATATGGCCTCCACGAGCTTTAAGATCTTTTGTTTATTGTTGATAGTCTTTCCTTCTGCTGTCAGGAGCCCCCTCTCCTTGTATATAGCCCCGTGTACATGAGCCGTAGTGAAAGTGTAATGGCTATCAGTGAAAATGTTAACAGTCTGGTCTTTACTTAGCTTTAAGGCCTGAGTCAGGGCAATTATTTCAGCCCTCTGGACAGAGGTCCCAACTGGTAGGGAAGAGGCCCACACTGTCCACAATGGATTGACAAACGCCACCCCCGTGTACCTGGTTCCTTTCTTAATGAAGCTACTTTCATCCGTGAACAGAATTAAGTCCAGGTGGGGACATGGAACATCTGTCAGGTCTTCCCGAGTCCCATGTAAGCTGCAGAGTACCTCCAGGCAGTCATTCAGGGCCTCATGATCCAGTTCTGGCAGCAAAGTGGCAGGATTGAGAGCAGTGCTGGAGAGGAACTGGATGTAAGGGGGATTAAGGAGAAAGACCTGATAATGCATCAATTGAGCATTTGTCATCCATTGGTTGGGGGGATTTTTAAAGACCCCCTCAATCGAGTGAGGGGTGGTGACCATAAGGGGATGTCCCAGTGTGAGCTTATCTGCATCCTTAACCAATAAAGCCATGGCTGTGATAATTCTGAGACAGCCCGGCCATCCTGAGGCCACGGGATCAAGCGTTTTCAACAAGTAAGCCACAGGTCTCTTCCAAGGTCTGAGCATTTGGGTCAGGACTCCCTTCACTATTCCAGCTCATTCCGTCAACAAAGAGCTGATAGGGCTTATGGATATCTGGCAGAGCCAAGGCCGGAGCCTGCAATAAAGCCTTCTTAATTTCTTGAAAGGCCCTCTTCTGAGTCTCAGTCTATAGGAAGGATGACTCGTTCCCTCAAGTCACTTCATACAGAGGTTTTGCCAGCTCAGCGAATCTGGGTATCCAGAGCTGGCAGAAGCCTGCAGATCCCAAGAACTCTCACAACTGCCTACGGGATCTCAGGCTTGGAATTCCCATAATGGCTTGCTTTCTGGCTGGTGACAGCCACCTCTGCCCATCCCTTAATATATACCCTAAGTACTTTACCTCCATGACACAGAGCTGAGCCTTCTTGGCAGAGACCTTATATGCCCAATTCGTCCAAGGTCAGGAGCAAATCTCTGGTGGCCTGAAGACAAGTGCCCTCATCCTCAGTGGCAATCAACAGGTCTAGGAGGCTTACCTCCAGGTGCGAGGCCCGATACTCCTGCAAGTCCTGGTGTAGACCCTCATCAAAGATCATGGGGGAGTTCTTGAACCCCTGTGGCAGTCATGTCCAAGTGAGTTTCCATTAAACCCCTGGTTTGGGTCTCACCATTCAGAGGCAAAGATGGGTTGACTTTCCTTTCCAAGGTCAGGCTAAAGAAGGAGTCCTTGAGATCTAAAACAGTATAGACTCTTCTCTCTGGAGAGAGAGAGAGAGAGAGAGAGAGAGAGAGAGAGAGAGCTCAGCAGGGTATAAGGGTTGGGGACTGTAGGGTAGACATCCTCTACCCTCTTGTTAACTTCTCTTAAATCCTCACTGGGCAGAAATTGTTAGTCCCTGGTTTCTTGATGGGTAACAGAGGGGTGTTCCATGGAGATTGGCATGGAACCAGAATACCGAACTCCCTAAGGCAGTTTATATGTTTAGTAATTCCTGCCCTGGCTTCGAGGGTCGTTAGATTCTGTTTTACTCTTATAGGCTGAGCATTAGTTTTTAAAGTCACTATTATTGGTGGCTGTTGGATGGCTCTCCCTGGGGAATTAGTTTCTGCCCAAACTCCAGGGATTGTTGCCTGGAGGTCCCTGAGGATAGTGGTTGGTCTCTTTTGAGGGGGTGGGGCGTGCACTCTCCATTCTTCTTCTAGTTGTAAGTACAGGATATAGGCTGCTTCTGGTACAGTCACATCAGGAGGTCCTCTCCCAGAGAAATGGATTTGAGCCTTCATTTTATTTAGCAAATCCCTACCCAGTAAGGGATATGGGCACTCTGGGACCACCATAAAGGAGTGTGAAACTGTCTTCTTACCTAAGTTTACTTCCCTTTTAGCAATCCAAGGGTGCTGAGCGATTCCCATAGCCCCTTGCACCAGGTGCATTTATTGGTCAATTTTCCCATAGGCTCTTTTAAAACTGAATATTGTGCTCCGGTGTCAACTAGGAAGGCAACAGCTCATCCCTGCACTTGTAGGGTCTCCCAGGACTCGTGGTGGAGGTTTGCCAAGCCCAGGCCCCTTCAGTTTTCTAGGTTTGCCAACTTGAGGATCTTGGGCTTGGAGGGAGGCTGGGATCCCATCCTTTGAGGACATTCCCTAGCCCAGTGGCCCAGCTGCTTTCAATATGTGCACTGGTCTCTTTTTAGGAGGGGCCGACCTTCCTGTGGGGGTTGCAGGGCTTGGGTTCCCTTTTTCATAGAGGGTCAGTCCCCCCATTTGGGATTCATTGCTCTTTCAGCCAACAATATCCTAGCCAGCCCTTTTGTTTGTCTTTCTTCAGGGGTTTCTCTGTTGTTAAATACCTTGTTTGCCACCGCCATCAGCTTAGAAAGGTTTTTGCCTTTGAAACCTTCCAGCTTTTGAAGTTTTTGTTTTATGTCCAGAGCTGCCTGATTTACAAAAGTCATATTGATGGCCATCTGATTCTCTGGGGCCTCTGGATTTATGGGAGTATAAGTTCTGAAAGCCTCTAACGGGCGTTCCAGGTACACTCCAGGAGACTCATCCCTTCCCCGCATCACCTGACTGACCTTAGACAAATTGGTGGGGCACTTAGCAGCTGTCCAGAGACCCCCCCAATAAGAATCTGGTGATAGACCTTTAGGTGTTCCCTACCTTCAGGGGTGTTATAGTCCCACCCCTCTGTTGGGTGCTTGAGAGGGAAAGCAGCCACAATCAAATCCTCATTCTCTGTCAGTCACCCATCATTTCCAGGGACCGCATGTCTGCATTCCTGAAGGATGTAGTTCTGTTCCTCAGTGGTGAACAGGATATTCAATAACTGTTGGTAATCATCCCAAGTGGGCTGGTGGGTAAAAAGAATGGTATCCAGGAGGGAAATCAGGGCCTGAGGCTTCTCCGTGAAGGAGGGAGTCTGTAACTTCCAATTATACAAGTCACTGGTAGAAAAGGGAAAGTAGACTACTGGGGCAATTCCATCCTCCCTGGGGGGCCCAATCTCCCTCAGGGGAAGAGCTTATACAATTCTCCCCTCCCCCTTCGAGCGAGTGTGCATTCAGCTGGGCTTGGCCATGGGAAGTGCTGGCTCAGCCATGGGAGCTGGGATGGAGCCCAGGAAGGACTGGAAGAAGATGAAGATGCTCATGACCTGCACTCCCTAGGTCTATCTTGAGCACTCACTGGGTCCCTGTAAGTTGGCAGAAGTAAATCTTCCTCTGGTGCTGTGCTGGATAGCTTTAGTGTCAACTTGACACACCTGGGTTGAGGGAGCCTCAATCGGGGAATTTCCTCTATTGGACTGGCCTGTGGCCGTGTCTGAGGGGCATCTTCTTGATGAGAGATGTGGGAGGGCCCAGCCCACTGTGGGTGGTGCCACCTCTGGGCAGGTGGGCCTGTGTTGCATAAGAAAGCAGGCTGAGCAGGAGCCGAGGGGAGCAAGCCTGTAAGCAGCATTCCTCCATGGCCTGTGCTCCAGCTCCTGCTTCCAGGTTCCTGCCCTGAGTTCCTACCTTGGGCTCCCTGATGAACTGTGACCTGGGAGATGTAAGACAAATAAACTCTTTCCTCCCCAAGTTGGTACTGGTCAGAGTGTTTTGTCACAGCAATGAAGAACAAACTAAGACAGGTGCCAAGGGAAGAACCTCGGGATTCAATGGGTTTTTGGTCTGGACTTTCTTCAGGGGAAACAAAGTGGCTGGCCCCTTAGCCCCAATGGCAGGGGTGGCAGTAAGGGATGCAGCCAGTCAGGGGGGCAGCAACCAGATATCGCCAACCTGGTCAGGGTTGCCCAGTTCCCCGAAGATAACTCCTTGAACCCTGTAGATGAGGGACAGGTTAAAGGACCCTTCAGGTGGCCATTCAACTTCAAAGGAGGGCCATTCAATGGTGCAGAGAGCCTGGAGGCAGGTCAGCTTGATATGGAGTCCAGGCATGTTTGAGGCCATTCATTTGTAGTCCTGAAAATGACTAAGAACTAGATCAAGGGGAGCTGAAGATGATGAGACTTTCTGGCCCATCATGGGATAAGCTTCAAGAAAAAGAATATAAGGAGAGGAATGAGAATGAGAAGAAGCAGGATGGAAAGTCGATAGAAAAGGCGGAGCTCTGAGCAGAGGGTGAGGACAGTATGAGATGGCGGCTCCCTAAAGGGAGAAATGAAAATCTCACAGCGCACAGAGTCAGCCGAGAAGGCTGCCCCTGTTCCTTTCCTGAAAAGACTTGGCCAGCTTGGATTCCACATCAGACTCAATCAGAATCTTGCATCTGGCCTGCCCGGATTCCACATGGGACTGGGCCAAGACTCTGGGTCAGTCCCACCTGGATTACACATCAGACTGGAGCACGACCCCCTATCAAAGGAGGAGTCAGGGCGTCCCCCATTCTCCTCCAGCTCTGGGATCAATAGCACATCCACTTGATCTCTGTTGAGCCTCAGGATGTCCGGACTACTGAAAAGTGAGAGAGAGAGAGAGAGAGAGAGAGAGGAAGGCTGGCAGAATTTACCAAGGCCAGCTCTGGTGGCACTTCCGTGGGTCTGGGGTCTCTATTCTTGAATCCCGAGATGAGCCCCCACAATGTTAGGGTTTGAGAATTGAGAATAATTCCCACAGATACCCAAAAAGATTATACAAAAAGTTTATTCAAGAATTTAAAGTAAAAAAAAAAAAAGACAACAACCAAATGGCAGCTAGTTGGGCACAGATTTCATGAGCCAAAGATGGAGTCTGGCCCCAAACAATAGCAGGCAGGAGCTTTTATTGGGGCACTCTACAGAAACCCATGTAAGCCAAGCATCTTTTTAGAATAATTGGATGTCCCCATATCCTATGTATGGGGGAAAGTCTTGATTGGTAGGGGCTGTCTTCAGGGCATTGGAAGGTGCTGACTAATATCTTTTAGAGTCAGAAGTTTTTGTTCATACCTTATAAGGCTTTTACATGTACAGTATGCCTGTGCTTGTCTGGGCTTGTCTAAAGAAGCTAGTCAAAATGGAGTCAGAGCATTCTGGCTCTTCAATATCTACACAGCCATTATCACACAGACTTTTGTAGGACCCCCCCAGGCTGGGGTACCCAACGTCCACGGGAGGCCGCACCCCAATAACTCAGTCCTCAGACCAGGAGATGCAACAAGCAAGAGGATTTAATCATTTGTGCAGACGGGTGCTCCTGCCTCACTCAGAGAGAGAGAGAGAGAGAGCAGCAGCAGCCCCGAGCTCAGCTTACAGGCTACTTTTAAAGGCAAAAACCACAAACCAAAACCAGCAGCAGTGGGAGGGGGCCGGCAGCAGTGGGAGGGGGAAGTTTCGGGTGATTTTCAGCTTGTGCACAGAGCATGAAAAGGTCAGCTTTTTCTCAGCAGTTAGATTTTACATCTTACTTCCTTGTACAGCTTCCCAGAATATTCTTCTTTGGTCTGGGGGACTTGGTTTGAATCCACTTTGACCTGGGGGGGCTTTAGGGGCTTTAGTTTGATTCCATCATTCCCCCCTTTTCTTATGGCAAGATTTTAATCATAAAATCTATGAGTTTTCTGGAAGCATCATAGTAGCAAGGTCAGTGAGTACCAATGTGATGATGGCAACAAGGATGATCAAGGCCACAGAGATGAGGATGATAGCAACTAATTTCTAGTCGGAGTTGTTTAATTCCCAGTTGGAGTGGTTTATATGTTTAGGACTTTGAGGGTTATGGGCGTAGTCAGGAGAACCATGTAGGGTCCTTTCCATCGTGGTTCAAGAGTCTTGTTTTCAAGCTGGGGTTATCAAAAGAAGAGGGCAAGGGGGACAAAGTTACATTGAGAACAGGAGGTGGCCCTCCGAAAAGAACTTCGTAGGGGGTTAGACCGTGTATAGCAGGAGTATTTCTAGCTCGAAATAAAGCTAGAGGTAGGAGCTGTACCCAGTCTTTAGTGCCAGTCTCTAAAGCTAATTTGGTTAAGGTCTCTTTAATAGTTCTATTTATTCTTTCTACCTGTCCTGAACTTTGGGGTCTATAAGCACAATGTAATTTCCAATTAATCCCCAATGCTTTGGCCACTCCCTGACTTACCTGGGAGACGAAGGCTGGGCCATTATTTGACCCAATTACCCTGGGCAGTCTGAACCGGGGGAAGATTTCTTCAATCAGCTTCTTTACCACGGTTTGAGCCGTCTCCTTCTTGGTGGGATAGGCTTCCACCCACCCTGAAAAAGTGTCTATAAACACTAAAAGGTATTTATACCCATATTTTCCTGGGAGTACCTCAGTAAAATCTACTTCCCAGTTAGTCCCTGGTCGTGTTCCTCTTTCTCTCTTACCAGATGGGACCTTTGACCTGGTAGCATTCACTCACCAGGGAACATGAGAAACAATCTCCTTTGTTTATGTTTTAATTTTAGCCTCAAAGTCTGAATGGGTGTAGAGAATACAAGTACCTTCCACTGCCTGGTGGGCAGTTTCATCTGCCATCCGATTGTCCCGAGCAATCAGGCCCTGGTCTCGTTGATATCCAGGGTAATGGATAATGTTGACCTTTCTGTCCTTTGCCAATTTTTAGGGCCTGGGTTAAGGCTTTTAATTCAGCCCGTTGGGCTGAAGTTCTGGCCGGCAGGGCTTGGGCCCAAATTATTTTCTCCCCATTGACCACCGCTGCCCCCGTCTCACATTCACCGTTTCGCAGAAAGCTGCTCCCATCCATATACCATGTGGCATCTGTATCTGTTAGGGGCTGGTTGGTGAGGTCTTCTCTGGTCCCATGTGTCTCCGAAAGTCAGCCAGGTCACGATGTAGAGCTTCATCAAACAGAGTAGGGGAGTTCTTGAATCCTTGGGGAAGTCGCCTCCAGGTTAGTTGTCCCGATATTCCAGCTTCAGGGTCCTTTCATTCAAAAGCGAAGATGGGCTGGCTAACCAGGCTCAGCCTCAGGCAGAAGAATGCATCCTTCAGGTCAAGTACAGTATACCACCTATGACTAGGAAGTAAAGAACTCAGGAGATTATAGGGATTAGGAACAGTGGGATGGATATCTTCTATCCTCCGATTGACTTTTCTTAAGTCTTGAACTGGTCGATAATCATCTGTCCCTGGCTTTTTTACGGGGAGCAGCGGGGTGTTCCAAGGGGATTGGCAAGGGTGAAGTATGACCATTTGTAAAAGTCTTTGGATGTGGGGCCTGATTCCCTCTCGGGCCTCTTTGCTCATAGGGTATTGTTTGATTGAAACCGGAGTTGCAGATGGTTTTAGTGTAACCACTATTGGAGGCTGGTTGTATGCTAGTCCTGGGCCTCCTGTCTTGGCCCATGCCAAGGGGATTTTACTTAGCCAATCAGATATACCAGGAATTCCTACTATCGGTCCCTCATATAACCGATGTTCATCTTCCAGCCGCAAGGTTAATACCTGTAGTGGAGCTCCATCTTTTCCTTTTACAGTAGCTCCCTTTGTAGTGAAATGGATGTGGGCTCCCAACTTGGAGAGTAAATCTCTCCCAAGAAGAGTGCATGGACAGTCGGGGACCAATAAGAGCGAGTGAGAGACTCATCCTGTGCTAAGGTCCACTTTTCTTTCTGTGCTCCATCTGCATGTTTTTCCTCCAGTGGTCCCTTGGATGACCCAGGCTGTTTTGGAACTCATAGGTCCCTCAGTTGTTGTTAGGACCGAATGCTGAGCTCCTGTGTCTACCATGAAGGTAGTCAATTGCCCCCCTATCTTTAAGGTTACCCTGGGCTCAGGGGGGAGCTCCTGGCCCCGACTTCCCTAGTCCCCTAGAGTCAGGACTGGGGTTTTCTTTTGAAGTCTGTTCAGCTTTTTTGGACATTCTCAAGCCCAGTGTCCTCTGTCCTTGCAATAGGCACACTGGTCTTTTATCTACTCGGGGCCTTTTCTTGTCTCCCAGGTTCCTACCTGGTCCTGGTTCTGTTCCCTGAACTACTGTGGCCAAAATTTGACTTAATTTTTTATTTTTCTCTTATTAAATCCTGTAAAGAGTACCCCTGAAGGCCCTCCAGCTGTTGGAGCTTACCATGAATGTCAGGAGCTGATTGTCCTATAAAGGCCATAATAAGATCTGCCTGACGCTCCTGGGCTGTGGTATCAAAAGGGGTGTACATCCGATATCCCTCTATCAGGCATTCTAGAAACCCTGCGGGGGTTTGATTTTCTCCTTGGGCTATAGCATGTACCTTTGCCAAATTGATCGGGCACCTTCCGGCCCCTTTGAGACCCACTAACAGAGTCTGGCGATAAAGACGGAGACGCTCCCTACCGGCCACGGTTTCAGGGTCCCAGTTGGGTCTGGTCAGAGGAAATCCTGCATCTATTTCATTTGGGAGCAGAGTGGGTCTCCCATCCTGCCCAGGGACATTTTTCCGGGCCTCCAGGATGACTCGCTGTCTTTCTTCTGTGGTTAGAAGGGCCTGGAGGAGTTGCTGACAATCCTCCCAGGTGGGTTGGTGGGTGAGGAGAATAGACTCTATTAAAGCAGTTAGAGCCTGAGGATCCTGAGAAAATTAGTCTCTCTGGTTCCCCGTGGAGGTAGGAATGGTCGTGCCCAAGGTGTAGGGTTCCGGGCCAAGTCTTCCCAGGTGACTATATAAACCACCTGGTCCGGGTGTCCATGTGGTTCTGGGTGGAAAATGTATTCTTTAACCTGTAAGATAGTAGCAAGGTCAAAAGTCCCATCCCTTGGTCATCCTTTTTCGAAAGAGGGCCATACAGAGGAGCAGAGACTCTGCAACTTCTTCTTCTGGACCTCCAATGATAAGTTGTGGGCCCTCTCCATGACCTCCTTTTAGTGTTCCAGAGTTAAGCTTAAAGGGGTAGTTAGCGATTGACCCATAGTGGAGGTCACAGGAGAGGGGGAGTGTAAGAAGGAAAGAAAGAAAGAGAGAATGTCACTCCAAATAATAATGACCAGTGGGTGTGTTTATGAACAAGTACCTAACGTTGTCCAGTTTTTCTTCTGTGGGGGACATGAATTTATCTGGGATTCATGCCTGGGACCCCCCTTATCCTTCCACGGGAGTCTTTTAGCAGCGAGTGCCTTATGGCTCTTATTTGCTTGACCCGTGCCCGCAGGGCTGTTTCAGTGGCCAGAAAGAGAGAAACGGAGAGGAGAGGGAGATACAGAAAGGACGCCTTGTCTCCACCCGTGCGGGCAGTCGGGGTCCGCTAAGAGGGCTAGGAGCCTTTGGCTTACATCAGGGAGTAGCCCTGACCAGAAAACCTCAATTGTTCTTTTGCCTTTAACGGTCCCACGTGAAGACTCAGACCAAGAATAAAAGGAAGGAGGAAAGGAAAGTTTGCAATACAGAGTATTGAGAAAATTACAAGACCAGACCTTCCTTTATGTAACTAACACAACCATCAAGCATACATACCACATTAAATCACATTCGTGTGGACCGGTCCTTTTTTCATTCAGACACACACTGCACCCACCATTCTCACTTTTGGGATCCCTGAACACAGACACAGACAGTACACAGAACAGAGAATTTCTTGGCGCACGTCCCTTAACTCAAGAACTGAAAGTACAGGGTGGGAGGGGAGTAGCCAAGCCAAACTCCCTTCTTCTCCCAGGGGAAGGAAGGCTACGCCGTCTTCCCCACTCCAGACCACTCTGGTCCTTAAGGCCAGAGTGTCAGAACCAGGGGCCTCTGGGCACCTCTGCCACTCCCACTTGTTTCCAGAATACAGACTTACAGGTCCTGTACAGGCACAATTGTTTAGACGGAACGTTCCCAGAACAAGAAATACAAGAAATGACTTACAGACATTAAGACCAAGACAAACTACAAGACGTCCTTACCTCCTGCTGATCTGAGGAAATGGGTCTGGGGGCAACCGAATCCCGGATGAGCCCCCAAATGTAGGACCCCCCAGATTGGGCTACCCAACATCCACGGGAGGCCGCACCCCAATAACTCAGTCCTCAGACCAGGAGATGCAACAAGCAAGAGGATTTAATCGAGCAGCAGCCCCAAGCTCAGCTTATAGGTGACTTTTAAAGGCAAAACCCACAAACTACAACCGGCAGCAGTGGGAGGGGGGCCGGCAGCAACTGGCAGCAGTGGGAGGGGGCCGGCAGCAACCGGCAGCAGTGGGAGGGGGGAAGTTTCGGGTGATGTCCGGCTTGTGTATGGAGCATGAAAAGGTCAGCTCTTTCTCAGCAGTTAGAATTATTTTACTTCTTACTTCCTTGTTCTGAATATTCTTCTTTGGTCTGGGGGACTTGGTTTGAATCCACTTTAACCTGGGGGGCTTTAGTTTGATTCCATCACTTTTAATAAAGCTTTTAGTGTTTTTTAATGATAAAATGAGTGAACAGAAAATTATAAACATCAAGAATGTTTATTCCAACGTGTATTCTGAATACTTTGTGATTTCTTTCTTCTATCATTATAGATACCAAACTTTACATTTTCCTCTGAAAATCTTTTCTCATGAACTTTTTGTTTTTGTTTTTGGCAGGGTTTTGTTACATAAATCAGGCTGGTCTGAAAGCCATGATTTTTGTGCCTCAGTCTGCGTAGAGCTAGGATTATAAGTGTGGGCCACCACACTTAACCTTTTGTTATTTTAACTATTCCAAAAGGTGCAATAGCATTTTTCATTAAACTTTTTATTCAGTTCTATTGATACAGGGAAAAAGCATCCCCTACAGGGTTCTTGGTCTCATTCATAAAAGAATTTAGGAATGGCTCCAAATGGAAGCTTTAGAACAATTTTATTAGAAAACTCTTCAGGGCAGGCAGGCTGGTAATCTCGGCAGCTGCCTTGAGGAGGAGAATGGAGGGGAGAAGGAAAGAAGGCCATGAAACTGTGCAGGTTTAGAGCCTTCATGGAGGTCAGACACGTGACAGGCTGGCAGCCACGTGGTGTGGAGAAGGAAACTTTAGAGAAAAAGTAAAGAAATACAAGGTGCTGGGGCAACCCTAAGCATTGGCGAAAGCTTGCTTAGAAAAGGGATATGAAGAAGAAAAAGAGACAGATTACACTTTTCTGAAGATTTCAGAACAGTGGACATGCTTATAGAGAGGTGGGATTCCTAGTAGGAGAAGTTTAGTATCTTATTAACATACTAGGCATTCTTCCCATCTATTTAACATGACTTAAGGTGAACCTGGCTTCCTAGGGATGGTCCTAACACCAGATGATTGACCAGTGAAACTGGAAAGGTGGATCTTCCAACAGATAGATTAGAGATTTTATAGCCTTGACCAGTTAACTTTATGCTGTTGTGTCCGAGGTTTGGGAACCCACCAAAATTCGAAATTTAAAAGATTTTATTGAAAAGCATTCCAATTCTTGAACGACCAGTCAGGCACAGACTCCAGGCACCAATGAATGGAGTCTGGCCCCAACCAGCAATGACCGGTGGTTTTTATTTATTGGGTCCTCTTGAAAAAGCCCACGTAAACGGGTCAACCTTTGAATTGATTGGATAACTCTGAATTCCTTGTATGGGGGCAGGTTTCATTGGTTATAGTCATGGTCAGCCACCTGGAATGTCTCAATTTTTCCTTTTACGGTAGGGGATGCCCTTTTATAGTCAGGAATTTTGGTTGGTTTCTGTTAGACTCAGATAAGCAAGGCATGTCCGGGCTTGCCTAATCTTAGCCCACAGTATGGGGCAAAGGAGACTTACAGTTTCTAGGAACAGAGACTTAAGACTGACAAGATGGAGGCTGCTAAGAATGGAGCCAGTGTGACCTGGGTCCTTCAATGCAATTATTTGCTACTCTAACACTATGATTTATAAGCTTAATTTATCACTTCTGGTTTTTATTTTCTTAAATAACTTTTAATTAAAATAATACTTGCATGTAGCAAAAAAATAAAAATAACTCCACTTTACATCTATGAGCCTTTTTAAATTTATCAACTTGTTTTTTTTTTTAGATTTTATGTGTATGAGTGTTTTGCCTACATGTATATACATTCATTTGTGTCATGCAATGCTCACAGAGGCATCAGAAGAGGGTGGCAAATCTTCTGGAACTGGCGTTACAGACTCTGTGTGAGTGTTAACTGGCATGTGGGTACTGGGAACCAAACTCCAGGTCCTCTGCAAGAGCATCCAGTGCCCTTAACTGTTTAGCCATCTCTCCAGTACTAATTTATCCACTTTAAAGGAAGTAGGAAAAAGAGCTAGGTGTGGCGAACAGGCCAATTATCCCAGCACTTCAGAGACTGCAGCAGGAAATGGCCAAGTTGAGGCCAATCTGGGCTGCAACGAAGGGAAACTGTTTAAAACAAAGGAACCAAAAGGCAGAGCAAGATGGCAGCTGAGCCGGTTCTTCAGTCATCTCTATAACACACCAACTTGAACCTCATAACAAACTCCTGTCTTCACAAGAGCTAAGGAAGCCAGGTGAGAGACCATAGTATCAGATTTTAGTGTAATCCAAACACCCGTTGAAGAAGACCAGAAGGTGTTGCCCACATTTCGCTTCCTCTAATTTAAGCAGCTCAGTAAGGAGAGAGACTCCATCTTAAGGAAGGGATTGGGAATTAAATCCAGGCCATACATTTGAAACCCAGTACCAGGGCCTTCACAATGGAACCACAACTGTGCCATCCTCAGCAAGCTGTGTTCCATGACCCTGACCTCCAGAGAAACGTGCAGGCTAGAATCACGTTAGCTGGGGAGCTGACTGACTCCCCCACCTCTCCTCCAACCTTGGGCAGTAGAGATGGAGCAGCACTCTACCCAGTTTTTAGAACATAGAAACTACCATAAGGCTTGCTTTGAAACTCAGTGCAAAGCCTTCTCTTGTGAGACCCTCCACACAAAGATTCCATTTGCAGATAAAGCCCATAGATCAACCTGCATACCAGTAGAACAGATGAATTTCTGCCTACATCATTGCCAGCCTTAGAGAAGGCCTGGAGCACACCCCTTCCAAGACTGAGCAGGTACCTGTGGCTATGTGTCAACCATAGTACCATCTCCACCCACCTTCCATCCCAGCCTCAGGCAGCGCAACTAACCAGGTTCCTGTTTACAGGTGGAGCTCTAGACTTATACTCTAGACAATACTCCAGTGAGGACTGTGCTCCTGTAGGACAGTCACACGTTCTGATCAGCTATGGTGAGTACCTGAGTGCACCCCTGAGGCTGTGCAGTTCCCAGCAACTGTGACACTAGGCACATTCCAGCTTAGTGTCAGCTCTGATGGCCAATGACCTGCATTCAACAACACTTCTCTAACCTCAAGAACTGTAGCATAGAGCAAGAACCCCTCTGCTGAGGGTAGCATAGGGCAGTGAACATAGGGATTTACCAATGCTGCGTGGACCTGTCAGGTCTGTCTAGAGAAGAAGCCTCCAGATAGCTCCAGTGCCAATGGGAGAAGCACAGCCCTGCCTATCAGACTTCTGTTCCACCAGCATCTCCCATGGCTTGCAGTAGGCAGTCCATAGCAGTGTGGTCTTGGCCCTCACCAATGCTGCTGTGCCATCCTCACCAAGCTGTGAATTTAGGATGTGACACAGTGGTATAGCACTGATGGCCATAATTGGGCATAGGAAGCTGGGGTTGAACCCAAAATGGAGATTCGGCCCAGAGCAGGGCAGAATCCCACCCTGCACAACTACAGGCTGAAGACTGCAGACCAGGTATCTAGTCCCACCCTAGCCCCAGGGAGGGGCCTCCAGGGCCGACTTCCTTTGCTAGGATCTCTTCCTGTTAAAGTGGAGCAAGGCTGGGCTTGGATCACCCTCTAGTGTTGAAACAGTGAGAATACACCCACAGCAGCCTTGCACCATACCCTGTATTTAGGGCATCATCTAGTGCTTGACTAGGAGAAGTGACTGTAAAGCTCAGATTGAACAGTCAGCAAAGACAAATACAAAGAGAGAAATGAATGATCAGTTCTCAGGCAGTATTGTACAACAAGCATCAGAAGCATTTAGAGAATAATGCTTTTATCTAACAGTTAAAATGAGACACCAGAAACCACCCAGTAGCAGGCAACATGGCTGAATGTGTGGATGGAAAGTCGACTTGCTGCTTTCAGACACCCCTGTTACCTTTCTGCTATGAGAAACTTAACCCCTTTCCACAGCACCATCTTCCTCTCCACAGCAAGCTTTATTACTTGCACTTTTCCTTTTGATCTTTCTGAGACAGGGTCTCCCTGTAGCCCCAGCTGTCCTGGAACTCACTATGAAGACCAGGCTGGCCTTGAACTCACAGAGATCCGCCTGCCTCTGCCTCCCAAGTGCTGGGACTAAAGGCGTGCACCACCACGCCCAGCTATTACTTGCACTTTTAAATTGACCAGTTTGTGATTTTTATATTCTTTTCTATAAATCTATTATATGATTACCTATACATTAATAATGAAAATAAAAAAGCAATAAAAATAGTAACTTGAAGATTTTAATTTTATAAACATTACAAATAAGGTAAACAGATTCACTGAGGTGATAGTATATAATGCCATTAAATTTTAATGCCTGAGAATTTATCAAATCCTAAGTTTAAGCCTCTAATTTTTTTTTTAAATTTAGGAACTGGAGAGATGGTTCAGCCTCTTGTAGAGGATCAAACTTTGAATCCCAGCACCCACACGGCAGTAAACAATTGTCTGTAACCCCAATTCCAGGGGATCTGACACCATCTTCTGTCATATTAAAAAAATGCATATGAAATAAAAATAATAAATAAAAATATTTTTTAAATTTTTAAGATAATTTTCATTTTATGTATCAGAGTGTTTTGCAAGCATGTGTGTAAGCATGCCTGTGTCATACAATGCCCACAGAAACCTGAAGATGGTGTTAAATCCACTGGAATTGAAGTTATAGACAGTAGTTAGCTGTCATGTGGGTGCTAGGAACTAAGCCTGGGTCCTCTGGAAGAGAGACTGGTGCTCTTAACCAGTGAGCCCTCTCTCCAGCCACAGTAGTCCCTCTTTTTAGTTCCTCTTTTAGGGTCTTTTCATCTTCTACACAGTTCCCAGTTCCTGGCAGTCCCTGTTCTGTCTTGCTAGAGGATCCCCTTGGGCTAGCTTCTCTGTTTGCTTTGTTTTAGTGACGCCTTTATGGTAAACCCCAGTCTCACATTTTGGAATAAGCCTTTAAATTATTCTTTTAGAGTCTGACTGGGTAGAGGAGTCTAGTTCTCAGAGATTTGAAGGCATTGTGTCACAGTGTCTTAACATCCAGGGCTGCTGGCCACAATTCAATCTGACTCCCTTGTTATTACAAGAGAACCCGCTCTTCACACTGGAAGCTGTAATATTTCTTCTTTCTTCTTCAAGTTCTGAATTTCTGGAGGACGAGATTTTTTAAATGAACATGATTCCTCTTTGGGACTTGTTTCAAACGAAGCCTTTGCCTTTGTCTCAGGGAAGTTATCTTCTAATAGATCATTAGAATCTCCTTCTGTTGACTCCACTCTCTGGCATTAGAACCACAAGAAAATGTCTGGTAGACACCCATGCTTTAGCATTTCCCTCACAGTCTCTGTGGTTCAGGTCTGCGTGATCCCTTTATCCCCCATTACTGCCATGGTCATTAACTGTCATCATTTCCTCATGTAGTCTGTCTGCTGAATTTTATTTCTAGTGGCAAAAATACTTTTAATTACCGGGTTCCCTTTTTATTTGCCACTTCTCTACTTTTACAATCGCAGCCTGATCTTGTGCGCTTTCTTTCTAAATCATGCTGAAGTCATTCGTTAATCATTTTAATTGCTTGGTTTCCTGGATGATCTTTATTTCCTAAAAGCACAATGATCTCATTTGTGAGTCTTAAGGATTCTCATGTATGAGCTCTTTTCTTTGTGCTTGTTAACTGATCCTTTGTGAATACAGACCAAAGCTCGAAAATGATGTTTCCTTTGCATTCATTCTGTCTATTCACAATGACTGTTCTCCTTGGGATGATTGAGTTGGCAGCTAGGGTGTCAGGACTGAAAACATCATCTACGGCTATGGGTAAGGGATAGGCAAGTCAGAAAAGGGAGGACTTGGTGATTGCTTTGATACATCCTTTCTTAAGCAAAATCGCCATCCCTTTCTTTCTTCATTAGGGGCCTGCTACATGTTTCAGAACCTCCTCAAGCTCTGCTGTGGTTCTCATTCACGATCTAACCTCAGACACAGAGGCATCTCCATGTAGCTAGGTCATTTCCCTTAGCACACGCAGCTCGGATCTTTGAGTGGCGCCCAAAACCTCTGCTGTCGTCGTGTACATGTTGAAACTGGAGAACAATGTGGGCCAATGGCTATACCGCCCAAGATCTCATCCTTGAAGTCAAACCGTTCAACATGTTCTTACTGAGCAGCGTGGTAGGAATGGAAACTGCCACAAATGCTGACCCTTTCTGTATCCACATGACTCAAGAGATGGGTTCTCTTTCTCTACCTTCTTGAATCTAAGCTTGGCTGTGTGGCTTGCTTTGCTCAGTGGGAAGTGAATGGAAAGGGAGACCTGGAAATCACTTGCACATTCCTATGAAGACACTCCAGCCAGCCCGCTGCATAATGAAGTTACACGGTCCAACCTGCCTCTGCTGTTTCAACAGGCTGCTAGACACCAGACACGTGAAAGACTTTGCAAGATAACATAATTGCTAGCACCCACCAGGTGACTGTGAATACATCAGAAAACCCAGCTCGTGCCGCTAGAAACTGCCTGCTTGACAGTTGTTTAAAGTCACTAAATTTGGGAATCATTTGCTATGCGGCGATAGCTAACTGATACAAGTACCAGCTTCTGCTAATGTTCTAGATGCTGAATATTATGGCATACAAGAGAGATACGGTCTTTGTGCTATTAGTAACAAATGAATGAATGAGTTAGACAGTTGCAGAGTCTGGTATGCAGTGTGAAGGAAGGGAATCAGAGTCATATGTTAAAATGGCTGGCAACACTTGGCCTCTAATTTGGATATTGTGATCAGAAAAGATTTCTTTGAGTAGGTAAAGGTTGAGCTAAGATTTTAATGTCAAGGAAGAGCCAGTCAGGTAACGGTATAGAGACAGAGTCTTCCTGAATGAAGAACAAATACAAAGGTGCCAAAGTGGAGGTGGGAAGATCGTGTGAAGGGATCCAGAGACCAATAAGAATGGAGCATATAAAGAGAGAATGTGTGGAAAGATAGAGTCAGTGAAACAGACTATACGAAAGACTCAGGCAATAAATATGCATCAGTCACCTGGACATTGTCAGTACCCCTGTCCTCCATGGAGCAGGACCTCTTAAAGAACTCCTTGGGGAAAGTTCCTTCTTCTGCTGGCATCTTGGGCTATAACTTGCCATAATCCGTTTTCTTCACCAGTCAGATCCCATCTGTTTCTGTATTCCAGGATTTCCTCAAAATGTCCTTCTCCAGCTGCCCGGCTTTCTAGTTTTCCAGCTTCATGATAGATGAATTCTTTTAAGATATAGGGTGAGCTTTTCACATTCTTAAGCAGCATGGTCTATATCGGGACTCAATTCATCATCTTTAATGGAAAGTCTCTTATCTCATTTTAAAATTTGTAGCTCGAAGCTTATCTCACTCTGTCATCTGCTTCCGTTGCCCTGTATGTCTCGCTTTGTCCCATCTCATTTACGTCTCTGTAGTGGCTGGTAAGAGATGAGGCCTCAATAGAACATTTACTTACTGTCCAGTAAATATTTACTGAGTACCATCTGCAGTCAGATAGGTGCCCTTCTCCCTCTCCCTACTGGCCTTTTTTGGTTCCAGTTGAGTTGAATATATGTTGTCAAAAAATCTCATGCAAAGACACTGAGGAAATTAATTATTCACAGGGTTAATTATGCAAAGTACCATAAATTTTATTAGGTATTTAACACATTGTTTTTTGGTGTGTGTGTGTGGGTCTCTCTCTCTCTCTCTCTCTCTCTCTCTGTGTGTGTGTGTGTGTGTGTGTACATCCATGCTCTGTAGCTCTGGCTTGCCTAAAACTTACAGTATAAACCAGGTTGGTCTTGAACTTGTGGCAATCCTCTTGTCTCTGTCTCCTAAGTGCAGGGATTATAGACATGCACCACCATGACTATTTGCTTCTTTTGATCTCAGAATTCATGTTGGAAAAATTTGTGATGGACACTCCTCAGTTACTGAATTATTTATATGGCTGTGATGGTTAATCTCGACTGTCCACTGGATTGGATTGAGAAGTTACTAAGAGATTGACAAAGAATACCTCTGGATATGTCTGTGAGGGCATTTCAAGAAATGGCTCAACAGAGAAATGGCAACTACTCTCCACTCTTCATCCTAGACTGAACCCTCTGAGGGTTCAGAGACAAAACTATTTAAGTTATCCGCCCCCTTGGGGAAAATCTGACTAACTCCCTGTTTACTTTTATTGAATTTGCAGTGTCATAAATCAATAAGATATAACACACAGGATGTCACACCTGTTTCGGTGGACTACATTGCACCAGCAAGAATGAAAGATTTCCGTCCTTCAGGGAAGGACTTGGCTTGGTAGGCATTTGTAAAGTTTCCAGCTACCTGAACCTTCACTTAACCTCCTAAATTAGATCATGATAATCTGCACAGAGATCAGAACATATGAAAGGAGACAGCAGCAGTCCTCAGGGCCCAAGACACACCCATGGTGTTTTCTATCACACGCCCATCCCTAAAAGTACACAACCCCTACCTGTCCCAAAGGAAAGGTTAACATCCGTTACTCCACCCAGAGCCCTTGCCCACCCTGTTCATCTTGTCTGTGTCACCACATTCCCCAGCTTCTCCTCCAAGTCCCCCTCATCCTCACTCTTATTTATCACCTGGCTGCAGCTTACAGGCTGCTTGCTCAGAGACACCCTGCTTCTCTAGTCATCTCATCACTCCTTAGTTCAGTGGACGCTGTGGTGCCCGGTTCCTGTTCACTGCGTCTACACTCATTCCTGTTTTGCTCTGACCACTAGTTGCTAAGGTAGAGCTAGAGCTACTTGCCTGGAAGGAAACTACCTACGACAGTGGGAAGTCAGTAGCCAATAACTGATAGGCGTGCAAAGGGTCTTAAGGTCGACCAGTGCTTCCTAGGGTATGGAGCTCAAGCGATTCTACAGCCGAGAACACCTTGATTGGTTTTCTTCTCCTGTCTTTTCTTGTCTCATTCTCACCCTCTCTCCAGAGAGCACTCCTCCAACAGAACATTCAACTAGCACTGCCGTCTCAGGCCCTGGAAAGCCGACCTAGGCCAGCGCACTTTGCTGCAGAGGTTACCCACGCATTTTCAGGTAATTGAAACAACTTTCCTGCCTGATGCCTGAATCTCCAGTCTGGAGATTCACAGCTCCAGACTCAGATGTGAGCAGTGCTCTTGGAACTGGCCACACCAGAGCCCTGTGTGAACCCTGAAAGAAGTTCTTCCTTAGAAAGTGAGGCAGAAAGAACAGCTTTGTTGTGCACAGTCATCCACCCTGGAGGCCATGCTGGCATGTCTGTGGCAGGCAAGGCTTTGTGTCTGACGTGGTAAAAAAGACCTTAATAAAATCATTTAATCTAAAATCCAATATGAATAGCACTCTCTGTTAATCTTCAATAACCAACAAATCCATCTCAGATTTGTTCCATTCCTATAATAAAACAAATTTCAGTTAATGGTAGGAATTTGTGTGCATAGGAGCTGTTTCCCTGAAGTTCAAAGTCATGCCATGATAAGATGCCTTTTCTTTTTTTTTCTTTTTTTTGAGACAGAGTCTCCCCAGGAGCCCCAGCTGGCCTGGAACTCACTATGTAGACCAGGCTGGCCTCAAACTCACAGAGATCCACCTTGCCTCTGCCTCCTGAGTGCTGGGATTAAAGACGTGCACCACCAGGCCCTGCCAAGGTACCTTTTCTTAAATATAACCTCTTGGGAGGGGTGGGCATAGTAATAACAAAGAGATAAATAAAACAGAATGAAGTTATTTGTGCACACTCTGTAGAGATCTTAACTAGCGGTATGAGGCTCACAGGGTGGTTTAGAAACTAGTGCATATTTTTAAACACCAGTGCTTTGTCACTTTTACCCCCAGTACTGATACTTAATGGAACAATTGTGAAATGTTGTGGAGGCATGAGCTCAGCTCACACATATTGTGAAGTTGAAATGCCAGAGTTGTTAGGTGGTGAGTGAATGAGCTATTAGCATCCCCTTGCCAAGGGTGCAGTAACTCACAAGGAAGAGGTTAACATTTTGGCAGCTGTTAATGTTGCTAATGGAAGTGTAGAGGTTGGAGAAGGCAACGAACACCAAGCACACCCGCTGTGGCTTAGAGGAGGATTGGACGTGTCACCCAAGGTTTACGGTTGAGCACTGGAGTTCTGAGTATGGTGATGAGAGCTTTAAGAGGTGGAGCCTAGTGGGAGGTCTTGGAGGGTGTTCTGTCTCAAATAGGAATTGATGGAGTTCTCCTGGGACCCTGGGAAGTTCTCACGAGATGTTCTCATAGATGACTAAGCCCCTCTGTCCTGCTTCTTGTCCTACTGTGAACACACACTCTCATACCTGCCCCAGCCATGATGCCATTTTCTATGACGTCCTCACCAGAGCCCAGCCGATGCTGGTAACACAATGCTCCAGAATGGTGAGCTAAATAAACCTCTTTTCTATATAAAGATGTCATTACAATAACAGAAAATGATTAATACAGCAGCAATACAAAAGCTTTCACACTGTCGGGATTACTATCATCCGTCCATGACAGCCATTGTAATGGCTGACAAGAATAAATTTTCCAGGCTGGGAGGATGGCTCAGTCAGTAGAGTATGTGCTGCACAAGCATGTGGATCTGAGTCATATTCCCAGCACCTAAAAGCTTGGTTCAGCAGCACGTGCCTCTCATTCCTGCACTCACTGGAGAGACGAAGATAGGAAGATTTTTTTTTCACTTGCTGGCCTGCCAGTCTTGCTGAACTGGTGAGTTCCAGGTTCAGCGAGAAAGATTCTGTCTCAAAACGTAAGTTAGAGACTAACTGAAGAAAACACCCAACATCAGCCTCCGCGCACACGCACACACACCTGCACCTAAACACACACACATGCACACAAACTAAAACGCGTACACAAATACGCACACGAGAATTTTCCAAATGTACAGAGGAGGAAATGACACCGGTGTACTGTCTTCACGAAGACCATGGAGTTTGAACCTTTGCTAAGTTGGATTTGAAGGTGGTCAAAGTGGTCCCCACCCCACCCCTTCTGCAGCTGAAGAAGTCATCCCAGTGGTGAGGCAGATGAGGTCCTCCCAGCCCTCCTACAGGCAGGTTGGCCTCACCTTCTGCATCTTTGTTTGCTGTGGCGCCACCCTCATCTTACCGCTGAAGTCTGACCCTGCACTTCTCCCTTCTCATCCTCTCCCTTGTCATCCTCCTCAGGGCCATCATGTTTTAGATGTGACTGTCGCTTGCCTTTACTGGATGAGGCCATTGCCTCTTTATTACTCAAGGGCCTGATCGTGTTGTTGCAGCACACTGGGTATTTCATGCTCCCAGACTAGCAACTCAAGGGGCCCTTTAGGAAAATCCTGTTGGTTGACTTTGCTCACAACGTCTCCTCCTTCACTAGCTTGTGCTGATTTTTCTTTATCATGTGAAACATGTGAGGTTAACTGTTGTGACTCCTCTCATTTTAAAGAGAGCAACACTATGATCTATACACTTTCTTAGAAAGGACAGACATGAGCGACAACCGAGAGGAACTATGTACATCTGTAGCCCAGGGTCCCAGTTGTTTAGAAATCATTCTTGTTTGTCTTTTACAGACTTAGGAAACTCCTTCAAAAAATATTTTGTGGGCACCGAGCCCATCTAATATGAATTTTTTTAAATCCTCTTTCGTCTACATCAAATTCATGTGTATTTTTAGTTCCTCTCCCTCCCCCTCAGGAAATTCATGACTACATTACCTAATAAACTTGAACACATACATGGAACACCTCCAGTGTTCTTTTCCAGGCATCTCCTTGTTCTCTTTGTATTCTCTAATATTCCAAATTAGACAAATAAAGCCTGTGTTTGAATGGAAATGCCTCACCCTGTCACTTCTGAGCAAGGCCCAGATGCAAGCTAAGACCATCACTGTAACCTGCTCAGGGATCCCCTGACTACAGCCAGAAGATAGAAACTGCAGATTTTAATCCTGAACAGTACCTGGCATTGGATTTGATAAACAGTTAACAAAGGGCTAAATAAACCCTTTAAACAGTTTAATGTGCTTAATATCCCATATTTTTATTTCATTTTCATCAAATGGAATAAAAGTATGGTTTTGGTTTAGTAACAGGCTGTCTCCCTGAGGCTGACCCTCCCTGAACCTCTTTGACTTCTGAAATCCCACCCATTACAGTGACTTCTTCTACTCCACAGGATCTCTTGCTGTTCATGCCCAGGAGTCCCATTCTCATACATGTGGTCTGTGGGAAACCCTTCACTCGTTCTCATGAGCATCTCCGATTCCCTCCCTCTTTGCACAGTCTCCCAATTCACAGTCACACCATCCATCCATTAGCCCCCTTCTCTAGCTAGATCATCCAGCATTGCTGAGTATATGTACAAGGGCTGTTTGTTCTGTCCAGCAGGCCTTTTGATGACTCTAATGTGCTTGATCCTTCCCTGGTTGACTACATAACACATTTTGTGGGGCTGGAGAGATGACTCAGAGATTAAGAGCACTGGCTGCTCTTGCAGAGGACCTGGGTTCGATTCCCAGAATCCACATGGCAGCAAACAACAGTCCATAACTCCAGTTCCAGGGGATCCAACACCTTCTTCTGACCTCCGTGGACATTGCACAACACAGGTGCACCTACATACATGCAGGCATTACACTCATACACATAAAATAAAAATAATAAATAAAAATATTTTTAAAAACACATTTTGTGATTGTATGTGTGTGCAAATGTATGGGCATGTATGTGTCTGTATGTAAGCCAATACACGTACGTGCACATGTGTGTAGAGGCCAAGGGTTGTCTGAGGGTATCAGTCCTCAGGCACCATCTGCCTTGGTTTTGTTTTGTTTTGTTGAGAAGGATCTCTCACTGAGGCTTGGAACTTGTGGAACAGGCTACACTGGCTGCCCAGTGAACCTCAGGGGTCCACCTATTTCTGCCTCCCCAGTTCTGGGATGACAAGTCTGTGACAACACATCCAGCTTTATATGTGGCTACTGGAGATTGAAGGCAGGTCCTCAAGCTTTAATCAAATATTTTATGGACTGAGCTATCTCCCCAGCCCACATAACACATTTTTAAAGACTCTCATCAAGGTAGGTCGGAATCCCATCTCAGTCACCAAATCCTTTGTTTTAAGTCCATCTTCTGTTGCTATAACTGAACACCACAGACTGGGTGCTTTATAAACAAAAGTTTATTTAGCTTGTGGTTCTGGATGCTGTGGAGCCTGAAGCATGGTGCTGCCTCTTCTCAACATCTGGTTTAGCCTCGTGCCACTACAGAGTCCTGAGGCAATACAGGAGATCACACGGCAAGGCAGCAAGCTTATTAACCTGGATCTTGCCTCTTCTTTTAAAGTCCCTACTGTATTTATGAAGGCTTCATCCTCATGACCTCATGGAGCCCTAATTACCTCCCCAAGGCCCCACTTCCAAATACCATTAAGGTATGACTTTACGTATTATGTTCTGCCAAGACTTAGCACCCTTCAAAGTCACATTTTGTGGAGACAAAGTTCATACAATGGAATTTTCCTCAAAGGCCTTCTAATCTACATTGAATTTATATAATTCATATTTCTGTTTGCTCCCCCCTTTTTAGTCTAATATTAAGAGAAAAATTTCATTGGTATTATATAACAAAGTAAAAATGTGTATGGTCCATGACCCTGTTCTTTTTTTCCCATTTGTTCATCTTCCTATTTATTTATTCTGCTTTTTAAATATGAGAAATTCTTTATTTGTCAAGGAGATCAGACTGTCAAGAGACCCAAACTAATTACCTATGGCCTTTTCTTCCAGAATAGAAACCTTCTGAGAATCAGACACAAGGGTCAGACGCTGCTGTGTGGGGCTCAGGGTTCAATGGAGGAGGAATGTAAGTGCTATCATGGAGGTTGACTCAAGAGGCAGTTGTTGAACCATGATGTAAGTTAACTCTTCAGGGGAAGAAGGAAGGAAGGCATAGCATGCACAGTAGAACTAAGCCAGGTCACAAAGAAGTATTAGTTCAGTGGACAGGTGGCAAAGGTATCCATTGACTATTTTCCAAGTGAATGGAGCAAGCTCATATCACCCAGAGAAAACAACACATTCAGAAAGTCACAATGCTGAAACAGGGCAGGCTCTTGTGGAAAATGCAGATCCAGAGAGGTAAATCAAGTAGGAGATGGAAAATGAACCACGGAGCTCAAAAAGCATAAATGAAGAGCATGAAGAAAGCAATAGTAATATTGACAAAGCAGTAATTGTTGCCTTGGAAACCATTAAAAGGGGACTGCGGACATGACAAGGTTGCTAAAGCGCCTGTCACACAAGTTTGAGGACCTGAGGTCAGAGCCTCAGAACTCATGTAATAAGACAGGCTTGAATATTTGCTGCAGGCACCTGCAGTCCCAGAGCTCGGGAAATGGAGTCAAGAGGACCCTGGGCTCACCAGCCAACCAGCCTAGCTGAATCAGTGAGTTCTGAATTCAGTGGGAGACCCTGTCTCAGGAAATAAGGTAGAGTGATTGACCACCAGCCTCTGCATGCATGCACACACCTGCTCCCAAATGTGCACGTGTATATGAATATGTACACACAATACACCATACACACATAAATCATAAAAAGCACTATGTAAGCCAGATGTGGTAGAACACGCCCTTAATCCCAACACTTGGAAGGCAGAGGCAGGTGGATCTCTATCAGTTTGAGGCTAGTCTGGCCTTCATGGTGAGTTCTAGGCTAGCCAGGGCTACATAGTGAAACAACCAAACCCTATGTAAAATTGACAATTCCAAGAGTCGTTACAAAAAAAGGATGATTGTTTCTCTTGACTGAGATCAAGTGTAGTATCTGTTCTTACCACTTTAGTACCTGATACACCATTTATCTAAAGAGAAAAAATGACAGAAGAGGGAATGGAAAAGAGATGGAAAGAAAAACATGATGAAGGGAAGGAGACAGAGCTCTTATAAGGGAAGTTAAAACTGTACAAGAAGTATATTTATTGGGAATACATTTTTGAGTGCTTAATACTTTCCAGGTTTGGACAAGATGTTGGAGATAAACAACTGTATAAAAGACATGGCCCCCACCTTCAAAGAGGTGAAATTCCAATGAAGCATTCCTATTTTGCATCTATAATTACTTAATAAAATGCAGCACAAAGTGAGAGTGGTATAATGACAAAGAGTCCAGTGAGAGGTAAGAGCTAGGTCAAGAAGCAAATTGGAGCTGGGAACAGGATCCTGAAAGACTTCTAAAAATATACAACATTTAACAGAGACTCAAAACAAGCAAACTATGTTCTCTGTAATTTGTGGATCTTAGCTCTAAATCCTTAGATATGAGTATATCTCCTGATGTAACCACAGGAGCCAGGAAAATGGAAAGGAATCATGGGGATAAAGGGTAAGAAGAAGCTAGAGAGAGGGATAGAAGAAGATGGGTGTTATCAAGGGAGAAGTAAGGAAAAGGGGTATCTTAACTTGGGAGGGAGTAAGAAGAGTTATTCAGGGAGAGTGAGAGGAGAGATAAATAATACTTAGATGGTGTGAAAAACCAGAGAGAAATATATTAGTTCAAAGCCTACTGGAAAATACACATACAATAGATATATCAGCACATATGTATAGCTAAAGACTATATAACAGCAACAACAAAAGGAAAACCACAGTGCCAGGCAGGAGAAACCGCCTGTCAAATTGTTGGTCAAGGTAATTCAAGAGACTCCCAAAATAAGTCTTTTAGATAGACCCACTGAAGGGGTACTCCAATTGCCTCACCCTGCATCCCTGTTCAGCAATGAAGAAGCCAGAGTGGTCTGCATCCCAATTCCTTATTGGCAATTTGGGTAACCTCTTCAGGGGTTGGTGTGATAAGAATAGGAGATAGGAATTGGCTAGGCAGTTAGGGTAAAAAAGACCCCTGAGAAAAGTAGCCAGTTTCTTGGCTAAAAGTCACAATGTCCTTGGGCCTCTTAGCAACATAGTCCATTCCAAAGGCCAAACATGTTGAAAATATTTGGGAGCTTTTATCTATTCCTTAAAAGATTTTAGGGTTACCTCTTCAGAGAGGGGAATGTTAGAGTGGCCAAACACCCCATTAGAAAAAAATAAATAAATCAAAGAAGAAGAAAAAAGGAGACTCCCAAAACAACATAGGCTATTGCCACCCCTGGATTGCCTCCCTAAATTTGAAGGTAAGACCCTATTGCTGATGATGTGACAGAGTTCAGACGCAGGACGTGAGGCAATGGAGCTGGAAGTGACCTGGAAACCTCCTCTCTGAAGACCAGCTTTCGTGGTGTCAGAGAATACTATGCAAGCTGTCAAGGAGAAAACCAATCAATGAACCTACATAGCTGTAAAACCTAAAAAAAATGACTGGCCCAAAAAACTATCTCAATTGGTACAGTAGTGGCACATTTATCTTAGAGATAATCAACAGCTGTCTAATTAAGCATAAGGCCAGCTCAATGGGAGGGAACTCACGTGTGGTTCTGTAAACATAGCCAAATACACATGGCTGGAGAGGTCATGGGTCCTAGAGAAAAACCCACTTTTGCCACATTCCTAAGCCAACATAACTTCTTACTGTATTCTCAATATGCATCCTTATTTTCAGACAAGTGTACCTTTCATCATTCATCAAAGAAGCTTGTTTTCGTAACACATTGAGACTATTACAGAGTCATACAACTGGTCAAAAGGAGAGAATAAGTGTCTGTGAGACACTTAGCCCTAAGTGACACATCCTCACTGCAACCTTGATACGTAAGAAGAATGCATCTTTAAGCTCTCACCAGAGAAGTATTTTATGCAACAGATGGTGATTAACACAAAAACCCACAACTGGCCAGTGTCCGAAGAACAAGAGGTTGCAGAGTGCTTATCTCTGAATAGGTCACCTATTTCAAACTTATGCATCCCAAGGCTCAGGGATCATTGCAGAAGAGGGGGAGGAAAGATTGTAAGAACCAGAGGTTGTGGACAACCACAAGGAAACAGAGTTTTCCAGACAGCTAATTCAGTTACACATATGAACTCGCAGCAATGGTGACAGCGTGCACAAGTCTCATTGGAGCTTCAACCAGACGAAACCTCACCATAGACATGAGGAAGTGGGTAAGAAATTCCAAGCCAGCCTAAGGAACTTTTAGCAACTAATGGCCACTAGGAGTGGGGGGAAACAATCTCTTATAAGGATGGGACTCTTGGTAGGTTAGCCAAGGACTAGTGGATAGACTCCACTGAAGGACATTTGAGGATATAAATCAGACTATAGATCAGAGTATATATATATATATGCATATATATGTTAAGTATAAAACAGAGTGCATTGAATCGGGCAGGGGGCAGAAAGATGAGATGCTGATAAAGGAGGGAATCTAAACACTATCAAGTTATATTGATTATATTGTATGAAAATTGCAAAAATTCAATAAAAAATTAAAAAATATAAAACAAAAAATGACATCTAGGTTAATATCCGTAGAAAGAATTTGTCAAGCAGCTTGTAAAAGCAACTTGGTAGAAAGATAGTTTGTACAAGGGCCAAGAGCCAGGAAAAGAGGATGGTCAAGTTCGTATACATAGGAAATCAGTAGGACTAAAGACTTTAAGGAAGCAAAGGTTTACAGGTATGGTGACCAATAGTCCTTGTTTGGACAGGGCGATGGGAAGTAAGGCTTGCAGTTTTAAAACTGGAACATTCTTGCTTAAACCTTGGTGTATTGGTTACTGTATTAAGACTTTCATCACTATGATGAGTTCTTAGAAAAAAACTTTAAAAGGGAAGATTTATTCAGATCATGATGTCAGAGGTTTTGGTCTGTGGTCACTGGGTTCCATGGTTTCTGGGCCAATGGTAAGATGAACATAATGGCAGGGAGCAAAGTTTCCCATCTCAGGGAGGCTGGGAAGCAAAAATAGGGACATCCTCCAAAGGGTGACTTACTTTTCAGAACTAGACTCCATCAGCCACAGTTCCACCACCTCCCAAGCCTATCACATTTTGAACCCATTGAGTATTAGTTCATAGATGAAGACACTTCCCACATCATCTGTTCACGTCCTCAAAGCTGTAGCTGTGAACACTGCTTATATTCAGGGGCTAAGCCTTCAATAAATGAGCTTTTCGAAGGGACATTTCATTTGCAGTTTTTAACAGTAACTGTCTTGACACATCTGACCTGGAAGAACACTGCGCACTCTAAGTTGGGAAAGGGTGGTGAACATGTAGGAAAAGATTCAAGAAATACTTAATAGGGAGCTGGAAATACGATCTCAGATCTCTCTGACTCTAAAAACTGGGGAGAAAGGCATTTAAAAGGAACAAATGCCCAAACAAATGCTCAGCGGTTAAGAGCACTGGCTGCTCTTGCAGAGGACCCAGGTTTGGTCGCCAGCATCCACACAGCCACTACAACCACACTTAACTCTAGTTTCAAGGGATCTGACGCCCTTTTCTGGCCTCTGTTGAGCACTGCACAACATGAATGTACCGACATAGGCAACATACTCATACACATAAAATAAACCCAAACAAAAGTTTAAAAAAGAAGTACGTAGGGACCACTGAACATGGTGGTGCTTATCTAGCACTCAGGAGGCCAAGACAAGAAGATCAAGGCCAGCCTGGGGTACATGAGTTCCTGTTTTAAAAAAAGTATCACATTGCTAGGCCTCAATGTTTAACTGATAGGTAGGGAAAGTGGGTACAGTTAGAGGTATAATCAAAAAGTTTTCTCAGGCTGGGAATGGTGGCACATGCCTTTAATCCCAGCACTCAGGAAGCAGAGGCAAGCAGATCTCTGTGAGATTGAGGCCAGCCTAGTCTACATAGTGAGTTCCGGGCAGGATGGGGCTACGTGAGACTCTGTCCAAAAAATAATCATTCTCCCAGATTTCTCTGGGGGAAAGGCATTCAAAAGGAACAAATGCCCAAACAAATGTCATTGAATTTGCTCTTTGACGACAGCTGTCAAATCAGAGTTTCAAGTCTGATTACTATTCTCTTTAAAAATATTTTGTATTTATTATTTTTTATCTTATGTGTATGCATGTATTACCTGTGTGTAGGTAAGTGCACCCGTGTTGTGCAATGCCCGCGGAGGACAGAAGAAGCTGTTGGATCCCCTGGAACCGGAGTTATGAACAGTTAGCTGCCCTGTGGGAGCTGGGATTCGAACCCGGGTCTTCTGCAAGAACGACAAGTGATCTTAACCACTGAGCCATCTCTCCAGCCCCTGATTACTATTCTTTACATGGCAATAAACACTGGTGCCTTCATCTCTTCCATCCTTGGAATGCAAATAGAAACTGGGTCTGGTAGTGACTCAAACATGCTCAAGAAAGAATTTGAAAATCAGTTTCAAATCTTTAAAGAAGGGGTATTCTTCAGTTTCAAATCTTTAAAGAAGGGGTATTCTTCAGTTTCAAACCTTTAAAGAAGGGGTATTCTTCCACTGAATAAGGAGTTAGGGCTCGGGAAAAAAGGCAAGGAGCCTGTTTTGCAGATGGTGTTGATCCTGCATTCAAAAGGCACATCAAGAAGTGCCTTGTTCTTGTTCCCTCAGCTCTCAGACGCCAATATTTAACCCAGAGGAAAATGCAACTGAATTATGAAGTCCTTTCAAAACTAGACATTTGACACATCTGTTATAGAAGCTTTATAAAAAGCACACTGGTTGACTGTAAATTTTATAATTATGTTAATTCAAATTCAAAGACACTCCCATGAATTTTTTAAAGAAATATTTCTAACTCAGATCACAGTTTGTTCTGCCTGCCATGGAGATCTAGGGAATATTTCCTGTATTCACTACACTTTTTTTCTTTAACTGCCCATGTCAGGAAAGCCAAGGACCAGAATGAAGATGAGCACAGAGGGTAAAGACAAAGTCACAGAGGGTCTCGACATGTGACCTTAACCCAGGGAGACCGCGGCCAGGCAGATAGGCAAGTGAGAGTTTCCTATCTAACACCCCCACATCCCAAGGGGAAAGACACTTTTCTTGGTCATGGAGGCAGAACCACGGGCTCAGAATGGACCACCAAAGTCATTCAGCCCAATCTTCAACCCATAGCTTGTTTTCCAAGATCCACCCATCCTCCCATTCAACAAATACTGAGCAATACTACATTCAAAAACACAAAACAATCTTCACAGACATTTGGGATGTATCAATTTACAAGACACTAACCCCTCTCCTTGTTGATTTTACATCCTAAAGGGATAATAGGCGACAAGTGATAATAAAATGAACAATAAACATGAATTCATAAGCTATACAGCACCATATGTTCAAAGGTGAAAGCATTTGTGCAACAAAGTAAAAAGAAGGGCAGAGTAAAGAAGCTTCCTGGTGTGGGGAAGGGTGCAGTCTGCAATCTAAATAAGGGCTGGATACTTCTGTGAAGATGATGTTTCACAAAAGATTTGAGAGAGGTTAAAAAAGGAGAGAGGGACATGGATATTCTAGAAGGAAAACCTGGCTGAGTGCTTTTTATCCCCCCATCCCCCAATAATCCAGATTAATCTAAAATGGGCTCTCCAGCAAGGCACACCACTAAATTCAGAACCTGGAGGCTGTATTTGTGAGCCACTAATAGGAATATGCTGCAATGCGTTTGTTCTCTAGTATTCTGTATAAAATCAGCCCTCTCCACGCACCACTCCCCAAGTCCCCAGAACCATTTTGGAGCGCTCACCATTGTAAGAAGCTCACAGAAGGTTGTGGAATTGTAGGTTGACATGTTTATCTTACGTAATAGTTACTCTAGAAGTTCAGAGAGACTGGAGAACAGCAAAAATCTAATGCTGTCACATAATAGCTGTAGATCATTGGGCAAGTTATTTCTGCTACTCTTGGTGTTGTGGTCTGTGAAGTAGATCAATAATAATAATAATAA
>NW_008329714.1:2752110-2795039 GCF_000622305.1 Nannospalax galili
TAGAATCCTGTTGTTTTCAGAGAAGTCATATGTAGAGCATACAGTAAGCATTTAATTGAAGTTGCTCTTTGGTGGTACCCACATCAGTGCTATGTGTTTGGGAGCAAGCCCCCTCTCTTCTTAGATTCCAGTTTGCCAGTGCTTTGCATAGAGCCCAGCACATACAAATAGGCCTATGAGTAATGAAAGGCAGTTTGTAGAAGAACACCCAGAAAAAGACCCAAAGTCCCACTGGAGAATTCCTTGCCTGCTGGTAAAGTCACCCATCCATTTGCTAGGATAAGAAGTTAAAACACACATACCAATATTTGATTTGATCATGTGTTTTTCCAAAATTTCCTGTCTCAGAAAGAAGAGATTAACCAAGAAGGGGAAATTATGTGGCCAATTTTCTTTCCTTGCAACATTTCACTGAATGAGTTTGATCATTAGGCAAATTATTTTCTAACCCTTTCTCTCAAAATATATTTTTAATGTAAAATGAAGACCCTGAGTGGCTAATACTGGTTGTCAACCTGACTAATATTAGTGTGGTTGACTTCTCATTTCACAATGGCCCCTGGTTTAGTAAGTAAATGTTCCCAGATGTCCACAGCGCAACTGGAAATCTTGTCTATTGCCCACTTTCCTGGCGGAGAAGCTCATGACCTAGAAAAATCATTTGCAATCGACAGTCTTCACAGGAGTTCTGGACCGTTGTTCTTTTTTGTCAATAAAGTTGTATGAACATGCTTATTTGGGGAGGAGGTGGTATTTAATTTTTTTAAATTTGATTTTATTTATTTTTATTCTATGTGTATGTGTGTTCTGCCTGCATGTGTGTAAGTGCACTGTGTGTGTGCGGTGCCCACAGAGGCCAGAAGAGTCCTTCAGATGCCCTGGATTTAGAGTTACCCATGGTTATTAGCCATTATGTAGGTGCTGGGAACTGAACCCAGGTCCTCTACAAGAGAAGCTAGTACTCGTTAACCTCTAAGCAATCTCTCAACAGTTGAGAGCCTACTGCTCTTGAAGAAGACCCAAGTGTGGTACCTAGCACCCATATCAGGTGCTCACAACCTCCTATAACTCCAGTTCCAGAGGACCCAATGCCCTCTAACCTCCACAGGCACCGACATGCATATGGTGCACATAAACTCAGACACTCACACACACACACACACACACACAAATAAATCAATAAATAAGTGAATAATAATAAGATGTTTTTTAAGAAGAAAGTTGTGAGGGAGGTAAACCCCCACCCAGAACATGGCTGTAGATACCTGTACTCACATCTAGGACTGACATCAGTACCAGAAGCAACAATCTCATGCCTTAGACAGACATTGGTTTGGGTTTTACAACATCGGGCATGAACTTAGGATAGGAGAGGCAAGCACTGTATAGTAAGTGATATTCTTAATCATCTTTTTAATTTTTTATTTTAAGACAGAGTCTCACTGAGTTGCCAGCTGACCTTAAATTGCAATCTTCCAGGCTGGAGAGGTGGCTCAGTGGTTAAGAACACTGGCTGTTCTTGCAGAGGACCCGGGTTTGAATCCCAGCACCCACATGGCAGCTAACAGCAGTCCGAAACTCCAGTTCCAGGGGATCCAGTGGTCTCTTTCATCCTCTGCAGGCATTGCACGACACAGGTGCACTTACCTACATGCAGGCAATACACGCATACACATAAAATTAAAAAAATAATAATAAAAAAATTACAATCTTCCTGCCTCAGCCTCTGGGGCAGCAGCAGACTTTCTGTGTTACATTGAAGCAGTTACACTGATGTGAATTGAAATGGTCTTGTTATTATTATTATTATTATTATTATTATTATTATTTTTTGAGACAAAGTTTCAGTAGGTAATCCAAGCTGGTCTCAAACTTGCGATTCTTCTGCCTTACCTTCCCAGGGGTTACAGGCAGAGGCTACTCTGACTAGCTTTGGTCTTATGATTTTGGTAGCATTTAATTCTTAAATTAGTTTTGATTTTAGAGTTATATAAGAACTAGAAAAACGGGATGGAGAGATGACTCAGTGATTAAGAGCATTGACTGCTCTTGCAGTGGACCCAGGTTCGATTCCCAGCACCATACAGCAGCTAACAACCGTCTGTAACTCCAGTTCCAGGGGATACAACACCCTCTTCTGACCTCCACAGGCATTGCATGACACGGGTGTACTTACATACACGCAGGCAATACAGTCGTACACTTAAAAATCATAAATACAATATTTTTAAAAGAACACAAGATATTTGTCAAGATAATCTATAAGTATTTGACCTAACATTTGAATAAAGTAATGTGTCAGTAGAACTCTAGGAAGAGTTTGGTAAGGGAGCCTGTATGCTGCCCACATTTGAAAAACCCCAGTGCAGCACCCCTTCTTCCAGACCTCTGCTCAGCCCTCCTTGGCCTCTGCTTTCTCTCTATTCTCATCCACATACTACAAGCAGGGCCAGCAGCAAGCTTCCTCCATAAAAAGCACTAGCACATATTTTAGATAGCCTAGGCAAACTAAATTTGACCCATGGGTCATGACTGACCAATATCTGTCCTTCGCTTTTAGTAGAGGCATCATTTGATAGTGCCTAGCTAGTAGAAAAAAAAAGAGGTAATTGTATTAGTCCAAAAACCTACTGAAAAATTACACATACAATATCTCTACATGAGTCAGTATATCTGAAGGCTACATAACAAGAAACAGTGCCAGACAGGAGAAACCTTCCTTTGGGTTGTTGACCAGAGTAGGCCAAGAGACTCCCCAAATTACACAGGCTATTTTCTCAGTCTTGATAGCCTCCCAGAAGTTGAAGGTAAGGCCCTATTGCTGAAAACGGGACACACTTTGGATACAGGATTTGGAGCAACAGAGCTGGGACTGACCTGGAAGCCTCCTCCCCTGAAGGCAGCTCTCATAGCTTTGGAGAGCACTATGCAAGCTGCTAAGGGAGAACATCAATCAGTGGTCCAATTCCAGCTTCAAGGCCTAAAAATCAAATCAATGACCAGCAACAGCAAATGGCATTGGTGCAATAGTGGCACTTTTATCTTGGGGGTAATCAAGAGTTACCTAATTGTACTTAAAGCCCACTTAACGGGAGGAAACTTGAGCAGACAAAAACCCAGCACAGAACAGCAGGCCTCAATCTTAGTCGAAGAATAATTGGTAGCTGCTTACTGCTGGGTGAGGAAGAGCTGATCTCCTAGCCAAATAGACATGCTGGAGAGCTCATAGACCTTAAAGAAAACCCCAAGGCTGTCACATCTCTAGACAAATGTCATTTCTTACTATGTGCAAAATATGGATCCTTCAATTTATAGACAAGTATCCCAGTCACCACCCATCAGAGAAACTTCTTTTTCAAGAGACAGAGTTCCACAACTGGTCACACACAGAGATTGTCTGTGAATTGCTCAAGTCTAAGTGGCACATCTATGAGGCAATCTCTATCCCTAAGGCTCACAGAACATAGAACAAGGGATGAAGAGAACACTAATGCATCTTCCAGCTCAGCATTGAAGCTCCCTCATGCAACACAAAAGGAACACAAAAGGCCATAAATGGCCAAAATACAGAGTGTGGGTCCTTGGACAGGACTCCTATATTAAAATCCCCCCACCCAGGGCTCAGGGACCATTGCAGAAGAGGAGGCAGAAAGATTGTAAGAACCAGGGAGGAGGTGCTCTACCATACAGAAATAGTCCTACAGGCTCCTGGGACCCTTCCCACACAAACCTACAGCAATGGTGTCAGCATGCACAAGACCCATGCAAACTTAAGCAGACAAAAACCCAGCACAGAACAGCAGGCGTGAATCTTAGCTGAAGAATTATTGGTAGCTGATTACTGCTGCGTAAGGAAGAGCTGATCTTCTTGAAGGTAGGGACTCTAAATAGGCTGACTAAACCCCAGTGGATGAACTTGTACTGAGGGACATCTGGGGACACTAACTTTTCATAATAGGACTTAACACAAATGACAAAATGTATGAACTCCAGACGGGATGCCAAAGGGGAGGGTATAAGGATGATTTTCTGTATGAAACACACAAAAATTCAATAAAAAAATTTTTTTCAGATGTACACAGATGTCTTTCATTAGTTTTCCTAAAGTTGTCTCGTGTTTACTGAATATTTTTCTTATTGTAAGAACGTGACTTGGTGTTTTAACAAACCAACTTGGTAATGCAACCTGGATAAATGCTTGTCTCTATTCATTTTGGCCTGTTGGAAATAAGCTTAAACCTTGCATAGTGAAAATAAAATTTTTTTTAAAAAATAATGAAATGATCAAATATGTTGTGTTCCTGCTTTAAAACATGTACCTGATCTTGTATTTCGTGTGTGTGTGCGTGTGTGCGTGTGTGTGTGTGTGTGTGTGTGTGTGTGTTATGTACATATGAATATGTGTTTGCCTATGTGGGGGCTGTGTGTGGGCAGCTGTGTGTGTGCACATGTGTACCTGTACATATGGACATGAGAAGTTGATGGTAATATCTTCCTTGATCTCGCTCTCTCTTATATATTGAGACAGAGTCTCTCACTTAAACCCAGACCTTACTAATTTGGCTAGTCTTCATAGCCATCTTGCTTCTGAGAGCCTCTTTCTCCACCTCCTATTGCATGATGACCCACTTGGCCTTTATGTGGGTGCTGGGGGTCCAGACTCTGATCCTCCACATGGTAAGCACTTTACCCACCCTGGCATCTCCCCATCTAAGGTCTTATATTTCTTATAGGATTAAGTCTGTCACCTAGTCAGGGCCTTCAGTCCTTCAGAATGTTATTCTACCCATGTTTGCCCACAATCCTCCATTCAATTTATACTCTGAACACAGTGGAATGGTCATTGTTCAGTCATTGTGTCGTTATTGTTACATCACCATCAAAGCCCTCTCACTGGCCCTTATTTGCCCGCTAAGCCCTATGTTCCTGGGCACCTCTCTCTATGAAGTGCCCTGTCTTGACCAAGCACAGCTAGCTGCACACGCCTTCATTCTCAGGGCTCAATGCCTCTATTATAGACAGCATTTACTATGTGGAATTTTAATTATTTACCTAGGCATTTGATTTCCCTGATCACCTGAGCTTTTTACGAGCAGGAATTATGGCAATTCATCTCTATCTCCTGTTGGTATCCTGACACTAACTGGATGCTCAACAAAGATTTGCCTAGTGAAGGCTCAAGCAATTAGCAGTAGAAGTAATAGTTCCCATTTATTGAGCTCTCTGTGTGTGCCTGCCACTGTGCTGATTGCTGTGTCTCCTGGATTGGAGCTAGTCTATCAATTCAAAGCATTCCTCCTCCCACTCAATTGTTAAAATTAGGTTACAACTCCTTAATTTCACTGTGAAGGTGCCATATATTCAGTAGTGGAATGTTGGGCATCAGAGAGGCTTTACTTGCAATTAAGCCCAACCCATCTTCTTAGAGTTTAGAATCATGGGGCGGGGGGGGGAAGGCAACCAAATTCTTACTGAAGAAAAGATAAAGTTCCAGCATTTCAGCAGATTTCTGCTTCATCTTTGTCATCGGACAAAATTAGGGGTATGGCCTGCTTTAGTGGAGTTGCTAGAACATAAATGAGCCCCAGTTGAGTGAAAGAGGACCCTAGAGACCTGACTGTGCATTCTGCAGGCAGTGCAAGAAGAGAGCCCCTTTGTTTGGCAGTGGATGCTTTCCAAATTTAGAGAGTCCTAATGACTCTTCAACTGCATTACATCCTGAGGGTCATTAGTGCTGTTGCTGCTCGGCTGTTCAGTGCCAATCAATCAAAGCAGATTCACAGAGCTTGCAATACATCGTGAATCTGAACCCAGTCCAGGGAGGAAAAGGTATCAATGTCAAGGTTTGGTAAAAGAAGCCCATCATTCTGGGGCACGTATTTAGATGGCAAACATTAAATCAGTAAGAGGCACTTGTGGGCTTCTGTGCCATTGCAATTTATTGTTGTCTTGCTTTTCAGAGGTTGGGGATTCATGCCAGGAAAGTCTGTGTGAGGAAACACCGCAAAGAAGCAAAGCAGGGGAGACACAGAATTTCTCTGAAAGCTTGGGAGAGTGCCGCCTTTTCCAGCAAGATTTTCAAAATCTACTTTCCAGGAATGTTCCCTAGAGCCCTTCCCACATGTTCTGGGGCCACTGTAGATGGCACCACTGTAGAGCAGACTTAGGACAGTGCTTGCCTTGCACTACCTGCCCAGGAAGGCGAGTCTCTGAGCTCAGAAGCTGCTGAACAGTATCTCTAGCAATGCGTGTACAGAGCTGTCCCCTGGAGCTGGTGGGGACTACAGCCCACAGAAGCAGAACACAGAGCACTGCACACAGAAGGAACACACTAGTACACAGCCCTGGACTGTGAAGCTCAGGGCCACCAGCCTTGGGCTCACAGAGCTGATTTAAAAAAAAAACAAAAAACAAGGTCTGGAGAGATGGGTCAGCAGTTAAGCACACTTTCTGTTCTTGCAGAGAATCCAGGCTTGGTTCCCAGCACTCACATGGCCGTTCACAACCATCCAAAACTTCATTTCCAGGGACTCCAATGCCCTCTTCTGGTGCATGCCTTCAGGCACTAGCTACTCACACAATGCACATACATCATGCAGGCAAAACAGTCATACACGTAAAATAAAATTTAAGGGGCTAGAGAGATGGTTCAGTGGTTAACAGTACTGACTGTATGCAGAGGACTCAGGTTTAGTTCCTAGTACCCACATGGCAGCTAACAACCATCCCTAACTCCAGTTCCAGGGGATCGGATGCCCTCTTCTGGCTTCCATAGTCACTGCATACTCACGTGCTGGCAAAACATTAGTATACATAAAATAACACTTTAAAAACAGTTTAAGAACCTTGAATTTCTGGGACCATCCCATGTCCACTGAACAGAATCTTTTGATAGAATCTGGAAACAATTATTTTAAAGAAAGTCCCCAAGAGTTCTATGCTTCTGAGAATTTGAATCCTATGGGCTATTTCAAGCATGTACTGTAGAGCCAGCCCGGACAAAAGCTGAGGAAGAAGGATGCATGTTAACACTATCTTCAAATTCAGGGGAAAAGTCGATCCACTCACTCACACTAGAGAACACAGGTTTTCTCATTGACTTACCTGAAAGCCTGTAGTGTTTAATAATGGGTATATGTGTTGGGTACACCCAAAAGATTTAAATTAGTTATTACAAAAACCTTGATTAGAGACAGTCTTCAGCGAGCAGGAAGCTGAAACTCAAACATGCAAATGTGAGATCAGACAGTGGAAAGGGGTAGAGTTCAAGTGCAAGGCTGCCAGCTGCGACTCCAGGGATTTCCTTTCCCATGGTGGGTAGTGTTCGGGCAGAGAAAGGACTTAAGCCCTTTCTCTTTCCTTGTCCCTCAAGCAGAGGTGACGTTGGTTATAGAGGGAGAGGAACTAGATGAGCAGAGAAAGTGAGTGTGGACAACTATTTTGTTAAATGAACATGAAAGTAAAATTGGCAATAATTTGAAGAACAGGCTCCCAGAGGCTTTTATTTCTGTGAGATTCTTTCTATCTTTTGTCTTCTTGAGAGAGTCTCCCAGTAGTCCCAGATGACCTGGAATTCGATCCAGGCTGGTTTCGATCTCACAGAAATCCACCTGCCTCTGCGTCGAGAGTTCTGGGATTATCACCAGCCTGGCTTATTTCAATTTTTAAGATGGAAGAGCTTTTATACCTCAATTCAAATGGATTTTTTTATATCAACCACTCATCTTTTTTTCTGTCTATATAACTTTGTCATTTCCAAAATGTCACATATATTGAATCATATAGTGTACCACTTTTTTCAATCTTAGTTCACTTAGCATGGCACAGTACACTTAAGATCCATCTATGCTGTTATGTGCATCTGAAGTTCATTCCTTTTGATTGCTGTGTATTGTTCCATCATGTTGATGTGCCATCGTTCCCACGTTCCTGATGAAAGTCATTTGTATTATTTCAGGTTTTCTGGTGATTGTAAAGATAGCCACAGCAGCAAGCACCCACTCACAGGGTTTTGTACGAACCTCACTTTTCCTTCATCTTGAATAAATATCCACAAGGGATTTTTCTGGGTCCTGTGATAAATATGTTTCACCTTATAATAAACTTCCAAATTGTGCTCTAATATGGGCTATACAAGTTTTTAAATGTACTTGTTTTTCAAATAATAGTGAATGAAATAGAAATTTATTTTTAAAAACCCTTAAGGCAGGCACCTGGTGGAAGAGGAGGAAGGAAGATGTGGAATGAGCAGGTACAGATGAACCAAAGCCTGCCAGAAGAAAGGGGAGCTGTGAGAGCCAGAGGACAGGCACAGGGCTGACCTCCCCGGAAAACAAGGCCAGCTCTCTCACAACAGGCGAGCAGGTGAGAAGTTGGTGCAGAAGTTGGTTTTGATAGCAGGGCGATGGTAGGAAGTTCCCATCTTTGAAGATAGAAAAGGAGGTTGAAGGAGAGTGAAGAACCAGACCCCGCACTGTGGGAACACGTCACGTGGTGGACCGCAGCGACGCCTTCAGGGCCGCTGGGCTGTTCATCAGAGGCTCCAAGCTGCCTGTGTGAGGAGAATGAGTCTGTATTATCAGTCATAGAACTGAGATGCTGGTGATTGACATCAAGCTGGATGAGAAAGTGGAGGCTGAGCCCGAAGGAGAAAGCAAGTGTGAAGAGGGTTCCGATGACTATGCACTTTCCTCCGCTTCAATCTTGCCTGCACCCCGGTTGGAACTCAGAACGGTATTCGTATGGGCCCAGTTGTGCTGGTCCCAGCGGAGGTTACCAACAGAAAGCCCTGGAGGGTCAGCAGAAGCCTAGAGCTAGGAGAGGAAATTGCACCTTCCTGTGCACCATGATTCCTCTGATCTCCTCCCATCAGCTCATCTTCACATTGGCAGCAGCACTTTCTCCTTGAAGCAGCAGCTCAGCCCGGTTCACATCTTTCCAACACTCAGAAGCAGACTCAAGGCATCTTCCTAAAGACCTTGGCGCCAGCCGAGCCGGGCTCCTCCTCAGAGGCCCGGAACCTCCTAGCACAGAGTCCTCTTCCCAGCTTCCACACTGTAGAATTCCACGTTCCTCCTTTGTTTTTCCTTCCCAGCAGGCTACATCTGTGGTATCTTAAAGTCAGTTCCTCAACACGTTAGCAGTTTTTAATATTAAATTCTCTCTATTCAAATAACGTGTATGATATTTTTTCCTCTTGAGTGGGCCCTGATTGAGAGATCGTTAAGAGATACCTAAGCTGTGGAAGAACAGTGGCCAAGCATTGGCCCACCCACACGGGAAGGAGAGGGAGTCTGCATGCTCTAACTGGTGACTTACAAGGAGACCATTGAGAGGTGATGAGAAGGTGCTTTGTTCCAAACAGGTGGCTGCAGAGGCAACGAGGACAAGATTATTAAAACAAGGCAATCACAAATCTGAGATACACTTTATAAGTTGCCTGCCGGGCCTTTGAGGCCAGCCTAGGTGAGGGTAACCACCAGTGAAAAGGGAAATGTGTCTGCAAATTAAATAGAGGATGAGGCCCCAAGCATGATTAGATAGAGCCACTGAGATGGAGCAGGTTGTGAAGCTCAAGGCCTTCAATGTCAGAACAGCTTTGCATTTGCTCATGTACTTTTTGTTTATAAAGAGGGAGCAATGGCCTCAAGGCACAGATAATAAGGACCATGGTAGTCATGCCATGTACCTCCTGAGGGACAGGAGAATGAAAAAGTCCATTTCTTTCCCTCATGAGAGTCAGTGTCCTCAGACACTGACAGGTTAAGACCAAACGATAAGTGTTGATCAAGTGCAAAATGATAAAAGCTCCTGTGAATATGTTAAACACTTTTAAATGAATCTGTAGGTTATATAGAATAACATTCATGGACACTTGTGACATGTCCAAGACACATAAACTTTCCAACCTGCATAGAATTCTTCAGATAGATAAGCTAGATGGTTGATTTATGGATAGCTAGCTAGCTAGATGTTAGATATACAGATGTTATGTAAATAATAAATGAGTGACACATAAGTGATAGAGATAGATAGGTAGCTGATAAAGTATAGAGATAGATAGATAGTTGGTAGATAGAAGATAGAGATGGTATACTAGTTATTTGTTGTTGAAATAAAGCACCATGACCAAAAGCAACTTATAGAAGAGTTTATTTTGGCTTATGGTCCCAGAGGGTAGTCCATAAAGTCCGGGAGACGTGGCAGGAAGCAGCAGGCATAGCGGCAGGAACAGGAAGCTGGAAACTGAAAGTGCACTTCTTCAATGGCAAACATGAAGCAGAGGGACCAGACTGGAAACAGCAATGGCGTTGAAACTGATCTGGAAGCAACCTCCCTAAAGGCTGTTCTCAGAGTTTGGGAAAACACTATACAAACTGTTAAGGGAGAACATCAGTCAATTGGTCCAACCCCAGCTTTAAGGCCTAATTATATTAGGGCAGTAGTGGTACTTTTATCTTGAAAGTAATCAACAGCTACCTAATTGAACTTAAAAGTCCACCCAATGGGAGGGAACTCATGTGTGGTACTATAAATCTAGCCAAATATGCATAGCTGGGGAGGTCATTGGTCTTAGAGAAAACCCCAAGGTTGTCACATCCCCAGACAAATCTAATTTTTTACTATCTGTTAAATATGGATCTTTATATTACAGACAAGTATGCCAGTCACCACTCATCAAAGACGCTTCTTTTGCAACAGAGACTATTACAGAGTTCCACAGTTGGTCACACACAGAGATTAAGTGTCCGTGAAATACCTAACCATAAGCAACACACCTACAATGGAATCTCACACCTAAGGCTCGAAGAACATCGTGGAAAAGGGGACAGAGAAAATACTAATGCATCTCTCATCTCTCATCAATAAAACTCCCTCATGCAACAGAGGGTAATGAACACAAAGGACCACAAATGGCCAAAGTGTAGAGATTAAGAGTCTACAGACTGTGGGTCCTTGGACAGGACTCCTACATTAAACTTTACCCACCCAGGGCTCAGGGACCATTGTGGAAGAGGGTGAGGAAAGATTGTAAGAGCCAAGGAAGGAGGTGCACGACCATATGGAAACAGAGTCTTACAAGCTCCTGGGACCTTCCTCAGATGAACTTTCAGCAATAGTGACAACATGCAAAAGACCCATGTAAACTTAAGCAGACAGAAACCCAGCATAGAATTGGGAAAATGGGAAGCAGGCCCCAGTCTTAGCCAAAGAACTGTTGGGCAGCTGGTTACTGCTGGGTGAGGAAGAGATGATCTTCTTTAAGGGAGTGACTCTAGATAGGCTGACTAGACCCCAGTGGATGAACTTGTACTGAGGGACGTCCGGGGACACTAACTTGACTCAATAGGCCTTAACATAAATGACAGAATGCATGAAATCCAGTGGGCGTCGGGCTATTGAAGGGTGCTGATGGGGAAGGGAATATAAAGATGTTTAAGATGTGTATGAAATATACAAAAATCAAATCAATAAAAAATATACAAAAAAAGAATTCAAGGCTAGCCTGAAACCCTATCTGAAAAATACTTAAAAAAAAAGCAGAGTGGACTTAGGAAGGGACTTGAAAACTCAAATTCTCACAGGGGTTAGGCTGTTAAGGTCAGATAGTTGTAAGACAAGGGAGCACAGAAGATGATGTGTACAAGCAAACCCTCAGGAGACAGCTGCTGCTGAGCTGTATTCATCTGTGTGTGTGCCCATGTGTGTCTCTGTGTTGAATGTGTATGTGTGATATGTATCTCTGTGTGTGTGCAACATGAGCAAGTTCTGGAGAAATATGAGCATAGGGAACTGCCCTTGAGGCTGCTGGGATTACAACATACAGCAGTGACGAGAGGAAGAGCAGCATTGGTGCTCAGTGCTAGACCGAAACCCAGGCCAAGCCCCCCAAAGTAAGATCTGCCTTAAAAAACAAAAACAAAACCCAGTGAGGCAACTGTACCCCAGTTCTCCTCCTGCCCAGGGTTTGGACATTAATACCACAGGAACTGCAAGGTACTGTAACTAAGGTGGTAAGACTATGTTCTGAGGCCATAAACTTTGGCTGCAGGGCACAGAGAACTCTGTCTTGGACTGACCAGGAAACTCTCCCTGTTGGTTACCTTTAATAATGCTGGAAGGTAGTATGCAGGCTGCTGGGAGAGAAAAGACATCAGTGGTCTTACCCAGTGCAGGACCCTGCAAGCTGCAGTAATGACTTGCCAGGCAATACGTGCCCACTGGTAGAATAGTGGCATGACTGTTATGGAGGTAAACCACTGCTTTCTGATTGGATTTGGGGCCTGCTTTACAGGACCAGGTCTAGTACTGTAAACCTGGTCAAAAACCCGTGGCTCAGCAAGTAATAGGCCCTGGGGGGAACCTACTATTGTTTTTTGCTAAGTGGTCATGTTGTCAAACTGTCTTCTAAATATTTATGCTAATACCCATAGACCTGGCTCTTCTCCACCTTGGTCAGAGAATCTTTTTTTGCAGTGGGCATCAGTTAATACAGAGACTCATAACTAGTCAACATGCTGAGAATAAGTGGCTGTGAGCGCTCAGCTCTAAATGAGACATCTATATTACTCTGTCACCAAGACTCAGTTGCAGAAGAGGGAATAGAAAGAATGTAAGAACAGAAGGATGAAGAAGAGAGCTGGGAAACGTTGCCTTCTACTTATGGCATGGCCGTCGCACACGTGAACGCACAGCAGCTGTGGCTACCCACACAAGACTGAAATCCCCAGCATGGGTCGGGGAGGGGCTGTTGGCAGTTGGCGGCAGCAGAGGAGAGGTAGTGTTTTTCTTTAGGAGTGTGGTCACTGCTCCAGTGGAGCACATATGGACGGTCTTAAGTGGCTGAAGTTGGCAGGGGGACATGCTGGGAGGGTCTAGGAGTTAGAGGGGGAAGTATGGTGATAATTGTATACATGTGTGAATTCTCAAAGAATAATATATACCATATATTTATAAAAGAAAAAAAAATCACAAGACATGCTGATGTGTGTAGCAGCCAAGCAAGTAAGTGGAAAAAGAAAAGTGATGTATTGATTTCTGTGCCCCAAGTTGGTAAAACAGGTCAATAAATAAATACAAATATCACAAATTATATTTCTATATTTAGACAAGCATAGCTGATAAATTGTTGCTGAAGGGGGAAACGGTGGTAATTGTTTTCCTTTGTTTCATTTATTTGTAAAATGATCAAGTTCACAAATGAACTGTGGGCAGTCAGTCTATCTCCCTCTAATTTATGCACGGAGCTTCCTCATCATGAACAATTATTATCTGATAAGGTCCATCGTACCAGAAATGACTGGTGAGAAATCATATTGCTTGAAAAAATTTCATCCTTAAAGAAATTAATGTGTAATGCCAAAAGTTATTTGAACACGTAATTTACTTACCTATATGGATGGTGTCATAGCATTTTACTGAGATATAGATAAAGATTTAGAGCAATGAAGAGTCCCAAAAGCCTTGAATAAAAATCTTTCATATGGTATCTGATTATTTCTAATCTTAGTCTCATAGGGATGGCTTCTGACCTGGACAATTGGTTTCTCATTTCCATGGAGAATATCATACTAGAAACCAGAGATGGGCGAATTTAGATGTGAAACAAAAAGAACATGGAGAATTCAACACATACAAATAAGTGTCCTAAAACCATAGTTATTAAAACAACAAAATGATAGCACAGGAAAACACAGTTCAGTGGAACAGACTGCAGTGTTCAGAAACAGAACAAAGAAAATTACGTGGAAATTTGAATATGATTTTTAAAAGTAGTCTTTTATACTTATAGGACTAATTTTTGGTGACTATTGCATAGTCTTGGGGAAAATAATATTTGGTTTATGTATTGACTCCATCAATGCAAACTACTTTCTTAATGAGTCATAAAAGTTATGTTATCCAAAGAAAATGTGAAAAAATTTCAAAAATTTAGTAAAATATTAATGCCTTCGATGTGCAAAAGGATCTTACAATCAAATATAAAAAGATGAATGCCCTCCAAGAGCATCAGCATGAATAGATTATTTACATATGAAGATGTGAAAATGATCAAACATGAGAAGATACTCATTTACATCAGTGATGAAGAAATGAAAGCTAACAGCTAACATGCTGAATGCATTGTCTTCTTTAATCCCCACATCAATAGCTGCAAACCCTTGAGTCCTCTGGGTACTCTGAAGTCTACAATTATATTGCAGGCCTCTACTATGCTAGCACAGCATTCTGATGAGAATCTGTATTTGCTCCAGCAATTGCTACCTACAGCCATGGTGGAACAGAGAGAAGAGGTATTTTCCTTGCATGTCTCTTGCAAGATTGGTTGTCGAAGTGCTGCAGTAAAGCTTCAAGTACAGCCACCACTTAGACTTGAGATACACACATACCACCACCACCATCATTTTCATGTTAATAGCTGTCTGACTGATGCCTTCTTGGCTTGACTTTGGACATCCGGGCAATGGAGCCACTAGCCCATGCCCCACTGGATCCTGCAGTCTACATTAAGAGTCTTGCCTTCTGTTAGTCTTTTGTCACTATGAGAAAATATCTGACAGAAACCACCTAAAAGGAGGAAAGGCTTATTCTCATCCAGTTTCAGAGATTAAGCTCATCATCAGTTACCTCCATTTTCCTCAGTTTGGAGAAAGAGAGAACATCAAGGCACACGGCAAAACACTGCTGATTACCTCAGGGAGATAAAGGAAGCAGGGAGAGGCAGAGGGACAAGCTGAGGACAAGATACCTGTACCATGGCTCGCCTTCTCTCTCCACTAGGCCTAGGCCCCTCTTCTGAAGTTTCTACCACCTCCAATTGCGCTTTCAGTTTTGAACTCATCACTGGGTTTTCTACTGGTGAAGCTGGCACCCTCAGGACCCAATCACCTCCCAATAGCACTACCAGCAGGAAACCAAACCATTGGGGGCCATTTTATATCAAAACCATATACCTTCTCTGCTTGCTCTATTGCTAGGACTCTGTGCCTGAATCTCCAGTGTAACTTCTTGTACTTAAAATGTCGTGTGCACACACAGGAACTCAGAGCTGATGGGACCTCAGAGTTCCAGACCATCCAGTCATTGGCACCTTTAATAGAACAACAATCAGAGTGACTGGTGGCATTAGTAAAAGTTCTAAAGTTGGGGCTGGAGAACTGGCTCAGTAGTTAAGAGCACTGACTGCTTTTGCAGAGGATCCAGATTCTGTTCCTAGCACCCACATGGTGGTTAACAACTGTCTTTAACTCCAATTCCAGGGGATCCTATGCCCTCTACTGGCCTCTGTGGGCAATGCACACATAGGTGCACTTACATACATGTAACCATAACACTCATATACATAAAAATAAGTAAACCGGATATTTTCAAAGTTCTAAAGTTCTTCGTGTATTGAAGATCACAATCCTCATCTTCACCAACCTCTGGAAACTGACCCCAGCTTGCTACTTTGCTGGTGTGACATCCAAAGTCAGGCCCTTTGGTCAGAACTCTTAATTATAAGTGAAAGATATTAAACTCAAACTGATCGAGACAAGAGGAAAATTTGGCACATACAACTTTAAAAAGTACAATGTTCTATTAGGATTTGGCCTTCTTGGGAATCTGGGGTTGTCACCAGATCTGTGTGTCATACTCTGCCCACTTCCATGTTGTTGATGCCATTCTGAGTACCACCATATGGTGGCAAGATTGATGGCAGTATGTCCAAAGCCAGCTACTCTCAGCAGCGTGTATGGCAGAAAAAGTCCTGTGGCTTCTTCTGGAACTGACTGGGTCACTTGCCGGACTCAGAACCACACTCTCTCGCCAGGAGAATCCGACACAGAGTCTGTAGTCCAGGACTGGGAGTCTGTTCTTCTTACAATCTACTGGTAGAAAAATCAACCTCCATTCAAACCACACAGACAATGAGCATAAGTCAAATTCGCTGCTGGGAGGTGCACGTGGCATCCAATCCCCTCTTCTCACGGTCCTTGCGACAGCCTGAGGAAAAAAAAATTCATGCTAACTGAGCTTGGGGTGTGGGTTTACTTACAGACAAGTGGCAACCCCTCCCCCATTCACGGCTGTGTTCGAAAGTCCACACCCAGACATAAATCCTGTGGTTCCTGGCAGCCTTACAAAACTGCAAGAGACCAGCCTTGTGGTTTTCCCAGCGTTTATACCCTTAGCCCCCCCCCCCCAACTGCAAGCTGCTATGGTCAACCGATTGGCTGGAAGAGGGAAGGGGAGTGGCTTCTTTGTAGAGAGTGGGAAGGAGGCAGGTCCGTGTCTTGTCGTCACAGGATCAGAGGAACATCTTCTGGGTCACAATGAGTAAGCAAACAGCTTTCCTGTGGCATTTACAAAAAGAACAAGCAAGTACTGGACAGTTCGAGAACTGTCTCGTGCGCATTGCCATGACAGAGGTTCTCACTTTCGTTTTATTTCCTGAACTCTTTGGTTTCTCATAGCCTTGGTCTCCTGGTTCTTGTGGCTGGACAGAGCCCTTTTAAATCCATAAACCCCTTCCTAGTCCTAAATGAAAACTGCTCATTTGCAGAAGCAGTCTTGAAAACCTGTATCATGAATATTAATTGTAATTTATGTCAGCATTCTTCCACTTAATAAATATACATCGAACATATTCGATGTGCAGGAAGTGGGCAAATAGTAAACAACAAGGCAGAAAGAGAAGATTAATTCATATGTTTCGTAGAAATACAGTGTGTGCTGGCGTATATCACCTTGAACAAGTCTTACTCACCCTCAAGCATATCTTTGGTTTATTTCTCTGTCTCCATTGGCCCATTATTAAAGTGTATCATTCCTGAGTCTATGTGGAAATTAATCATTTCACGCCAGTGTGTTAAAGTGTCCAGGATATCTACTGGTACTTTAAACTCATTTGCCTCTTGGGTCTCAATTCATCCTTCTTATAGATGTTATTTTCCAAACTAAATCCAAGAAAACAGCACACTGGCTGGAATTGAGTAAGAGTCAATTCATCAGCCACATGGTTTCAGAGTGGACAACATTTATCTCCCAAACATTTTCAGGGCTTCTGTAGCGACCAGAGAATTGTGTGCAGAAAGATGAATAAAAGTTGAGCTTGGCACTTCAGGAGCTTGCCCTCAGTGGGAAGAAAAGCATGCCCACAAATGCATACCCAATGAGGATTAATATGATAAGCATACATAAGCAGTCTGAGCAAGAAGTTGTAGAAACAGGTATTTTCTGGCTGGAAGTGGGGAGAGTCAGGAATCGAAGAGATGGAGTGTTGCTTTTGCTAAGTAGGCCCTGTGAGCATGGGCTTGTAGAATAGCCAGCATGCTTTATATATTACTGTAAAAACTTTACCACTGCTGGTTTTCTATAAACTCTGAACCTCAGTCCCAAAACATTGACTGCCAATGATCATCAAAGACGTAAAACATATTTATACCTATAGGTTACCTGCTGTTGCTATATAGCAAGTCACCCCAAAGCTTAGTGGCTTAAAACAACACACATATTTTTACCACAGTAAAGAGAGGCCCAGAAATTTGGACTAACTTGGTTAAGCAGTTCTGACAGCATTGCAGGTAAAATGTTGGCTAAGGCTGGGGTCATCCAAAGCCTTCCCCAGGGCCAGAAAATACAACCTGTTCTAATTTCCATTCTGTTGCTGTGGTTAAAAACACTCTGACCAAAAACAAGAGAGAAAAAGTTTATTTTGGCTTTCAGTTCCAGAGAGTCAGAGTCCATCATGGTGGGAGAGGCATGACATGTCTTCCAGAGCAAGATGTTGGTTGACTGCCTTTTCATCCACATACAGGAAGCACACAGAAAGTGGGGCAAGCTTATATACCTTCAAAGCCCACCCCCCAGTAGCATACTTCCTCCAGCAAGGCTCCATAATCTCCCCAAGCAGCACCACCAACAGGGCCAAATGTTCAAATACATAAGTCTATGGGGGACGTTTCTCATTCAAGCCACCATATGTTCTACTCTTACACATGGCTGCTGACAGGAGGTTGCAGCTTCTTCCTGGCTTTTGGACAGAGGCATGGTAAGAGATCCTCACATTGTAGACTCTCCATATGGCTGCTGAAGCATCAGTACAACATGGGGGCTGATTTCCCCTGTATTGAGAAATCCATGAGAGAGGATGAAGAAGTCATGCTGATTTTTTATTGGTTTGATTGTTTGAGACAGGAACTTGCTATATAGCTCAGCTGACCTTGAATTCGTGATGCCCCTACCTCAGCTTCCCTAGCACAGGTGCAGGAGAGCACCACCACGCCCAGTTCCACATGGACTTATATAACCCAGTCTTTAAAGTCATACGCTGTTACTTCTACTTTATTCTGTTCACTGAAAGTGAGTCACTGAGTCCAGTCCACACTCCACCAGTAGCGAGAAGGGCTATCAAAAAATTTGAGCATATTTTCAAATCATCTTGAAAGCCTCCTTAGCTTGGACTCTGTTGATCCTATTGGTTTTTGAGGGCAAAGATGTTAAGAAGAACACAGGCTCTCAAATCAAACGTCTAGGTTGAAATTCCAGGTCCAACAACTGCTTACAGTGTGACCATAGGCCAACAACTTAGTCTCTCTGAGTCTCTTTATCTGTAACACTGGGCAAATATCAACATTCAGTTGGTTGTTAGGAGGATTAAGTGAATTAATGCATGTAAGTGTCATATGATTAACACGTACAATACCTGTAATATCACCCAGAACAATGATTGGCACACATTGAATGTTCAGCTAATGTTTTCTTCTCTCTCTCTTTTTTTTTTTTTGTCTTTTTGAGACAGGGTCTCCCTGTAGCCCTAGCTGTCCTGGAACTCACTATGTAGACCAGGCTGGCCTTGAAGTCACAGAGATCCGCCTGCCTCTGCCTCCTGAGTGCTGGGATTAAAGGCATGCACAACTATGCCCGGCTAATGTTTTCTTCTTACCCACTGTCAACTCTACTTTGCAAATTCCTGTGCTTTTAAGACTGGATTTGGATGTATCTATTGCTAAGTTTTCTAGAATCCCTGAACAAATTTTCTTCTCCTCTAGAGTTCTCTATCATTTTCACTATTTCTCTAACTGGCATTATTCAAACCGCAACATTATAGCTTACTTGCACCTCGTGTCCCCAACTAGATGGTTTGGCCTTCGAAGATAAGTCTGTGTCCCCATAGAGATAGACTCTGTAGAATGAGAGGCGAGACAGATTCCAAGCAGTTATGGGAGACCCAAGGGTTTTTCTAAGTAACAAAGTAGAAGCAGGAGGCAAAAACAGATTGAGTTTTTCAGGAAAGTAGTTTCCTGACCATAAGAACCTAGAGTTGACACTAACTGCTCCCCACAAAAGCTTAGTGGAGGTTCTCAGAGGGAAAACCACCGTGGGGACAAGATCCTCCCCACTGAAGTGCTGACACCAAGAGTCTGTGCATTCATTACGTGTTCAAACACTTCTCAAGGGAACAGTTAGCACGTTTCACATATAAGGAAATACATTTCTAAGACCATGTGATATTCTGGAAATCACTTTCATGCAGAACAAGAACAACTCAGGGGAAGGTTGACTTGAAATTTCATAAGCATCTGGGAACAGTTGTTTTGCTTAGTAAGAATGTCCTGAAGTCGATCAAAATTGGCTACTTTATTCTCTTGCACTGTGGAGGAGGAGGGAAAGCCGGAGCTGTTTGCTCTGTCTCAGTGGACTCAGAAGCCTTTCAAATGTTATACATTTAAGTTTGGTTAGTGAATCATTAACCTTCATTCTCCCAACAGCTAACAGATGTTATTAATGTTGTTATTAAGAATGAGAGTTGGGGGCCATCAAGATGGTTCAGTGAGTAAAAGCCCTTGCCACCAAGACTGGCCACCTGAGTTTGATCCCCAGAACTCCCATGGCAGAAATAGAACCAAGCCCTGAAGTTGTCCTCTGACCTCCACACACTCACACTGTGACAGACACATGCCTGCAAACACACACACACACACACACACACACGCACACACGCACGCACGCGCACACATACACACACAAAGTAATTAATTAATTAATTATAAAGAGTGATACTTGATGTGTTTGCCTCACATGTCAGGTCCTGGGTTCAATCCTCACAAAAATAGAAAATACTTAAAAGAAATTTTCATGCATTATTCCTACAACTTTTCTGCATATATATTATCATTTCTATTGGCTATTGACTTCCTATCTTACATTTAACAGGTCTGTCCGTTCTTTGTTTCCCCAGCCTGTAATTTAGCAACATTGGAGATTAAAGTCGACATTATAGAACATGTATAAAAAGAAATTTACAGGAGAAATGCGCAAACATTCCTGAGCCTTTCCAAAAGTAGCTTGTACCTATGTGGAGTGCCCTGAAGCCCCTACGTACCAAAGGCAGGTCTTCCAAACATCTGTGCTTACTTGCCTACACTTAAAACAATGTCTTTGTGAAGTTATGAAGGTGGAAAGGTGAAGCCTCTATATTTGGCTTCAAGAGGTGACACGTGATATGTGCCTGGCCTGACTTGACTATAAAAGCTTCACCCACTAGAAAGTTGAAGCAGACATCAAGAATTCAACATAATCCAGGCCTGAAACCTACCATCCTCTATACTTCCAAGTTATATTTACTTCTACATTATTCCTGCTTACTTAAGCCAGTTTAGATTGTATTCTTTTCCTTGTCATCAGAGTCCTAACCAACCTGCAGAGATGGCAAGTGCCAGCCTCCTCTGCCTTCTTACCCTTTACACACACACACACACACACACACTCACACACACACACACATATAAAATGCACTTTTTATAGTGTCAGTTTCTCCTGATGGATAGTAACCTAAAAGCCTTCGGTTTCCCTTAAAACCTTGCCCTTTTACAAATACATTTTATAGGTATTTTAATTAAAATGTGAAAAAAAGAAAATTCACATTAGGTTTTGGAAAAGTAATTTAATGATACATATCAAGAATCTAAAATAAGTAAGCTTGTATATTTTGTTTGAAGAGTATACCTCATAGGGATCCAACCTAAATAATTAGTTCTGTAGCTAGCTGATGATAAGGATACTTGGGAAATTAGGGAAGAAAGACTCTCAGTCACCAGACTTCCAGTCTCAGAGTCTAGAATGGCATTCAGGAATGAGGACGTTCAAGATTCAGTGCTCCTGTAGACGCCAGGCTTTTTCGCTACCCTTTCAAGAATTGCTCCCTTCCCCAGTTCAGTACTGATGTTCTGTGTCCCCGCTCCTTATTGACACTATTGGTATTGATTTTCTGTGTCCCCGCTCCTTATTGATACTATTGGTAGCAAATGATCTCCACTCAGCTTCTGGATGTTGGTATCTTTTGCTTAATTCTGTCTTCAGCTACTAAGACCACAGACACTTCAAAGACTTCTCTGCTGTCTTTTTGTGTGCATTCCATTCTCTGCCCCACCACCTACCATAGAGTCTCTTTAACTAATGTACAGTTCCCACTGACAATGATTCCTATCAGCCTGTAGTTCCTGCCAGCCCACGAGCAGTGAATAAATCAGATTCTGCTGAACCATGCTTTCAGTGGGACTTTGACCGCTGATGACTCTTGGTTTCTGCTGACTCATGGTGTCTTCCTGACCTATCACTTCGGTGAATTCCTTGTTTCTACAGGATCAATGGATTCTGCTGATCTAGAGCCCCTTCTGACTCTGCCACCTCTGACTGATGGCTTCGGTTGACCCTGAGCTCATGCTGGTTTGTGTTCTCTGCAGACACATAGCCTTTGGTAAAAATGGGTCCTGTTAACCTCTGCTTTCTATTGGCTCATAATCTAGAGAGAGTAATATAAAGGCCCAGCCACGCGGAAGACTCAAGGCTCTAGAAAATGCAACCTTAGTTCATGTTGGCCTGAAGTCTCAATAAAGATATACAGCCCTAATTATGGAACTGGAAACTACTTGGGAGTGCACTGTTTACCAGTACACACACACACACACACACACACACACACACACACACACACACACACTGTGTCGTCTCTACTGAGTGCCTTCATCACATGTTCTCAGTCACATGGTAGAGACTATGGTGAATCTTCCAGTTCAGACTAGAGGAAATAGAGTTCGTTTTTGTAGGAAACCCTCTTGATTCTTTGAAGAATCTTTCTCTCTAGAGTATCCAAAAAACCGAATTTTGCAATTTCGTAATGATGTTCCTCCTGGATCTGGGAAAAGCTGCTGGGTCTATGCCTGTAATTTTCAGGGGCCTGGTAGGTTGTACTGATAGAAATATAAGTCATGGTTAAGGATGAAGTCTACTTGTTTGTAGACTCTTGCTCCTGAATTTGTTGAATGCTAATGGATGAGTATCTTTTGCTTGGAATAAAGTGATGAGTAAATAGAGATAAATTTATTTTCCTGCAAAGGCAAATAAAAACCTGAAAATAATATTTGTCAAAAAGGAACTGCTAAGATCCTTAATATATATAGATCTCTATCAGATCAACAAGAAAATCCTAAAAACTCCATTGCTTATATAAAAAAGTCAATGTGAAAATGTAATATTTAGAGCTGGAGAGATGGCTCAGCAGTTCAACCACTGGCTGCTCTTGCAGAGAACCTGGGCTCTGTTTCCAGCACCCACATGGAGGCTAACAACTGTCTATAACTCCAGTTCCAAGGTATCCAATGCTTTCTTCTGCTTTCTGTGGGCATTGCATGAATGGGTACACTTACACACATACAGGCAGCACACTCACAGCCACACAAGATATAAATAAAATATTTTTAAAACATATATAAAAATAAAAATTTTAAATGTAACATTTTTATTCAGAAAAATTTTCAAAAACTTAAAATTTTATATATTATTGATTTGATATAAGTTACAGCAAACATGTTGAGAAAAATGAAAGTGCAAATTTCTAGAAAATTCAAACTGAAATTATGCATAAAGACTTTTTAAATGACTAAAACCCTTTGACTCAACAGTGCTTCTTTAAAGGTAGTTTTTAGGGAAATGATAGGACTTCAGATAGCTTTTTATTATGTTTTTATTGAGTTTTTGTTCATTTCTTATAATATATCTTAATCACATTTATACCCTCTTCCCATCCGCACGCCCCCTTAATGCCACAACCACCACCACCAGGTTTCATGCGTTAGGTAATATATGTTTAGGGCTATCTTGTCAAGTATTTGTACCCAGATGTCTCTTGGTGCAAGTTCATCCACTGGATCTAGTCATCCTACCCAGAGTCACTCCCTTAAATACGGCCTACTCTCACACGAGGTTACCAGAAAAAAAGTGATGGGGAGCTATGGAAGGAGTTGGAGCGGAAGGAGTGGGCATAGATTTGATCAAAACACCTTATGTGCATGTATGAAATTCTCAAAAAATTATTTATTTAAATTTAAAAAAAAGGTCTACTCTCCTTCACCCTGCAGGAATCAGTTGCCAATAGTTCCTTGGCTAGGGTTGGGGTTTCTTGCCCATTTCCCCAGTTCTATGCTGGTTTTTGTCTGATTGAGCCAACATGGGTCTTGTGCATGCTGTCACCATTGCTGAAAGCTCATATGAGAAGTTCCCAGAGGCCTGAGAGCCTCTTTGTCCTTGTGTTCATGCACCAACCCTGACTCTTCCAATCTTTCTTGCCCCCTCTTCTGCAATGGTCCCTGAGCCATGAGTGAGTGGGATTTAATATAGGCATCCTATACAGGGGCACACACTCTGCAATCTCTTATTCGTTACAACTTGACCAGTTGTGGCCATCAGATGTTTATGTACAAGAATGTAACCAAATTTCAGGTAACAATACAGTATCATAAACTATAATCACTATGATGTATGTTAGTGCCCCAAAACATTACACCCTACAATAAAATGTTTTTACCCCTGACTAGCATCTTTCAACTTCCCCCCACCTCTTGTCCCCCCACAGTTACTGTCAGTTTTTGTTGTCACCACCCCCCTACACACACCTGCACAGAAAATAACCAAGGGAGGTGATGAATATGTTAATTTGATTGTGGTAAGCAGTGCGTGTGTGTGTGTGTGTGTGTGTGTGTGTGTGTGTAAAACAATCACATCATATATTTTGGATACATATAATATTTATTTGTCAATCAAATATTTTTCAAAATGACATAATCAAAGTATTTATGGTAGGAAAACACTAGAAAGCAAATAAATTGATGAAATTGTTATAATCTATGATAGAAAATACACAATCATTTAAATGATGTTTTTATTAAAATTGTGAAACATTATGAAAATGTTCCCCCTGTAAAGTGGCAAGCTACAAAAACATGAAATATGGCATTTAGAGAAGATTGGAGGCATTAGGGGTTAAAAAAAAAAGGACATGAGGTTGGGAAGGGGACTGTTGGGGGGACAAAGGGGAACTGGAAGGTAGAAATGAGAGGTGGATATTATCATGATACATTGCATACATACATACATGGGATCGCCATCATCACCTATTGAATGGATATTGAATGGTGGTGCCTATATACAATGGAATTTTATTCAGATGCAAAGAAAAATGAAATTATGAAAATTCAGGTGAATGGATAAGCTGGAAAACGTTATACCAAGTGAGGTAGCAGAGATCCAGAAAGAAAAGCATGACATGTTCTCATTCATCTGTGGCTCTTAGCGTTAAATCTTTTGGTTTGTGTTTAATTTGGAGTACCTGTAGAATCCAGGAGATTAGTCCATTGGTTGGGAGGGAAAAGAAAGATCTTACAGGAGATGACATAATATAACACAGATGATATGAAGGGGAAGGAGAATAATGAACTAGAGGGTTTAAATTGGGAGACGGATGGGAGGGTAGGGCAGAGAAGGGGGTTGGAGGACAGATGACTAAGAATGCTTGAAAAGCCATATGGAAACATTATTTTACAAGCTTCATATATATGGAGTTTAATTGGTGCTACATTGCACAGGAGATTATTATTTATCTGGCTCATCCATAGATTTCCAAATAAAAAGCCCAGTGCCAGGTGTGGGATACCTCCCCTCAAGTTGTTGATCAGAGGTATCCTGGAGGCCCCCCCCCAAAACAATTCAGGCTATTGTCATTGCTCTTGGATGCCCCCCAGAACTTGATAGTAAGACCCTACTGCTGAAGACACCACACACATCGGTCTTGGGACATGGAGAAATCAAGAAGGTATTGTCCAGGAAGCGTCCTCCCTGTTGGCTAGATCTCACGGTACTAGACGATGCTATGCAGGCAAAAAAATTCGTCTTCGACAGTCTTGTTCAGCTGTGCACCCTGTGAATTGCAATAATGACTGGCATGGCAACATATGCCCATGGGTGCAATCGTGGCCCAAATGTGATGGGGTGACCAATTGCTTTCTGATTAGATTTAAGGCCTGCTCCACAGGGGGATATCTATGAGTGATATCGCAGATATGGTCAGAAATCCACAGCTGGGAGCTCGCAGGACTCAGAGGTAACCCTTCTACTATTATTTTTGCTAAATGAACATAGTATCAACCTGCCCAGAAAGCAGAGATAGTTTGATGCCAAATTCCATTCCCTTCCCTGTTTTTGTAAATAATATTTTATTGGAACCCAAACAACCACTTATGTATTATCTATGGCTGCTTTCATGCTAAAAGGGACATGTGTCCCCCAACAGCTAAAAAGTACTTACTATCTGACCTGCTACAGCAGAAATGTACTGACCCCTCAGATAATGGATATAAACATTTAGAACAGGGCTGGAGAAATGCCTCAGAGGACATGGGTTCAATTTCTAGCACCCACATTGCAGCTGACAATCCCCGTAACTCCAGTTCCAGGGGATTCGACACCCTCTTCTGACCTCTTCAGCCATTGTACAACACGGATGCACTTACATACATGCAGGCAATATATACACCTAAAAATAATAAATAAAATATTTCAAAATAAAGTAAAAATTTAGAGCAGTGCCTGTCATTGAGAACATTACTGATACTGCTGTTATTGACATTATTACCATTATTATTGACTATTTTCTCTCTGCTTGAAAATAGTTCTGAAAAATTGCATAGCGTGGATCTCTTTTCCTCACTATTAAACCTAGTTAGTCTCAGTTGAATGAGTCATTCTTGAGAGTCACTTTTAAAAAACTGTCAGAGCAAGAGTTCCCAAGGAACTCTCATGCATTCTCGGCCTGTGCATGTCCGTCATCGTCTTGAAGAGACTTTTTGGTCGCCTCACCTCCCCTTTCTCCTTTGAATGCTCTTCAGCAAAGTTTTTGTACAGTACCTTCTCTTGCCTGAAAATATCATGTAGTCACATCCCAGTTCCCTTTTCTCCAGATCATATGATCCTAATTCCTTTGTTTTATTACTTAAGCAGGCTCTAGTCATAGGCATTTTGGGCTCCAGAAATTCAAGTAGTATAGACAGAGAGAAAGAGGCAGGGATCAGTAAACTGACCTCACAATAGATCTAGGCCATCCAAATACACAGTCAGAAATGGGGCAACAGTTTCAGGCTACATGTAATAATATAAGGGTACACAGCCCATGAGATGTGATGGAATTAGAGTAGGCCAGGCAACAGGATTCAAAGCCAGTGGAAGCAGAAGACATTGACATTGGTTGTGGTTCCATCTATCCAGAACTCAACTGCTTGCTTGGAGAACTGAGGCAGAAAGTGCTTCACCTGGGTTGAGACGGGGCAGTGAAAGGAGACGTATTCTGCCTTAGGAATCTGTGGATGCCCAGGTTGAGAGATTACCCAGGTACCAAGTCGAGCTGAGGTGGTCTCTCACGCACCAACCTACAGAGCAGGGGAGAAGAGCTGAATCCACAAGTGCCAGATGCAGAGAGTCCAACAGCGAGTGAAGAAGCTTCTTCCTGTTCTTGTGAACCCCTTTCCCTGGTCCCTCACATTTGCAAACCTTCAGTCACATGTGAATCTTGACTGAACTTTCTCCTCATACACGACAATGTTCAGGATAGGCTTTTGGTCCTTGTAAAATCCATAAATCTTCATTTTCCGTTTAAGTGCCTGGCTGTTCATTGAGCATTCAGGTCTAGGATGGAGTGGGAACAACTGAATTTCTAACAAGTTCCCAGATGATAGTAATCTGATGGTACAGAGACCATACTTTGAGAAACTCTGGGTAGAGAAATTTCGCATGTATTTAACAGAGACAGAGCTTTAAAAGTATGACTGGTCTCGCTATTTAATCTTAGAACCCTGGATAAATACTGTCAATCCAGGCTGGAGAGATGGCTCGGTGGTTAAGAGCACTGACTTCTCTTGCAGAGGGCCTGGGTTCGATTCCCAGCACCCACATGGTGGCTACAAACTGTCCTTAACTCCAGTTTGGGGGTATCCAAAGCTCTCTTCTGACCTCCGCAGCATTGCACGATACGGGTGCACGCGCAGGGGATGCATTTATACACATAAAATAATAAAAACAATAAAAAATACTGTTAATCCATTTCAGAAATGACTGGAATAATGTAGAAAGAGATCGAATGGCCTGGCTCAAGATGACATAACACTTGAGAGCAGTGACTGTCAACTGGGGGCCAGCTGGAGGGGTACGAACATGAACCAGGAGCTCAAACTAAGCTACAAAGCTGTATCAGTGAAGGAAATAACTCCTGTAGCACCTTTAAGCACAAATACTGTGCCTGCAGCTGGGCGTGGTGGTGCATGCCTTTAATCTGAGCACTCTGGAGGCAGAGGCAGGGGCAGGCAGACCTCTGTGAGATAGATCCAGGCCAGCCTGGTCTACGTAGCAATTTCCAGGTCACCTGGGGCTATCAGGAGACCCTACCTCTGTCTTAAAAAGACTAAATAAATGAAAGAAAGAAAGAAAGAAAGAAAGAAAGAAAGAAAGAAAGAAAGAAAGAAAGAAAGACTGAGCCTCCAGTTTTTATGTTTAAATGGAGACCTAGCGTTGCAAGAGAAGGCAAAGTCTCAGTATTTAAGTATTATCAAGTAATTCTAAATTTCAAAAGAATACTGAGCAAGCCAGACCATATACATCTGCCAACTCAACTTGGCTCAGTGGCTACAAGTTTTCACCTTCAATGCATTAATGTTTCTTGATCCTCACTGTACATACCAATCACTAAGAGTCCCTTTTAAAGTACGGATTCTGCTCTGACCGTTCTGGGGTGGGACTTTTAATTTCCAGCTAGCTCTTGGAGGATATCCATGCTGACATTTCATGGTCCACACACAATGTAGTAGAGCTTTAGAACTGAGCTATACACTGTGTGATTTGTAGACAGGAAGCAACATCATCACCCAGTAACTTGTCGAGAATGCCTACTCTCAGGCCACAGTCGCAAACACTAAATGTGAGCTTTTAGAGTTGGAACTTGAGAATATGTTTTAACATGACCTGTAGGTGATTCTTATACATATTTAAGTTTAAGGAACCCTGTCTTAAGACAGTGGTTCTCCGCCTTGGTGCACGCTGAGATCAACTCAGGGGCTATAAAGATACTGATACCTTGAGGGTCTTCATTGGTCTTAGAAGATAGGCAACAGGATTTCTTAAACTTTTCAAGCTGATCCTACATACACTCCAGACTCTAAAAGTTTATATTAGATTCTTCTATGGATTATATTTTGCCCAAACTGGAAAAATAGGAGAATGGTATTTGAGCAGTAGAGGTGATTTCAACTGAAGCCTGGGGGTGAGGTTGCATATTTGCAAAGCCAATAACTGCCTGTTCATAAGCCTGTATGTCTGAGAGGAAAATGCCATGGAACGGGAACCTTATTCTATCCAGGTCCCAGGGAGCCGACATCAGTGTTTTCTCTGATACTTCACAATTCTTCCCACAGCCCACTGTGCCAGGAAATGAAGCCAGCACCTCACTTGGCCACTTGGAAGATGGTCACCAGTCAATGCCTGGAGTGGCCTATAGCCAAAGTAACTGATCCACAGATGGCCCATCTGGTCAGGCATAGAGAGCTGGCTCTGGTGCCTTGCCTGGTAGTGTAGTTAAAATGCAGGCCACTCTGTTACCTGGTTTATAAATTAATTGGTGACCAGTTAAATGTCCTAAATAGCAATAATCACCACAGTGGGAAATGGCTATCTGACTTCCTCTTCTGAGTGTTGTGCAAAGGCTCTGGTCTGGACTGCAGTAGCTAAAGACCAACTGAGTACAGGAGAAGGTGGAACCAGCCCAAGGCTTCCAATATCAGAGGCCTGAGGCAGATAGGCTTGCTTCCAGCCACAGAGCATGAAGAAGAAAGCACCGGCATTGTCAGGGCCACGAAGCAAACAAGGGGAGGCACAGCAATGAAGGCAGATAATCGGCAATGGAGAGGAAACAAAACACAGCAAACGGGCTTTGGAGGCAGACTTTGGAAGGCATCCCAGAGGACACTAGGATGCAGGTGGATGCAGGTGATTATGGGACGCCTGTGGCTGAGTTAAAGACTGGGAAGGAGATATCAAGGGCAGTGAGCCTGTTTGGACAACATCCCTCATCACCTCTTTTCATGTCTGTCAGTTGGTCAACAAATATTTATTTGAGCCTCTACTATGGGCCAGGCAAGGGGTGGAGTTGGGCTGAGGCTCCCTAGTTTCACTGGTCAATAGTCTGAATTTGAACAAGTACATGCTAAAGGTCCATTCATACGTTCTACAAACATTTGTAAACGGTATTGCTGGTATTACAGATCATATGTTTAACACTAAGGATATTATAGAAAAGAAAACAGATTATATAGTTACTATTCCCTGTGGAAAATATATACTGTTTGGGAAGGCAGACCCTAAATAAGCAAAAGAAAATATAAATTAATACTGAGTGCTGAGCAGAGCGACTGTAGGGTACTTGTTAGGAAATGCTTTTTATTTTTGGCAGTTTATGTATGTATACTGTGCACTTGATCATATTTACCCTCATTACCCCTCTTAGTCCCTTTCTATGCCCAACTAGCCTCCTCCTTTCATCTCTTTTCCTGTGTGTGTGACCCACTGAGTTTAGTTGAGTTGCTTGAGTGAGCATGGGTGTGGAGCTGTTTACTGGAGCATAGGTAACTAACCAGTGGCTATACCACTGAGGAAAATCTCCCGAGCAACCAAAAGCTTTGGGGCGGGGTGGGGGGAGTGGGGCCTAATGATCCCCTCCCCCATCCACAACAGAACATTGAAAACCTCATTGTTGTGCAGGCCACCACAGCTACTGTGTGTTCCTGAATGCAATAGGCAGGTCAAATCCAGAAGATCGCAAGGAAAACTTTCTTTCAGAGATGCAAAAATTATTCCCTGCAAATTGTCATTTGAATTGACGCCTGAAGGTGAGTAAGAGTCAATTAAGTCAACGTTATGGTGAACCCACAGCGAAGAGAAGAGAATGTGCAAAGACCCAGAGCCAGGGAGTTGCATGATGTTGTAAAGAAACGGAAAGGAGGCTGGTTGGGCTGGAACTTGGTGAACAAGAAGGAACCAGCTCTTGCCAAGCCTAGTAGACAATGCAGGGGACTTGGTTTTCAAATCAAGAGGAATGAGACACCAATTAAAGGCTTTAAGCAAGTAGGCGTTCCTGATGGATAAGACTGGTTACATTCTTCAGACTATAGACAACAATGCCCCTGCCACCTCCAAAATAAAAAAAAAAAAAAAAGACTTTCACCTGAATTCAAATTTTCACCTGACCTAGAGACTTCAAGACTTCCAGCCAGTGAAAACTAGCATTTCTCAGAGTGTGTCAAGCTGGCAACTCAGTTCTGTTTTCTTAGCATCTGATGTCCCACATGTTTTCAGAGCCTGTTCCCTTTCTGATCTGCCTACCTAAGAGGTAGAGCCAAGATCCTGTGACACTGTTCCATTTCCCTGAGGGCTCTGCTTGATGTGGCACAGTCTGCTTTTTGTATGTCAAAGCCACCTATTCAAACAAGAGGAGGTTCTAGAGTGAACATACCAGCCTGCTGCCTCTATACATCTGTATATTATAACAGCTGCAGTAGAGTCCCCTAAGTGTGCTCTCTGTATTTGCATACAGAATGATTGACTTGAAAAGCATCTGGGTAGAATGCACATTTTGTATATATTGTAAAGCTAGAATGGCTAGATTTAAGCCCTCTCTCTCCCTGTTCCTTTCTGTCTCCCCTGTTTAGGTAGATGCATATGTCTACAAGTCACTGTATCTATATCTATATCTATATCTGTATCTATATCTATATCTATATCTATATCTACATCTATATCTATATCTATCTATATCTATATCTACCTATATATGTATATGCACATAATTATACATAGAGATTCAATTCTGTTATATTAAAGTCATCCTAGATAAATACATCTGAAGAACATGAAGATATGAACAAAAGGGAAACTTTATACACTGATGGTGTGAATATAAAGTTTCAGCCACAGTGAAAGTATGGAGATTTCAGTAAAGCTAGATCCTCCATATGACCCATCTACATCATTCCTAGGTATTTACCCAAAGGACTCTAGGTCAACATATATTTATATACTTACACACCAATGCTTATTTTAGCACTATTCAAAATAGGTCAATTAAGTAACCAACTCAGGTGTCCATCAGCAAAGGGAATGGGTAAGGGAAACATGGTATTTATACATAATGGATTTTTTTTCAGACATAATGAAGAATGAAGTCAAGTCATATTCAGGAGAATGGATGCTGCTAGAGATGATATACTGACTGAGTTAAGCTAACTTCAGAAAGGTTGTCCTTACTGTGGTTCCTAGATTGTATATAGATATATAAAATCATGCATGTGTTTATGACATGAAAGTATGTGTAAAAATCTCTGGGGGACCAAAGGGATTTGAGAAAAGGTGGGGGGACAGGAAAGGGGAAGGGAGGGGCATTTGGAGGAGAGTATGCTCAACCGACAATGTGTACTTGTACAAAAACTTGAAAACAAGTAAATAAGAAAGTCATCTAAGCATGACTCTTTCTTGAGCATCTCACATACATATCTTGGATTTCTGTGCTGTCCTTTTCCTATGCGTTTCTGTCTAAACACTTAAACTCACTAACTTTGCTTCAAAAACAGAAAAGGAAAGAAAGGACACTTTGACAAGATACTGTATGCGATGTGGCCCATCTAGTATCTAAATATGTAGAGAGCGCACCCTATGGAGATCCTAGAATCAAATCCCTGGTCAAGACAGATATTTTCTTATTGCAACAGTTGAGTTGAATTTTGGATCTCCTTACTGGGTGCTCTCCACATAATTTGGAATGCATCACTGAATTTGCATCCTCCCGGCGTCCTCTTTCTAGTATATTCTGCATATTCCCGTAATGGACTAACCATAGAATAATGAAATTTAGACCCAGCATTTCCTTTAAAATATAGCCAACTAGGTTCCAAGGGGATCTGATCCTTAATTGTTGGGTCATTGGCTCTGGGAGTGCTGAATGATGGGCAAATTCCAATAGAGAAGGGGCACATGAAGACCAAAACCCACCGTCAGAGAGAATCAATAATATCAAAGACGAGGGGGAGCAATGGCAATGTGCACCCCTCTGTATTTCCCAAATAGAATATCAGTCAAACAATAGCAAAACACACAATATTGAGGATTCACTTACCTATTGGAGCCAGGTTGAAATGTAGGGGGCAGGACTAAAGGGATGACTCAGTGGGTAAAGTGTTTACCTTGCAAACAGCAAGACCTGCATTTCACCCCCAGAACCGACATAAAAATACTGGGAGTTGTTGCTGCAGGTACTTGTAACCCCAACACTGGGGAAGCATGGACAGGAGGACCTCTGGGGCTTGTTAACCTATCATTATAGCCTAACTGGTGAGCTCCCAGCCAATGAGATATCCTGTCTCAAAGGACATGGACAGTGTTCCTGAAAATAATTATATCTGAAGTTGCCCTCTGACCTCCATACACTGTACACACACATACATACATACCTTCACACACACACACACACACACAAACAAACAACACAAGCACATTCATGCACACACAACACAGTAAAAGATAATTTTTAAAATGCAGGAGGCCTTCATAACACCCTTCCTTGAAGGAGGCCTGAATGAAACCTTATCTTCATTAATAAGCAGAGTAATTAACCTCTTGTCTTTAGAGGGATTGCCTAAGAGAAATTCTATTAAGTGTTGGAAGTTGCCAAACTTAGAGTCCTCATAGGAAAAACTGATTCCTACAATCACGTTCTAGGCATTGATCTCCAGTGGAGCCAACTGGATTAATTAAGCTTCAAAGATCTTGCTTTTACTATAGAATGTATGGTGGATAATAGGAACTAGAATACCCTTCACCTCTTTGTAGAAGGGGTTAGTGACACACTTTGGGATTGGACAAGGGGGAACCAAATCACTGGACACTCCTTAATATGTCCCAGAGGTGGTTCTTGACTGCTCCCCCAATCATCCTCCAATATTCCTGATCCCCCAGTCTTTCCCTCTTCCCCTGCCTGGCCTGTAGTGAGTTCCCCCTCAGTTCACATGTCCTGCCCTTTCTCTCCTCTCCTTGGTTCTTTCTAATTCCTCACATGTCACCTCGCTCCAAGGGCCTTCTCACATCAGCCTGCATGGTGCCTATTGCTACTTGAGGCGACTCTGGCTGAAGAGTATCTCTTTCGATCATTGTCCCTCCATCTCAACACAAACGCGAGCTGCGAAATAGCAGAGTCACTGGTGCCTAGATCCATGCCAAGCTATTCAATATCAACTTGCATGAATGAATAAAGCCTTTGACCTTTAGAAGCGATCAGGAACTAAAAAAATGATGTCTGCAGGGAATGTTTGGGCATGCTACACGCTTGTAACCCCAGCAGGAGAGAGGCTGAGGTTAGAGGATCACGAATCCAAAGCCGGCCTGGGCTATTTTGCAAGATCCTATTGCAAAAAGAAAAAAGGAAAAAAAAAAAAAAAGAGCTCAGGAACTCTTGGACACTGAGCCTGGAATGTATTTCAAGAAAAATAGGACCTGGAAAAGAAATTCTAAGAATGCCAAACTGGTTCCAACATTGATACCGTCCCCTGTGTTGAACCTGCACTGACCAGACTCACCCTGTTGTGCTTCAGTTTTTACATTTATAAATGGATATGATAGAACATAGCTCACAGGGTGTTTGAGGGGATTAAATGAGTTAATGTATCACATGCTTAGAAGTCTGACACCTATCAAAAACAGTACATAGAGATTTGTTAAAGAAAAATAAGATTTTTTTCTATTTTCTAGTTTCTTGCATGAAATAGGTTGTCCTCTGTAGTCTAGAGCCTCATTTGCTCCAGGATCACCTTTACCCTCAAAGTCACAGAAGGTGTGCTGGATAGCTTTAGTGTCAACTTGACACACCTGGGTTGAGGGAGCCTCAATTGGGGAATTCCCTCTATTGGACTGGCCTGTGGCCATGTCTGAGGGGCATCTTCTTGATGAGTGATGTGGGAGGGCCCAGCCTACTGTGGGGGGTGCCGCCCCTGGGCAGGTGGGCCTGTGTTACATAAGAAAGCAGGCTGAGCAGGGGCCAGGGGAGCAAGCCAGTAAACAGCATTCCTCCATGGCCTGTGTTCCAGCTCCTGCCTCCAGGTTCCTGCCCTGAGTTCCTACCTTGGGCTCCCTGATGAACTGCGACCTGGGAGATGTAAGCTGAATAAACCCTTTCCTCCCCAAGTTGGTATTGGTCAGAGTATTTTGTCACAGCAATGAAGAAAAAAAAAAAAAAAACGAGGACAGATGGTGTTGCAGTCCATTGACCCCAAGGAAGTTTTGACCATTGTACTGACCAAACAGAGGAAAAGGACTTGCACTAAAGTAGGAGCAAGGTGGGAGGGTGACCTCTCACTAAGAAGGGAGAGGTGAGGCACAGTCTTCTACAGCCTGGCCTGCCCACATGGCACCCTGCAGTTTGACTGGGGAAGTATATCTTCAAGCCTTTGTTTCACTTTCCAGGAGGTTGTAACAAGTTTAACTGTTATGTCCAGTGGCTTGGGAGCCTAGTAAGCCCCAAACTGCTACATCCTGACAGACACCTTCCCCATGGCTTCTGGTACACTCAGCTGTGCTTGTCATTCTGACTGGATGAGGCTTGTACCACATCTCGTCTATGTTTTCATTCTTGCAACCTCCACGATTTCCTATCTTACCCTCTGTGTTACTTTTTTCATTACTATGACAAATACCCAATGAAATCAAACTGAGAAAGAGTGGGTTTCTTTTGGCTCACAGCCTGAGGGGTCTTCAGTCCACTGTAACTGGAAAGCATGGTTCCTGGAACTGCTCAGTCTATGTGGTGGGAACGCACAGCTTGACTTGCTCCCATCTTCACAGATCAGGAAGCAGAGAGGAGGACTAGAAGTGAGGCAAGCTATAATCCTCAGAAGCCCACCCCTCGTGGCCTGCATCCACCATGACCCCTAAAGCAATGCCATTAGCTAGGGACAAAGTATTCAAATGCTGAGCATAGAGGAGAAATTTTACACCCAAACTATAATGCCCTTCAAATCATCAAGGGCTAGAGAAGTGAGAAGAGGGCATTCACCACTCAAAGCACTCATCACCTACTGTATACCTAGGTTTCATGGACCCTGCAGTGAGCTTCGTTTGAATCTCAGATATATCACTTTCTAGCTAGGAGAACTGAAGCATCTCTCTATGCCTTAATTTCCCCATCTGGATAAGCCAGAGTAATCATAGTTCCCAACAAACAAGGATTGTCATAAATCAGTATCTATACAGCACTTAAAACATTACCTGCCACTAGGAAGTGCTGTGTTAGTTATTATTTAGATGTATTATCTCATTTAATAGTCATAAATGGAAGGTGTTAAAGATGTTTCTTATTTTATAACTCAAAATACCCAAATCCCAAAATTAAACAACATTCTGAAAATATATTGCATCAAACTGGCCAATGGACCGCTGCTGAGCCATCATCCCCTGTTTCTCTAGATTAAAACGTTTGCATATCAGGACCTCTTACATTAAAGTCAATCTTAATACAGCCATTGAACTTGCCAGATGGGTCTTTAGACAATTTTCTTGGTCAACTTCTGTACCTTCTTTCCATCTGCCTGGCATTCCCAATAGATGTATGTGTCACCAAGTCTTTAAAAAGTAAACCCAAATGTCTGAACAGACTTCCTTGGCTCCCAGATTAAGGTGTTTTCAGCCCTGACATTCAATATGCAACATCAAGGACAAAGTCCCTGCCTGTTGGTGCTTAGTGTGCATTGAGAGAGAGATAAATTGGTTAATATGTAATACAGCAAGTATTAACAAGTGCAGTGAAGAGAGATAAAGCAGAATAATCCAGGCTACATAGAGTCCTTCAACCCCTCCAGCCCTCCCTCACTGGCTTAAAGTAGTCATCTTTTGTGACCTACCATCTGACATCAGTAGTCTTTCCAAGTGGCCAAAAAATTTCAGAGCAGATAGGAGAGTAACACTTAAAAAATCAACTCTGCAGAACAGATGGCTTAGTTATTTCATGCCAATTAAATCAACGCTTCGGCTGCCTGATCCATTGCTCGCTGATCAAGCTGCAAAGAGCCTCTTGTGCTGGTGCAGATATCTGATTTAATGTAAAAGACGCTAATGGAGACAGACACCAGGGTCACACAGACAATTGAGCAATATTGAGATAAAGAAATTATACAACGGCAACATGGGGAGGCAAAGAAGCAAGTTGAAACAGTGGGATGATGAGTGATAGGTGCTTAAAAAAAAGCTTTGTGTAATTAGGGTGATGCTGAGGGGGTGACAATGCTAAGTATTCAATCCACTCAGGCACATGTCATTATAACGATGCGCTTACTTTGTGCTAGATTCTGCTAAGCACTGTATGCTGTGAGGGGGAGCATCAAAGATACGTGAGATGTTATCTCCACCTTGCAAAAGGCTCACAGAAACAGATTCAGAAACAAACAGCCATAATCTAAAGTGCCATGATGAGTGGACAGGAATCTGTCCCAGAGTGAGATGGACTCTCCTTTTTTCAATTCTCGATAAAGGAATTCAATGGTAACAAAATTGACGTGGGCACATTTGAAAATCAATAAGGCTCTGGCAGCACACGTGTTATAATTTAGCACCAAAGATGACTACACAGAAACTGTTTTCTAGACAGCAGGGCAAGTTACACATATGAATTCACAGAAATATGGTAACAGCATGCACAAGACTTGTACAAGTTCAAGCCAGACAAAAATCCCAGCATTGAGTGGGGGAGGTGGGCAAGAAGCCAGCTATTTGCAGTTGATAGCTACTGGGAGAGGCAGAATCAGTTTTCTTTAAGGATGTGACACCAGGTAGATCAAACAGGCTGCAGGGGATGGAACCACACCCAAGAGCATTTGGGGAACATAAGTTGAACTAGGTAGGCCTTTAAAATAATGGAAGACATGAAGTCAGGATGGGTAGTAAGGTTAGGGTGGAGATGGGGGAGGGGGTCTGAATATGATCAAAATACATTGTATGGAATTCTCAAAAAAATCAATAAGAATGCTTTAAAAATCAATGAGATAAAAACACTAAAACTTAACAGGAAATTGGACAAACAATATAAATGGCAATGCACAAAAAATGAAAATCAAAAGATGTTTGATTTTATAGTAAAAAGGGTAATATAAAGTAAAAGTCATTTTATGAATATTTTTCCAGTAGAATAGGTGAGGTGAAATTAAGAACAAAGTTGAAGTGATTTACCTGCATGTCAATGAGCATCACTGGCAGAAGATCAGAATTTTCTAGAAGGCAATTCAATGACATTTTAAGTTCTTTGGATGGAATTTCACCAAATAGTCCAGGAAACCTAGGCAGATAGCCTAGAAAAATCTATGGGCAAAAATAAAAGTATTTCCATCTCTCTCTCTCTCTCTCTATCTATCTATCTATCTATCTATCTATCTATCTATCTCTCTCTCTCTCTCTCTCTCACACACACACAGAATGGTTGGCGGGTAATTAGAGCATAAGAGTAGATCCTTCATGAATGGCATTAATAACCTTACAAGAAGAGGCCAGAGAGTAAGCCAAATCTCTCTGTGCCCTGTGAAATTACAAGAGAAGTAGGCTATCTGCAGCCAGGAAAGGGGCTCTTAGCAGACCCTAAATGTGCTGATACCTCAGCCTCACAAACTTCATAGGCACTGTGTGAAATAACTGCTATGGTTTAAGCTAATCTGCGGTAATTGGTTATGGCAACCTGAGCTAAGACAACTAAGTTGGGGATGAACAAAATATCCAGCATTAGCAGAGCAGTTAAATAAATGATGGGAGTCCATGCAATACTACGCCATGTATTCGTTAAATAAATGAGTATGTATATTTCTACAGGAATATCATCAACAAATAGCATTAAATGAAAGGCAAATTTGCATACAGTGTTGAAGTTTGAATGCAAAATGTCCCCCATAGGCTCATGTGCTTGAGAAAGCTGTGGAACTTTTAGGATGTAGAATGTTGCCGGATGAAGTGGGTCACAAGAAGGAGACTTGAAGCTTGATAGCCTGACCCCACTTTCCGTTCACACTCTGCTTCCTGGGGTAGATGCAATGTGGTGAGCCAGCCTTCCCTGCCTACTGTCATGTCTTCTCTGCCATGAGGAACTGGATCCTTCTGGAAATGTAAGCCGAAATAAACCCTTTCTCCATTAAATTGATTTTATAGAGTTATTTTGTCACAGCTACAGGAAAAGAAACTAAGGCATAGAGTACGATGCTATTTCTGTTACAAGTAAGACAAAGCCAGACTAACCCAAAGCTGAAATATATTTTAAACAATACACAAGCACTCACCTTATGTAGCTATAAATACAGCTGTGGGCATACGTGCCATGCTACCTACAGCTATAGTATAGATAGTTAATGTATGGGGAAAATTGGGACTATGCATACCAAACTGATATCAAAGGCTCCTTCTGGGATGAGAAGGTAGGAGTGTGGGCACAGGAGGACAGGGAAGTTTTCTCTTTGTATTTTGCACCTACTTGCATTAACTATACACATCTGCCTATGAGTGACAATGGTAAGAATGCATGTAAGTATTCTGTAACTAGAAAAGAAAAATGGTAGGAGGAAAAGGAAATGAGGGAGGAAAGGAGCGAAAGGATGGGAGAAGGGAGGGATAGGAAGAAAAAAAGGCCAGACTTGAAGAGACTTGCAGAAAGGTATTGTTTGTACCCTTGATACAGAAAAGGGTTATTAGAGGCTTTTAAACAAGGAAGCTACACTGAGACCTGTCAGCCACATGAAAGCTAAAGGCTCTCAGTGCTAGGAAACAGAATAATCCATTCAACTGTCTTTAAACACCTTGATGAGGCCAGGGATCTAATAACACTTCTTGAAAAGGGAGAACTCAGGCAGGTCTAGTTCAATTTCGAATAGGGAGGCACAAGGGAAGTGAACACTGTGGGCTGAAACAGGGGTTCTTGACCTCAGCTGCAGAGTGAATTACCAGAGGAGCTTCTCAATGCCCAGCAAAGATGTGACGGAGAGCTACGGGATGGTAAAGGGAGGTTTAAACCCAAGTCGATCTCACACAAAAATCTTTCCCTTTAATTATTATGTGAGAACTTCACTATCTTTCCCTTGTTATATCACCTGTGAAACCCAGAGAGACTTAGTAAGTTCTTTATAGTCACACAGCTGCTGAGTGGCAGACAAGGCTTACATCAGTAGCCTCGTATTTCAAATTCTGTGTGCCTTTGAACTTCATAAATGCATCTCTCATTATAGCCCAGTGAGGTATTTGATTCATTCCAATTTTCATATGAAGAAACTCAGGCTGAAGAAAAGACACAGTTATTAGAGGAAGGAACTAAGTTGACAAGCAGGCCATTCAGTGTCAAAGCCTGTGCTCTTCCCTGCACTGTGATGAGATAGCCCTGACATGCCATCATAACAGCAGCAACATCTGTGCTAACAGCCTCCATGTGCAGGGTGCTCAGTGAGAACTTATAATAGATCCCTTTCCTGCACCTGTCCTGTATTTCTAAGAACACCAAAGAGCCCAAGTCTCAGGGTTCCATTTGTGTCCCGTGCCCCTGCCTGACCTTGAATTATAGCTAATTTGGAATTGGTGTGATCTTCTACCAGGAGTTCAGAATTGCAGCTACAGGCTGAAGGTTGTTACTATACATTCTCTACACAGCTGTGTCACCTCAGGACTGGAGGTGCAATCTTGGGACAACAGTTGGTGATTGTATATAAGCACTAATAATAAGTCAGTCCGCTAAGAAGGGACAGTGAATCAGTACCATCAAGAAGAGAAGAAAAGCCAGGAGGAAATACTATATGTCCCCAGCCAGAGAGACAGAGTGACTGCCTTGGTTCTCTCTCTCAATCTTTCTCTCTCTCTCCCGCTCTCTCACTCTCTCGTTTTCTAATTCTGTTGCTCTGTCACTCTCGCTCTCTCTTGCTGTCTTTTTCTGTTCTATACATATGTTTGCGTGTATAACCAGATGACTGGCAGACAAGGAAACCAGAGGTTGCCATTTTTCCCTTTCTCACTCTCTACCTTATTTTTTGAGACAGGATCTCTCACTGAACCAGGAGCTGATAGTTTCAGCTAGACTAGCTGACCAGTAATCCTGTCCCCAACACCCACCAGTCTCAGCTTCACCTATGCTGGGGTTACAGATGTGCACTGTGATACCTGATCTTTTACGTGAATTCTGGGGATCTGAACTCAGGTCTTCACACTTGCAAAGCAAGCACTTGACCCACTGAGCCATCTCCTCAGTCTCACTGCCTTGAGTAGCGAAACATGACATAACTGTGTGCATAATTCTCTGAGGTATCTTGTTTCCTTATATTCTATCATTTGGGGATTGTTTTCAAACATATTCCTCTATATTAGCTACTTTTGTATTGCTGTTGCTATGACAAAAACAACTTAAAGGAGAAATCAATGACTTTAGTTCATGGTTTGAGAGGATCTAGTCCCTCGTGATGGGAAAGCATGGCAGAGCAACTCAGTTCTCATAGAAGACAGAAAGCAAGACGCGGGGGGGGGTGGTTGCCGGTGCCCTCTTGACTTTCTCCTCCCCCGCCCCCACGAGATGGAACTGCAGATGTTTAGAATGGCTCTTCCTACCCTGGTTAATCCTCTGTGGAAACACCCTCAAAGACACCCAGAGTTGCGCCACCATCTCCCAGGCAATGCTAAATGCAGTTGAACTGGCAATGAAGATGATCATATCCCATTTCCCTTCCTTTATTCACAGACGTTGCCTCAAGGAAAGAGGGCACCTGAAGGGAAACCAGGCACCAACCAAACACTCCTTCTTGTCCTGAATCTTCTTTTCAAACACCAATATCTAGGGGGCTGGAGAGATAGCTCAGTGGTTAAGAGCACTGGCCGTTCTTGCAGAGGACCTCGGAAAAGTCCCAGCACCCACATGGTGGCTAACAACCATCCATAACACGAGTTCCAGGGAATTTGACACCCTCTTCTGACTTCTGCAGGCACTGCACAGCATGGGTACACTTACACACACACAGGCAATACAGTCACACACATAAAATTAAGAAAAACAAAATATTTTTTTTAAAATGTCGAGAGTATTTTTAGGTATTCCCTCCAAACAGAAAGACGTTTAATTCAAAATGGTTCCCCTTGTCTTGAGGGAGGGACAAAGAATGCCTGAGTATATCACTAGTGACTCCCCCAAAAAGAACCTATCACCTGTTTCCAACCACTTCAGCAGGAAAACAGGCTCAAGAGAGAGATGGCTCCGGAGTCAAAGGCAAGTAGGCCCAAGGGTGTCACATTGGGTAAGACCAGAATGCTGAGCGGAAAAAAATGTAAGAGTCCTGTGGGCAGGCATGGTGACAGCCCAGCCGCAGCTTGTAAAGACCAGAATGGAAAGTGGGAGACTAGTCCCAAGGCACTGTCAGACAGCATAGCATCAAAGCTGTGCCCCAGGGGAGGGTCTGCAGGAAGAATCCAAGCTAGTTTCTAATGCCTGGCGAGGATCAGGGACTTGAGGAGAGAGATTAATTGTTTTAGGAAGTAAAGACAAATGTTTCTTGCCCTCTCAAGCTGTTAGGCTGATATTTGTGTCCACTGCACTTCATAACAATTCCCTTTCCTTCGGGTAGCACAAGTGGCTCGCTGTCGCTGACAGACTGTCTTTGACTAAGAAAGCCCATGTAGAAAATAAATTAGCCACAGACCAACATACTTTTATCAATATTCTTTTATTGTCTCAGTGGCTGGTTCATTTGGTGTTTATAGCAAAGTTCTAAACTTGCAGTTCCCTTGTCAGTGCAGGATAGTTAACTTCAGTGTGTTTTATGTACCCAAAGCCAAGTCCAAACCTGATCAATTTTCTCCTAAGGATACATCTTGAATATTGCAGCCTGGGTGGTGTAACTGATGCCCGTGGAGTCCCCATGTTAACTCTGTTCATTGGCAGTGCCTCCCTGGACTGGCAACGGCCTAAAGTACAGGTGAACCCAGGTCTCAATGCTCTGGTCAAAGGGTATAAAATAATACATTTCTCATTACTTTATTCCTGACAACATCATATATGTGTATAAAACATTCCGGTCACATTCATCTCTGCTCTCCTCTTAGCCCGCAGCCCCTCTTTCTCACACCAGATCCCCATCCCATTTTCATGTCTTTTGGTTTTGTTCTTACTTTGTTTTACCATTTTTTGTTAAATTATCATATGTTAATTGTACAAAATACTATCCTTTGTTGTTGGGCCTTCGGGACCCTCATACATACGGCATGGAGGAAAATGAGGCCTAATATAATTTCATAAGCCAGACTAAAGTTTAACGACCTATCTCTGGCCTGTCACTTCCGTGTGGAGGTGACTCAGCAGGGCCCTATCTAAGATTGCCTCTGCCCAGTAACAACTGGCGTGGTAAATTCCCAGTGGCCCACAGTCTTCACCCCAGATGACACATTCCTATAGCCACCCCCTTTTCCACACCCCTTTTGCTTAAACTATATAAGTTGATGCCTGACACAATAAAGTGAGTTCCTGCCTCGACAAGACTCCC
>NW_008329714.1:2795533-2858091 GCF_000622305.1 Nannospalax galili
TGGCCTCTCTCCCTGTGCCATACCTATTGGAGAGCAATCCGACACTTTGTTATGATGCATATATATATATATATATTTATCATAGTCAACATTATTATCCTCTCTTGTTCCCCTCCTTCTCTTGCAGGTCCCCTTCCTCTTCACAAATAATCCCTTCTGTTTTCATGACTTTAACAAAAATTCTAGATTCTGCATGTAAGAGGAAACACGCAGTCTATGTCTTTCTGAGTCTGGCTTATTTTGCTTAACATGGGAACGTTCAGATTTATTCATCTGTGGCTACTTTCTTTCTACATGATTGACAGCTTGAGCCTTCATGGGTGAGCTCTTTTATCTTCCCTATATCAATGCTTTCCCAATATTCCCCTCATGCCCTTTAAATATCCACAGTGCTGGATTCCCTTGTTACCATAAGAGAAACCATCCACAGCATGCACAGTTCTCAATTTTCTGGCCCTATGATTATGACCCTAGGCTGTCTTGCCCCATGTCTGCCCCATTATTTTAAAGACCCATGACTTTGAGAAGTAGTTTCAGCCATGGACTAGTGAAGAGGGCTATGGTTTGAGATGCTATTCCTTTAACTCTTTTTTTTTTTTTTTTTTTTTTTTTTCAGGATTTTAGTATAATTTTTGTTTGTTTGCCTTCAAGGCAGGGTCTCATGCCACCCAGACTAACCTGGAACTTGATATGCTGCCAAGGATAACTTTGAACTCCTGATCCTCATTACCACCACTGCCTACATGCTGGGATCAGAGATATCTGCATGGCCTTAATTGAAAAAAAAGAAAGAAAAACTTCATTCTGCGTTCACTTTGCTTTTCCCAAGCCACAGTAGCAATAGTAGTCAGGGAGTGGGGTTCCCTGGCAGCTCCTGAGATGTGTCTAAGGCAGAAATCTGTCTAGCACCAGAGCCCCAGCACCCACCCTACCTGATCTCAGGTCCTGCTTGGTCACGACTTTCAGGACTGAGCAGAGATGGGCCTCAGAGGGCTCCCTCCAAGCACCCTGCCACAGTGACCAAATGTATTCAGCAGCATACTTGACAGGATAGACCGGCCTGAATTACTGTGAACAAATTACTGGAGGCTGTTGTACTCGCCTTCAGCTGCCTATCCCCACCATCCTCAGGAACTGGATTTCATGTTTGGGAGATAGTGAGGGCATGACTTGGCATAACAAAGGCGGAGCAGGGTGCAAGGTGCAGCGTCTTAGCTGCTGACTTCAGCGAATCGTTCATTAACAAGGTTGGTGCATCTGAGAATGAGAAACACCGAAACTGATTAGAGGAGAATTTATCACCTTGCCTGGAAGAGTAAACAAAGCAGAGGAACTGTCCATCACAGCGGGGCCTGGTACCACCTCCTCAGCCAACATCTGCTGCACTTGCTGAGCGCTAACATCAGAAAGGAAGGAGCAAGCTGACTGGAAAAACTCTCTGTCCTGCTGGATCTGAGGCCCTGAGGCAATTTCCCAAATGCACCCAGAGTGTCCAGGGCCTTAGGTTCCAGTAAAAACAAAGCATAAAATTTTGCTTAAAATTAGTAGATGTGAAAAACATTACCATTGAAATGTACCTGATGACTTTATATCCATGCTCAGGTGCCAAGGATCTCAGAATGTAACCGAACGTGACTAGTAATAATCAGATATATAGAGATTAGAAACGCATGTGCAAACATCTAAATGTTAAGTGCATTAAAAATGAATTTTTCTGTATGAAACTGTGTATTTTACTAACGAAGTGAAGATCTTTTTCTGTTTTTGGAGATCTCTTTTAAAGGTTAAAAACCTCATTCAATTTTATGTCTTACAGGGTTTATACTGAGTACAATATTGTATAACTGTATTAATTCAACTGTAAACCTAAAAATTTACAGCCAATTTTGAAAGAGATGCATCTTAACTCTGGAAATTGTTATTGAATATGTCAATGCTGTTGTAATGAAATGTTTCTTCTAATAATGTGGTTATTAAACAAATAATTAAAAACAACAAGGTAGTCGTAAGGAAAGGTGGTGCTTTGGAGATTTATTACTGATCCATCCAAGCTCCTGTCTGCCTAGCCATTCCCTCTGCCCCCCGACCCTGACCCCTTGGGAGGCTGACACTCACTCCTCCTTAGACTTCAGGTAGTGTGGGGCTTACTCTGAACAGGGAGATGGAAGCAGAAATGTTAACTTCCAACTGAAACCTTTCAGGAACGCTGTGTGCCTGCCACAGCTCTTTTCTCCTTGTCACTAGAGCCCCAGTGATCTGAAGTAGGGAGATTGCATTAACCCAGCTCTAGAAATAAAGGGCAGTGTCCTGGAACTGCAGTCAAATAATGATGGACATATACTGTGAGTGAGAAGTAAGCATCGTGGATATGCTACTGACATCTGCGTTAACATTTGTTATTGCTGCTTCCTCTAGACTGTCCTGGCTCAGCAACATCCATCAGTCATCCCTCACACACTTGTGTTTCATGCAGTTATAAGTGGTGCCAGTGGGGCTACTAGAGATACCTTTCTAAGTTTGGGGCAAGTGCCTCTAGTAGTTTTCGTGTTTAATTCTTTCTACTCAGATACCAGTAGTTAGTCCACAGGGTTAAATGGAGACAAATCTTGTGAAATCCCCATGCTGATCTGGAAGCAACAAATTTCCCATGCCTGATCTGTTTTTTGTTTGTTTGTTTTTTAAGACAGGATCTCTTTCCAGAAAGCCTCCCAGTCACTCCTAAGTAATTTTCTAGTACTTCTTCACACTAGGTCATCAGCCATCTTAGATACATGGGCTACTTCACTGTGACCATATTCAGAATAGCTTGTGCCTGGCGTGGAGATGTATCACACTGAGGTAGTGCAGTACTCAGAAGGAGCACCCCTCTGAAACTGTATGTGACACATTTGCCAACATTTCTTCACATAGTGGTTTGGGTCTGATTTAATTATGTCTCTCCCAAAGGTTCACATGTCGACAGCCTGATCCCTAAGGTGGTAGTACTGGGACATGGTAGGACCTCTATGAGGTGGAACATAGTGTGGAGTCCTCAGGTCTCCGAGAGCCCTGTCCTCAGAAGGGATTAATGTAATCCTCACTAGCATGAATTGATGGACAAACACATGTCTGACCTCTGACTTCCTCTGCTTTCTGCCTTGCCATGTGGCTTCCTCTTCCATCATACACCAAGAAGCCCAAGCCAATGCCAGCATCTTACCCTTGATATCCAGAACTGTGAGCTGCACAACTTTATTTTCTTTATAAAATAACTTGCCTCTGTTATTTCATTACAGTGATGAAAAGTTGACTAATGCATAGCCTTGTTTTAACTTTCTCTAGTCAATTATTTTTTTAAGCTGTAGATTATTTTGGTGCACAGTATTAAATAGGAATTTGAAATTTCCCCCCGAAAGTTAACCCTGAATTCCTTTATTGAATAATCATCTTTTATTTATTCAAAATACCAACATTTTTGGTAACTAATTCTTATTTGTTTTATTATTTTTAATTTTATTTTATGTGTATGAGTGTATTGCCTACATGTATGTGAGTGCACCATGTCATGCAATGTTGTGGCAGTCAGAAGAGGGCATCAGATTCCCCTGGAACTAGAGTTAAGAACAGTTCATAGTCATCATGTGAGTGCTGGGAATCAAACCCGGGTCCTCTGCAAGAGCAGTCAGTGCTCTTAACCGCTGAGCCATCTCTCCAACCCCACAAATACTTATTTGTATTTAACTCTATTTCTATGCATCTATTCCATTCCAAAGATGTTCCAATATGTGCCAGAGTATCAACAGTGTATGCCTTTATAATATGTTTAAACACCTGGAGTGGAGTATGTTCCTTATTATAATCTTGGCTATATACTTGGCTTTACTTTAACTTATAAATTAATTTGGGGGAAATAGAAATCTTTGTGAAAATAGGAATAGAATCTTTGTCAGTTTAAGAACATAATATGTCTTTTCATTACTGAGATTATATTTAAGTCTTTATGTCTGTCCGTCAAGTTTGTTTTCCTTTATAAAAACCTACTCTTATTTGTTAAGTTCATTCTTAGACATTTTGGGTTTAGGTCATTCTGTAAATAATATTTTAAAAATAAATCCATGTAAAATAAAATCCACTCACATGCCTCGCTTTTTAAAAGCATGTATAAAAGTTCATTTTTGTGTATTGCTCCTGAATTGTAGCACATTATTGAACCTTCTTATCCACTCAATTACTTCCATTAGTTTTTAACTTGGTTTTCACAAGTTCTTCATTATAGACTCCTTTATTACTTAAAAATAATGACGTTACCTCTGCTTTTCTAATAGATCCTAATTTGTCTTTTCTTGTTTTATTATGCTGGCAAGAATTGTTCTAGAATACTGTGCAGTATGCTTTGCTATTGGTAAATAAATTTTCTCTTTTATTACATTTATTTATCATGTGTGTGTGTGCGCACATGTATATGTGTATGTGCGTGTACGTGTGTGTGTGTATGTGCTCATGTGTACCACAGTGTATATGCAGAAGCCAGAGGACAGCTTTCAAAAACCATTTCTCTATTTCCATCACGTGGGTCCCAGGGAACCAAACTCAGATCAACAGGCTTAGGAGCAAGCACTTTACCTGCCGAGCCACCTTGCTTGCCCTTTTATTGTATTTTAAACTTCTCATCAATTTTTCAACAATGAATTGTAAAAATAAATCCCACTGGAAAAGGCAATAATGGAGCCAGAGCATTTTAGCACTTTTTCAGATCCTGCAAAAATTTAAATGACTATTTTATAAGCTAAAACTGTCAAGTCAAAATTGATAAAGACAACCTAACACCTCCTTGCTTTCACGGTCTTCAAATTTACCTATTTCATGGACTTGTCTGTCATCTGTGACCTTGAATTTGAAGTTTCAGTTGATGTATAACAACCAAAGACCAACAACATAATTCAGCATACAAGGTCCTGCCAATCTCTAAAACAAAGCAATGTGTATGTGTGTGTATGTGGTCTACCCAAACTGAAATCCTGATGTAATTCTAGTGGGGCACATGGTATGAATTGTGGTCCCTAATTGTTCAAGCTTGCATCTGTGTTGCTGTGGTAAAACACTGACCAAAAGCACCCTGCAGGAGAAAAGGATTTCTTTGGCTTATAGGTCACAAGGGATGCCAAAGCGGGAACTCAGGGCAGGAATTTGGAGGCAGGGACTGAAGCAGAGACCACAGAGGAACACTGCTCACCAGCTTGCTTCTCTGGATTGTTCACCTGCCTTTCTATACAGCCTAAGCTCACCTGCCCAGGGATGGCACTGCCCAGAGTATCGTCCATCAAGAAAATATCCCACAGACATGGCCACAGGTAAGTCTGACTGAGGAAACTCCTCAACTGAGATTCCCTCTTCCCAGGTGTATCTAGGTTTGTATCAAGTTATAAAAATCTAATTATTACACTAATTAACTGGTCATTCGTATCTAAGCCCTGTCTTGAGAACTCATTCAGCTGTGGAAATGCCTGTGATGGTAGTGATCTTTGCTGTGCCTGTCTTGCCCTGCCTTGTGGCAGGATAGCATTTACTATTTTTCTCTGTGTAGTTAAGGGCAAGTTGGTAATAATCTGCTTTTATTAATAACACTATGAGTGGCTTTCAGGTTTAACTTCTTCTATCCTCTCTTTTAAAAATACAAAGACATTGAGATGAAGACAGTAAAAAGATAAAATTGATAAAATTCATGATGCTTGAAATGGGGCAGAATAGAGTTCAATTATATGGCTAAAGGATTATAGGGTGAATGGATCTGGATTAACAAAAGTAAAATAAAATGAAACTGGCTCAGATTTCCTTTACGTTGGTTCATGAAAGCAAGAAAGCCTGAAATGGATGAAACAGCTCTTTTTAAAGTTCACCAATTCCCGTTGCTCAGAAACATGGGGGCTGCAACAGTCAGACAACTGGTCAATCATCCTTGAAGGCCTAACTAACACAATTTTACAGACAGAAAGCAAATCTAAGGGGACAAACACCATGTTTATTACCATGATTACAAACACCATGATTATTACCAACTTGCCCTGTGACTCCAGTGGTAAAGATAGCCAGAGCCTGGCTGGCAGTAATACTTGGAATCAATTTTTGCTCCTCGTGGAACATTCTAGATCATATGTGGGATTTTGCAATGGGCACAGGAAGAAGAGGTAACTTAAGAAAATGGGATCCACTAGGAAGGAATGGAATAAAAACACAAGTTGACAAGAACTATAAAGTATCACCACATGCAACTTTGCAGTTGACAACAGACTACATATGACAGACTTCCAATAAAATTATAATGAGGGCTTTCCATTGACTATGACATCATAGCTATCTTAATGTTGACTGATGACATCATAGCCATTATAATGTTGGAGCTCAGCTCAGCACCCACTTGTTGGCGATGATGCCCATGTAAGCAAGCCTACTATATTACCAGTTGTACAAAAGCACAGGGCATGCAATTGCATCCAGTGCATAATATTCAATAATGGGGGCAATCAGTTATGCTCCTGGTTTATGTATTTGCTATGCTTGGTTTTTATCATTATGTTAGAGTGTATTCCAAGGCACTAAAGGAAGTTTATACTCCCAGCTGCCTCAGACACCTCATGTTTACTGTGTTTTTAATTGCATCATTTCCTCTTTGATGGATTTCATCCTATGTGGCATTCTTCATGGCCTTAGGCTCAATCATACATATACACACATTCACACGTACACCTCTCTCATTCACATGTGTATATGTATATATATATATTTATGTATATATGTATATGATATATATATATGAGTATACCACACAGCCTAGGTGTATAGTTGTGTACACTATCTAGGCTGGTGTAATTTATACCCTTTGATAGCCACACAGTGATGAAATCACCCAACACTGCATATTTGCATCATTGAGCTTTGCATGACCATGTTCTGCCTTTTAGTTAGAGGGTTGAGAAGGCCTCCCAGCACCAGCCCGCCACTCTGTGTCTCAGATCTTTGCAGTGGTTCCTTCATGGTCTCTCTTTTCTCCTTGCCTGTATCTCATGGTCTATCCTTAGCAGTGGCACCGCAGATTCTTTTAAAATGTAGGTCAGATCAGCCAGACATGGTAGTAACTGCCCATAATCCCATCCCTAAGGAGGCTGAGGCAGGAGAATCCTGCTTTCAAGTTAGCCTAGTTTACATAATTAGTTCCAGGTCAGCTGCTTAGTAAGACTCCGATTCTCTCCTTCACTCCCATATAAGAATCTTAAAATGTAGATTAGTACTCATTCAGGTAGAAAATCCTAGCTCCCTATCAGTGTTTCATATCCTCACTGGTCTGACCAATGGATCTGCTGAGCTCCTGTGCCAAACCACTCTCTGCTTGTTCGCTCTTCTTCAGCCAGACAGGCCTGCTCACTCTTCCTCAAGCAAATTTCTAGTTCAAGCCATTTATAGGAATAGCTCTGTTACGATTTAAGGGTGAAATGCCTCCCATATGTTCGAACACTTCATCTCCAGCTACTGCACTGTTTTGGATGGTTGTGGAACGCCCGGGTCATGGGGTCCTCTGGCAGAAGTAGGTCATGAGGAAGAGGCCTTTGAAGGATACCCATTTCTGGTTGTGACCTGCACTCTCTGTCTCCTGGTCTATACTCTGTGAAGCAGCCACATGCTCCCAGCATGTAAATTGAGCCACTCCAGCCACCATGTTCCTGCCATGAAGGACTAAGACCATCTGAAACCATGAGCCAGAACAGGTTCCCTCATCCTTAAGTTGCTGGTCTGATCACAGCAACAAGAAAAGTAACTACCAAGAGCTTATTCTACCCCCAAGACAGTGGACTGGGTAATTTCCACAGTTTATCTCAATTTCTTTGCAAATCTCAGCCTTGTCTGAGACAAGGGCTTATTGGTGCTGCCGCATTCCCTATCCTGTGATCAGCTTCGTAGCAGTCACCACAAATAAGTCACATCTTATTTGCTAATTTATTCATTATATGTTAATATTTACTAATTATTTTTGGCTCCCTATAGAAGAAAGTTCCTTAAAATGTTAAGTTCCTAGAAGTAAAATTTGGTTTCTTGTACTTATTAGTGTGTCTATAGAGCAGACACAGGACAGAATGCGTGCTCAATAAATATTTGTTGGAAGGATGGATGAGTGGATGGATGGATGGATAGAAGGATGGATGGATGGATGGACAGATGGATGGATGGGTGGGACTTAAATGTCAAAGCAAAGGGGAACAGAGTTTCTGCATAGCACATTTATGAACAAGGAATGTGTTAAGGCTACTGTGTGGAAAATGGACTGTGAGACGCAGGCAAGAGGGGGCATATGCAGAGAGAACAAGGGAGCAAAGATCCAGGAGAGAGGCAACAATGGGTTGGAGCCGGGGGACGTTTCGTCTTTTCAAAAATGAGTAAAGGGAAAAGGAACAAGAGGAACACATTTTAAAAATTGCTAGCTGACAAACTGTTTTGTAGATAATGTTTTCATATAGACCTTATGCTCAAAGAATTCTGCCTCTGTTCTTAAATTTGAAAAGTATACATAAAGAAACCACAAAGTTAACTACTTGCTGTTGAATTTGCCTGTCTCTGAACCTGTGATCAGTAGTTGGGTTCCTTTTCAATTCAGGTATGCTATATTCAATGTTGCTGTGGTTATAAATTTACTCCTCTTCCTCTCAAGACCATTTCTTTATTATCACGAATCTCCATTTTCTGTCATCTAGGCATGAGCTATCTAACATTCCGCTTCATCATTTTCCTTCTTCTCTGCATTCTAGAGTTTCCCAAGTTTGCGATCTGTATCACTGCTTCCATTTCCTAGTGCAGTTTAAAATCCTGTCACCACTGGGTTCCTTATCTTTTCTGTTGGCGCAGGCTGCAACTTCTACCAGACTGCTGTGACCGCCTGCTTGCTACTTCTCCTTCTCTGGGAAGAGCGTGTGTGTCCTGTACGCTTCTGCCTCTCTACGGTGCTCTGTTGAATTCTTTACTTTCTTGTCTTCTGTCTGGAGTTGCGTGAGTGTGTGTGCGTGTGCGTGTGTGGGTGTGTGATATGTGTGTGATGTGTGTACATGGTGTGTGATATGTGTGATCTGTGCATATGTATGTGGTATGTGGTGTTGTATGTGATGTGTGATGCATGTATATGTATGTGGTGTGTCTGTGTGATGTGTGGAGTATGTATATATGTGTATGCTATGTTTGTGGTATGTGATGTGTGTTACGTGTGTGCATGTGTGTGTATGTGGTGTGTGATATGTGTGTGATGTGTGTACGTGGTGTGTGATATGTGTGATCTGTGCATATGTATGTGGTATGTGGTGTGATATGTGTATGTGGTGTTGTATGTGATGTGTGTGTAATATGTATATCTGATGACTGTATAGGTATGTGGTGTGTCTGTGTGATGTGTGGCATATGTGTGTGTGCTATGTTTGTGGTGTGTAATGTGTGTTATGTGTATGTGTGTATGGTGTGTATATATGTATGTGATGTGTGCATATGTGCATGTGGTATGTGTGTATGTGTGTGTAGTGTGTCTGTGTGGTGTGCGGTATGTGCATGAGTGTGTGATATGTGTATATGGTGTGTCGATGTTGTGTCTGTTGTATGTAGTGTGTTTGTGGTATGCGATGTGTTTGTGTGTATGCTATGTTTGTGATATGTGATATGTATGTGGTATGTGAATGTGTGTAGTATGTGAATATGTGTGATGTTCATGTGGTTTGTATATGTGTGTGATGTGTGTGTATTTATGCACTGTATGTGTGTGTGGTGGGTGTGTATATAATGTATGTGTATGTGGTGGGTGTGAGCAGATGTGTGTGGGGTATGTGGATGTGATGGATATATGGTGAGTGGTGTGTGTGTGGGGGTGTATGTATGTGCAAAATGTTTCTGTGTGGTGTATCTGTGTGATGTGTGGATGTGATGTGTGTATGTATGTGGTGCATGTGTGTGTGTGGTGTGTGTATGTGGTATGTGGTATAGGTGTGTGGTGGGTGGTGCACGCACATGAGTGTGCAGATGCATGTGGCTGTGTACACACATGCAAAGACCAGAGCAGGACAATGGGTGCCTTCCTCTGTGTTCGCCTACTAATTGACTGGAGATAGTGTTCATCACTAACTGGAGTTTCACTACTTGGGCTAGACTGACTGGCCAGCCAGCTTGTGGAACCACCTGTTTCTAGTCCTCAAGCCTGGAGTTACTGACACAGGCTTTCTACATGCCTGGCCTTTTATACACGTGCTAGATTCAAATTCAGATCTTAATGCTTTCAGAGCAAGCACTCACACTCTGAACCATTCCCCAGCCCCCATTTCCACTTTTTTTATGTTGAAATATTTTCCCCCATGGAATTCAAGTTATTATTCTTATTTTCCAGCCTTGATGGAAGGCATTTCTATTGTCACCTAGAGCTTGGAAACCAACAGGTCTCCTTCACTTCACTATCATCTGCCTGTATGATGCAATACTGTTTTTATTATTTTCACTGTCAATTAAGGGATTTAGGAGTATATGGATCAACTGGAAAGGAAGCCAGGTACTGTGGAGGTCTTTGTTATGTTTTTAATTCATTTTTGGTCAAGCTACTGAGCTGGCTGTGCGCTATCTTTATGTTAGAATCTATGGAACTTAACCTCTGCTTTAAGTAAACATTGTAAGTATTGGTTTTGCCCAGTTTCACTGTCTGCTCAATCCAGAAGAATTGTACTGTCATAGAGAAAGCCATGGAAGGAGATGCCTGAGGACCAAGTGCCATTCCAGCACAGTATTTCCGGTGTGTGCCATGACTTATCCTTCTTTCTAGAAATCATTTAGTGAAAAATTAACATATCTTCATTAGATCCATAGACAGAAACATATAGAAGACCCAGATCCTGATGATTTCAGTCCATACACACCTCCTGACTTCTACAGAGTTCTTTTCAATGCTAGATATTGAAACCAGGACCTTGCACATGCAAATGCTCCACTACTGACCTACATTCTCAGAACTCTTATTGACACATTATTCATACTTCAAATCCAGGGGTTTTTCCTACAAAGCTTTTTCTACTCAGTAAATCTGAAGTTTTGCACCAAGCTCCCAAACACTTCTCCCCGCTCCCCATTCTCTCATCTTCTCATCATAGTTATTTATAAGGCTGTCTTATTTCACCTATGTCGTCAACAAGATAAAAATCCCTTGCTCTTTAGATGAAGTAGACGTTAACATCCTCTAGCATCTTTATAAGACTTACGTTTGAAAATGAAGAAGCATGTTTGAATTCTCAACCCGTGGTCTTCACTTCTGTCATCCCTAAGCATGTCCCAGAGACCCCAGCCATTCCAGGAGCAATCGGAGATGCCTGAACTCTGAAACTTCCAAACCGAGGGTCAGCAAATCAACTCTAAAAAAGCCAGATGGCAAGTATTTTGGGCTTTTCAGAGTGTGGAGCATTGCTCTGTGAACTCTGTTACTGAAACATGAAGGCAGCCATAACTAATGCATATATAAAAATCACAGCTAATGGTTTCAATAAAACTTTATTCTCAAAAGCAGGGAGTAGCCAGAAGGCTATATGTTGGCAACCCTTATTTTAGATAGTAGACATCTCTGCTGAGCTAGTAGAAAGGGGGAAGGATTTCTTATTGCACTCTTAAGTGTGGGCTTTTTCTTTACAATGTATTTTTATTGAATATTTTGTTCATTTCATACAATCAATCCAAATCATATTTAGACCCCCCATCTGCTCTCCTATGTAGCCCCTCCCACAAGATTTCATGCATTCTGTCATATATGTTAAGGGCTATCCAGTCTAGTTTGTGTCCCTAGATATCCCTCATGTGCATCCAATGCCTGGAGCCTGGTCAGCATATCTAGCTGGCGTCACTCCCTTAAAGAACACCAACTCTCCCTCACCCAGTCATGATCAGCTGCCAATAGTTTCTCAGCTAAGATTGGGTCCTCTTACCCATTTCTCCAGTTCCAGGCTGGATATTAGTCTTGTTTGAGCTTGTATGGGTCTTATAGACGATGTCACCATTGCTGTGAGTTTACATGAGCAAGTTCCCAGCAGCCTGGTAAACTCAGTTTCCTTGTGGTTATCCACCACCCCTGGATCTTACAGTCTTTTCACTCCCTCTTCTGCAATGGTTCCTGAGCCCAGGTTGGCAGAAGTTTAATGTCAGAGTCTTTTTTTTTTTTTTTTTTTTTTTTTTTGGTCTTTTTGAGACAGGGTCTCCCTGTAGCTCCAGCTGTCCTGGAACTCACTATGTAGACCAGGCTGGCCTCGAACTCACAGAGATCGGCCTGCCTCTACCTCCCAAGTGCTGGGATTAAAGGCGTGTGCTACCATGCCTAGATAATATGGGAGCCTTAGCCAGGGACATACACTCTGCAGTCTCTTACGTTGGCCTGTTGAGGCTTTCTGTGTGCATTGCCCTCTGTTACTTGAGGAATGTTCACTGGTGAAAGTTAAGAGATGCATTAATATTCTATCCCCCGTTCTGCTGTTGCACGAGCCTTAGGTGTAGAGGTTCCACTGCACATGTGTCACTTAGGACTGGGCATCTCACAAACACTTTTTTTCTCTCTATGTTTGAGCAGGTGTGGGACTCTATAATAGTCTCCATCTGTTGCAAAAAGAGGCTTCTCTGAAGAGTGGTGAGAGGTATACTTGTCTGAAAATATAAGGATACATACTTATCATACAGTAAGACATTACATTTGTCTAGGAGTGTGACAGACGTGAGTTTTGATCTCGGATCTATTACATTTCCAGCCATGTGTATTTGACTATGTTTACAGCACCACACATAAATCCTTCCCATTGAGAGGGCTTTAAGTCCAAGCAGATAGCTGCTGATTACCTCCCAGACAACAGTGCCTCCACTGCATCAACAGAGGTAGGTTGCTGTGCTGGTCGTTGTTGCAGTTATTAAGCTTTACAGCTGGGTCAGACCATTGACTGATTTTCTCCCTTAGCAGCTTTCATGGTAGCCTCTAATACTACGAGAGCCAGTCGTCAGGGAAGAAGCTTCCGTGTCAGTTCCAGTTCCACTGTTCCAAGTCCTGTGTCAGAAGTATGTCCTGTCTTCAGCAAAAGGGTCTTACCTTCAAGTCCTGTGAGGGAATCAAGGCAAAGCAGTTGACCATTGTGGAAGGAATAGTCTCTCCAATAACCAATCAGCAAGGCAGCTGTAGTTGCTCAGCCAAGAGCAGGGAAGGCTTTACAGAAAACCTACTGGTGACATGAAGAAAAAAGTTTGCACAACCAATTGGGTGTGATCAAACTCTGTGGAAGAAATGACCTATTTCTCAATAAGTCAATATGGAAACATCCCTTAGGACAATCTTTTAAAAACTCAGTAGGAAGCATCACTCTATAGAATATTTTAAAAAGGTCCCATCTGTGGTCCCCCCTAGCAAACACAGGTTCCAGCAAAGGCAGCTGTTTGCAGAATCTTATAGCAGCTAATTCTGCAAACTGACCTACTTCTTCAAAGCTCAGCTCTGCACACTGCATGGTTTGAACAAGCCCCGTGTGTGGCAGGTTTCTTTTTCAGATACTAACCTGGCTGCTATTTCAATTCTGCCAACTTTGAAATTTGCCTTGATGGATTCCTGAGTTTTACAGGGATTCTTAGGGAAAAAATAGGCAGCTGATAAGAATGCTCATGTGCTGAACACAGGTGGGCCGTTCCGGGATCCCATCAAGTCCTCTCTGGCTACGTCCTCACTTAGAGCAAGATTCACATGCTGTTCACTCACCTTGGTGTCACTCACAAATCCTGGTATCTTTTATGGAGTATCCGTTCAAAAACTATTAGTGGAGTGAATACATTCACACACATATGGGAAGAGGGATAGGAGGGAAGAGTGGCAAGGAATGCAGGGCCTCAAGCGGTGGCCCTATCTTGACTAATAAACTCCATTTTCATTCACTCATTAATTGATAAATATGTACTGAGAACCTCTTCTGTGACACACATACTCACATAATCACCGGATACATCTATCCACCACTTGTAGACGCACAAAATCTGTATGTTCAATACCGGAAAGGATTTTGTAGATGTCCTACATGAGGCTTCATTCTTTTCCCGATTTCTGGATTTAATAATGCCCCTCTGCTCTCTCTCTTCTTCCTCCGCCACTCTTGCTCTACCCCTCCTCTCCCCCAGCAGCCCCTCCTCTCCCCCAGCAGCCCCTCCTCTCCCCCCAGCAGCCCCCTCCTTCTGTTTCATGTCACACATATTCCACTAGCCCTATGAGGCTTAATTCTTTCAAAAACATTTTATTTATTATTTTATGTATAGAATAAATATTTTGTGTATTGCCTGCATGTATGTAAGTGCGCCTGTGTGGTGCAATGCCCACAGAGGTCAGAAAAGGGTGTCGAATCTTCTGGAACTAGAGTTACAAACAGTTGTTAGCAACCACGTGGGTGCTAGAAATCGAACTTGGGTCCTCTGCAAGAGCAGTCAGTGCTCTTAACGCTGAGCCATCTCTCCAGCCCAAGGCTGAATTCTTAAGGAAATCACTCTTACTTATATCCATGATTTTATTACTAATAAAAATCACAAATGCTTTCATGCTGTTACTGGAGATAGACAAATAAATACTGTTTACATTCATCTTCACTTTAAAATTAAAGTTGGTAGGCTCACTGGTGTTTTTTTAATTTAGTGTATTAATTAGAAACACATACATCACCCTATTGAAGACGTGTATTTTGATATCTGCACTTCAATATAATTAGTTTCCTTTATATATTTTACTGTACGCTTTGAAGAGCATTATTGTGAGACAGAGTCTGCCGGTTTCAGCAAACTCCCACAGGAGCCTGCAGCCAAAGTGCTGGGAGCAAGAGTCTCACTCAGCACAGGACACGGAAAAACCATCACTTGCCATTAGATCTGCATAGAACCAAGAGTGGTTAACATCACTATTCTTACCAGGTTTGAGTGTCTTTTTGAGTTCCCTAACATCCCTGAATGGAACCACTAGGCATCACAACAGATTCACTGCCCGTAACACACATTGCAGGCCTAGCATTCCCTGGCATCTGCGTTGTTATTGCCCTCAGCAGGCTGACAGAACTACAACAGCTTTTCCTCGGACAGTGATTCAAACTTACCAGAGCTCCCTGCACTGTGGCTCCATTTGTGCTTTATCTTGGAAGAGTCATTGAATGCCTTACCCACGAATGATGCCACGCTCTCCTAGTTACTCTGCTAATGTGAACTTCTGTCTCTTTATATTCCTTTGATTCACTCCATGAGGACCTGAGAGTTACTTGTTCAGGTAAGGAAGTGAGGGTAGACGCTCTTCTAATCCCCAACCTCATTCCTCCCTAGAACAGAGAAACACTGACCATGTAAGTTCAACATCAAGACACTGGCTGGTCATATTTTAATGAGCAGAGTCAACGTAAGATTAAAGACATGCATTCGAGTACAGCCCTTTCACCTTTCTGTTTCTATGAGGCTGAAGCAGTGACCTCTGAGCATCTCAGACACACTGCAGTACACTTTTATTCTGCTTATTGGAGTTTGTTTACACACTTTCATCTACTCATCAGAAAGCATATGCTTCAAAATGCAAATCTGGAGCTTTATGAGAGAGGAGAGAAAGAGAGAGAGAGAGAGAGAGAGAGAGAGAGAGAGAGAGAGAGTAGGGGAGGGGAGGGGAGAGGAGGGGAAGAGGGGGGAAAGGAGGGGAAGGGAAGGGAGCTGAGGGGAGGGGAGAGGAGAAGCAGAACAGAACAAAAAGAAGAGGAAGCCAGAGAAGGCTTTACTAATGGGATATTTGCGGGAAAGGAGGAGAGGAGAGGAGAGGAGAGGAGAGGAGAGGAGAGGAGAAGAGAAAATCCCTTAGGCAACAAGATTGGCCATATACAATAGCCTAACTTGTTGGAAAGATTTGTGCTGAGTGTAGGGTACAACTCTCATAATGAAAATGAAGTAGAAGTTATTTCCATTGGTCATTGCTCCTTATGTTTGCAAATCCTTCCAGAATAATCCAACAGACAGCTCGCTCTACCTATATGAAACAAGAGTAATAGCAAGTTCTGTAACCCAAAGAGAAGTGACTACTTTGGGCCTAGTGAACATGAAAAGCCCAAATATGTGGGTCGTAAGGGTATCTTACAGTGTCTTTGTCTCTCTAGACCTCGACCGATGAAAAGGACAAGCAGAAAAAAACACATTAAGAGTTTCAGAAATGTAGGAGGTGGGACCAGCACTAGGATGAAGAAGACTTTGTGGCAGGACCTAACACACAGATAGTAATATTCTTTCCTACAAAGCAAAAACAGTATTTAGATTAAATCTATCTTTCTCCCCAATGTGTCTGCTTTGCCGACCAGGAGAAGAGAGTGCAGGAGCACCACTACAGACATCTGCCACTAGCAGTCACACACCATCAATCCAGACTAATAACTTCATTTTCCAAATGCATAATACCTCTTCTATTTGGACAGCTGTCACCAAACAGACGTGGATTCAGAAACCTTCCCAGGCAAATCCATTTTCAGCTGTGCAGTGCAGGGTAGAAGGTGGGCTGGCTGGGGGAACTGGGATTGTCCAGCTGGAGAGACGTCACTAAATCTTCCACAAAGCACTGATCGCACTTGCTTCTTTGTGTCTTGCTAACATTTTTCTTGGACTTACCAGACAAATAATTGTGGAAGGAAGGAAGCAATGGTGATATTGTAAAAAAAAAAAAAAGAAAGAAAGAAAAAAAGAGAAATAAATGACAGAGATAAGATTAAGAGCATAAACAGACTTAGAATGTACTGTGTAAGCCCATTCTTGCATAGCCCCACAAACACATCTAAAATTCACAAGAAATGACGCATGCATTTGGCCCTCACTCTCACATCCCATCCAAACAACCACAAGGCAAAATACCTGCACCAATACTTCTGTCTCAGTCCATTCTGGAGGGCTACATCAAACTATCAAAGACAAAGAAAAAGAATTTATATCTACAGCTGTAATGTCTGGGAAGATGGAGGGTTTGTATTGTGTTATCCTGTGTCGTGATGGCATTACAAGGGTGAGACCAAACAAAACATCAAATTCATAGCCCCAAGAGCTCTTGTGTGATTGACACTGATCCACTTCTGACATTGGACCCTGAGAGCCAAACATCTCCCATTAAACCCCGACTCCCAACACTGTTGCCTTCGGATTAGGTTTCTAATACACACTTTGGGGGGGGGCATTCAAACCATAGGTGTTTCCAAATATAAATCCAAAGATTATAAACAGATAGTTCTGTTTATTCAAGCCCAACCCCAGAGAGATTGGGGATTGCAATTCTACTTTCTGTGCCTTGTTCCTTTGCAACAACTTAGTACCATGGGGGGGTGTACTTTTCTATCCCTGAGGCAAGATTCTCCAGTAAGTGTATATTGCCAGGTCAGCTGCCTAATCATTTGCCAAAGCACAAGGTTATAGGCAGAATTTGGTGGGTGGTAGTGAGAAGAAAGGATGACATGGTGACCTATTGTCTGAGGACTGGCCTCCCAGCCAAGTGACACTTTAATCCCACCCGTGTGAAAGGCAAATTACATCATGGAAAACACAGAGAAAATGTTGATCTCTGTGCCACTCAGTTTTGTCCCTCTGGCTTTGCCCTGCACCTGGAAATCACCATTCATTCCAACTTCATAAACCTACTTCCTACCATTTGTGAAGCATAAAGTCAGTCATGTAAAAGTCAGGCTTGGGCTGAGGTGATGGTTCTGTGGATAGTGTTTGCCATGCAATCATGAAGACTCAAAGTTGGATCCCCAGATCCCATATGAAGCAGGTTTCAATGCTGTCTGTCTATAATACCAGCACCCCTGTGGTGAAGTGGGAGTCAGACGCAGGAACATCCCTGGAAATGCATGGGCTGACCGTCTTGGCATAACTGAACATAAAAAAGGAAAGACTCTTGTTCTTTGGCAATATAACAACAAAATTGTAATAAAAGATCTTAAAGATACTGTCCCGGCCAAGAAATGAGTGTTGCAATGTGTTTTGTGCTGTTGCTTTTTGTTTGGTGATGTTTGGAGTGCTGGAGTTAAACCCAGAGCTTTATGTACACTACACAAGTGGTCTACAACTAAGTTATATCACAGCCCCGTCATGTAAATCTTTTACATTTAGCATTTTTCATTCATATATATTGTCTTTGTATTTGTACATTGCTTTACTTGTATGCACAGATATTATAAAGTTTTATAGCAAAAACCTAAAACAGTGAGACTCTGCCTGAAACAAGGTAGGTGAGGGCCAAAATCCTAAGTTGTCTGACTTCTACACTCATGCTAGACATGCACACACACACACACACACACACACACATGCACACATGCACACGCACACACACTCATGCACACACATCCATCATATAAACATACACATTAAAAATTAAAAATAAGCTGGCAAGATGGCTCATTGGTTAGGAGTACTGGCTGATCTTACAGAGGACCTAGGTTTGGTTCCAGCACCCACATGGCAGCTAACTAGAGTCACCATCCTTAACTCCAGTTCCAGGGTATCCAATACCCTCTTCTGACCTCCACAGGCATTGTGTGTATGGGTGCACTTACATGCATACAGGTAAAACACTCATACACATAAAATAAAAATAAAGAAACTGGTCTTTTGAGACAGGGCCTCCCTGTAGCCCAAGCTGGCCTGGAACTCACTATGTAGACCAGGATGGCCTTGATCTCACAGAGATCTACCTGCCTCTGCCTCCCAATTTCTGGGTCTAAAGGTATGCATCACCATGCCTGGCTAAAGAAATATATTTAAAAAATATATGTAATAAGGGCTGCAGAGATGACTCAGTGGTTAAGAGCACCGACTGCTCCTGCAGAGGACTCAGGTTTGATTCCCAGCACCCACATGGTGGCTAACAATTGTCTATAACTCCAGTTCCAGGGGATCTGATGCCTTCTTCTGACCTCCATGGGCATTGCATGACACAGGTGCACTTACACACAAGCAGACAATATACTCATACACATAAAAATAAATTAATTAAATTAAATTTAAAAAAATACGTAATAAAAATAAAAATCAGCTTTCAGATACATAGAGATTAAAGACACATGTGCAAACACCTGTTAGTAGCATTAAAAATGTAGAAACAGCATATTTTAAAATGAAATGGAGATCTTCTTTAAAGGGTAAAAACTCTTTCAATTTTATGTCTTACAGGGTTTATACTGAGTTCAATATTGTATAACTGTATTAATTGTGAACCAAAAAATTTACAGACATTTTTGAAAGAGATGTATCTTTGCTCCTGAATATGTTAAAGCTGTAATGAAATGCTTCTTCTAATCATGTGGTTATTAAATTTAAAAAAATTTAATAAAAGAAAAATAAAAGCCAGCTTTCTTATTCAATTCTATCCCCATTTTGGATTAGGAATCATTACCGATCCAAGCTCTGTAGGTAATAAAGTGAAGGCACTGCTGTGTCTTTGTCGTAGCCGAGCCGAGGACTCACAGGCTCCTGCATGTTTTCTCATCCTATTTACACATTGCCCCAAACCAGCCTGAATCACATACTCTTCAATAACTTCTTCAAGTTCACGTCTAATTAAAAACAGCCATATATTTTCATAAGCACACTTGTCAAGTCCCATTTATGGTTGGAAGTCAATGGAGCATATGTACCGAGGTTCATACAGGGTCATTCAAAATTCAGGGGGGAATAGGAATAGAAATGTGTAGCCAGATCTGCAGATTGAAACTCAGTCCACTTGAAAAAGTTCCAGTTACAAGCTATAAGATGCTGGGTACACTGCTTAACTTCCCTCAGTCCTCAAACTTTACATAGGGATAGTGATATGTATCTAACACAATGTTATGGATAAGGACAATCACTAATGAGTGTTTTGGAAGACTAAGTTGGGCCAGATATTACCTAATTGTTTTGTGTTTTCCACTGTTAACTAAATGTGAGGTTACATTCCAGGACAGAAGAGAAAGATCTTAACATGTTGATCCTCCCACAGGTAGCAGCTGCAAATTTTGAATAAAATGCCCTCAAAACTACTATTACCACTGGAGATTTCTGGAGTACGGAAGAAGACATCTTCAAGAGGTAAGTTTCTCACATGGGGTCTTGTCCTGACAGCAGATGTCAATCATGAGATAGGGAAACTAGGACTATGGAAAATCCCTGACTTTCTGGTATAAGGAACCAGGGCACTAGCAAATGGGGTACTAGGGCTGTTAAAGGGTGAGAGAGGGTACCTTTCTTTGTCTCTTCTAGCTTTTGGTGGTCAAAAGTGTTCCTTGAGCACATAACTCTGACCTTTAATTCTGTTTTCATGTACACATCTCTTGAGTGCTTGAGTCTACCATCTTCTGTCTCTAATAAGACATTTGTCACTGGATTTTGGTCCCATAGGGTATCCCAGTATGAAATACCTCAAGGTCTTTAACTAAAGTATGCTTCCAAAGATGCTTTTCCTAAATAAAACAAAATTCACAGAGCCTACTCATCCTTTGAGAGACCATTATTCCACTGACTGTAAGTACCAAGCAGAGGTTTGCGTGCCACAAGGATACAATTTGAAAAGGTATGTAAACCATTGGCATTCAACAAAAAATGCTCATAGTATAATATGAAAGTGTGACGTTAATATGAAACGATCACATAAAACTTTTTAAACAACATGGGTTCTGAACCCGCAAGACGATCAGATGGGGGATATTATTTCCACTTTATAAATAACATACATAAGAACCAAAGAACTGATGTGCTTATCCCAGACCATTCCTTCATCACAGCATGGTCGCGGAAGGTCCTTTGAGTACCAACATCCCGTGAAAGGAAGAAAATCCCACCTCCTCTAGAGATGTTTGCAAGGAGAATACATCGGTGCGTGTGAAAGCGACACAAGGTCTGATACATAGTAAGTTCTAAGACAGAAGGGGGGGAGGAGAAAGGAGGGAGGCTAAAAGGTTTCTAAGGAAACTATCTTCTGTAAGTGATGGAACTGGTATTCAAGCTCTGGTGTGTCTGTCTCTTACACCCCACACCCATGGTCCTTTATATTATCATTTTAAAATATTAAACAGAGAAACTACATTATCTGTTCTCTCTTCTTCCCTCAAATTCTACTCCTTCAATGACTGGAGGTAGAAGAGGAAGTGATTCTTCTTCGTCATCTTCCTCTTCCTCTTTGTCTTCTTCCTTCTTTCTCCTCCTCATTTCATCTCTATTTAGTTATAATTTACACACAATTAACCCATTAATGCATTTAATCCATTCAGGTGTGGTGCAGACCTGTAGTCCCAGTACCCAGGAGGCTGAGATAGGATTACATAGCTCAAGGCCACCCTGGACTGCACAGCTTGACCTGGTCTTACAATAGTTTACTGCATTCACAAAAATATAAACATCACCACAAAATGTCCACAACAAGATGTTTTATCCCCCAGCCTCCCCATCCATGCCCATCAGCAGCCAGCCTTCTCGTCCCCCACGCACACCTTATCCTAGGCAACTGCTTATCTACATAGTCTCTACACAGATTGGTCTCTTCTAAATATGTCAAAGAAACAGAACTGCACAATGAGCGATCTTTTGTGAGTGGCTTCTTCTGTTCGGCACAGTGCTTTCATCAACTTTACATCAGTACATCATTGGTTTTCATTGCCAAGTACTATTCCATTCTATGGACATACCACATTTTATTTACCCATTTATCAGAAGGTAAACATTTGATTGTTTCAATTTTTGGCCACGGTGGTTAATGCTGACACAAACACATACAATTTTTATGTAGACATAATTTTCATTTCCTGTGGGTTTACACCTAGAAGTGGACCTGCTGAGTCATATGGCAGCCCTCCACTTAAGTTGTGGTAACTGCCTGGTTCATAGTTGCTGTATCACATTACACTTTGCACAGCAGTGCATGAGTGTTTCAATTTCTCTACATCTTTGTCCACATTTACTATTAACCTCTTTTATTTTATCCATCCCAGTGACTGTGAAGTAATTTGGAGTTGCAACTGACTGATGATGACTGATGCTATTTTTCATATGCTTAGACATCATTTGTATGACTTTGGAAAAGTATCTGTGGTGGTTTGAATGGAAATGTCCCCCATAGGCTCCAAGAATTTGAACACTTGATCCCCAGTTAGTGACACTGTTTTGGGAGATTTAGGGGATGCAGCCTTGCCTGGGGGCAGGCTTTGAGAGTTCATATCCTTGCCCCACTTAAAGCTTGTCTCTTTCAGTTTCCTGTGCCTGCTTGAAGATGTGAGCACTCAGCTTTCAGTCCAGCTGTTTCCTGCTATGCCTCCCCGCCATGATGGACTCACCCCTCTAGAACTGTAAGCCAAATAAACTCTTTTTTTTCCTATAAGTTGACTTGGTTCTGGTGTTTTATCACAGCAACAAAAAAGTAACTAACATAATACACATTTAAACCTTTGGCCCTCTTTTAAAAACTGATTTATTTCTTTCGTTGTATCACTTCCATAACAACATGAAAAAATTTAGATAAAGTCCAATTTATGACTTTTTTCCTTTTGTTACTTGTGCTGACTTCTTGGTATTTGGATAAACCTATAGTGCTTGTATTAATATACTTGCTTATTTTCTGTTTCCCACTAAATTATAACTACTCTGATAACAGAAAGTCCACGTGCTAGCATCACTATTATATCCCCAGTGCCTGAAAAGTTGTTTACCCAAAGCAGGCATTTGATAAACACTGTGCATGAATGAGTGTAAGATTCCTCACATTGTCCCAGCAGAAAGCAACACTGGCAGACCGCATGTTAGCAACAGGAATGATAGTATGAGATTAAGACTTGATTTATTTCTACCCAATCAGCATCAGGAAAGTGCCCCCTTGCAGCTTTCATTTATTCTCACCTGGAACCCAGGCTCTGTGGATGCTAAGGAGACAGCGCCCTTGCTCAGAGGCTGCTGCGGGCAGGGTGTGCATGGGTTGCTTCCATGGAAATGAGGCTGAGTCACAGTTAGGTGACATCTGCTCATTGAAACCAGCCAAAGGCACCAGCGACTTCACACAGCTTTATTCCAGGGACTGACAGCCATTGCGTGTCCCTGAAGAGCCCTCACTTGGATGTGATTGGTAGCAAACCCAACAGTTGCTCAGCTCTGTAAGCTAACTGATCACTGTTTGGCCATTAGCACTGCCTATCTCCTACAGCACATCCCAGGCTCAGTCCCTCAGCACCTCGCCATTATTCAAGGGTTTATTTTCAGACAGTTTTCTCTCCTGGTTAACTTTGTAAAAACAATGTACTTGGTCTATTTCACTCAAAAAACAAAAAGCCTCCCAAATGGTTCCCTTTTCTTCCCCAAAGCCGGGTCTATTGTACAGGCTCCTGATACCACAATTTAAAAGAGACTTCTATGAAGGTTTTAAGCCAGAAAATAATATTAAAGATGTAATTTTGCTAGTGATGTTACCAAAATGTCAGCCCCTGAGTCATCTAGGTGCCGTCACTGGGGCCCTTCACTCCTAAGCTCAGCCTAGTCTTGACCCTCAGTGCAGGCTCATAAGCACCCTCTTCTGAATAGGCTAAGAACCTCCACCTCACCAGCTGGGCCAGAACCACCCAGAACAGACTGTATTGGATGGGTGAGTCTGGAGCGTATTGCCTCATTTACCTAGGAAACCCAGGCTCCAGGATTTGATTTGTATCTTTCCCCACCTCATACCCCGCATCACACAAAGACTCTTCAACTTTGATGGTCCTAAACCCTGCTCTCTTCAGACTGGTAGTTCTTCTTATGCCAGTATTTGGCTCTTAGAATTGCCAGCTATGTTAGTCAACTTTTTGTCACTGTGACAAAATAGCCGAGAAAACAGCTAAAGGAGCAAAAGATCATGCTGGCTCGTGGTTCAGAGATCTCCAGTGATGGTCATCAAAGTGCGACCTCCATGATGGCATTAGTGGTTTTGTAGGAATATGAAGAGAGATCTACAGCAGTTCACCCTGTGCTGCTTCCCTATGTGATGATGCACCATGAGGCCCTGGCCAGATCCTGAGTAGAGTCCAGTACAATGCTCTTGGACTCCCCAAGTTCCAGAACCAGGAGCCTTTGTAATTACCAAGTCTCAGGAATTTTGCTACAGCAACAGAAAATGGTCCCGGATAAGCCTCATAGTCCAGGTGTGGCTTCTTTTGAGACCATGTGGGCCTCTGGGGTGGTGGGAGTTGGGGGCCGGTGTTCCTAGAACTCTGAGTCCAGTCATATGTGTCAGCAAGAGTGTTTGAGAAGAAACAGGGATGGAAGAAGCAGGAGGTGTCCCAGCAGTCATGTTGGCTCCATTTTCTGAGGATGTGAATGTGTTCTGATCCTTGCTGGTCCTTGTGGGTGGACACTATTAGTAAACTCCATGTCCCTCAAGGAGTCTGCTCCAGAACTGGGGCAAGTTCAGCTAGTGAGTGGGAGGGCTTTGAAATACCAAGTTGGAGATGTCAGGCTAGCCAGAGAAAGCCCAGTCATAAGGGTGTATGGGTTGGCTTTCTAGTTCCTCTGCTCTGCTCTGTGTCTATTCCCTCCGCATTCAAATTCCAGCTAACAGCTAGACTCTTCCAGACTGAGAACGCTCCATAAAGACAAGAGACCTCATTAAATCCAGGAACCCAGAGACTAGAATGAATAGAAATAAAACAGTCTTGACTCTGCTCAGGAGGCCCCAGCTGAACAGCCCTTCCCAGTGGGAAGCATTGGTAGAGGTAATTCCTCAGTGCACTACAGCTCTGAGGAGAGGCACGTGTCACTGCCGGAGTGGGGAAATTTATACCCAGGCCTCACCCACTCCCAAGACTGATTCAGAGTCAGGCATGAAGTTCAAATGCTATAGGTGACAAAACAGAAACCAAGCTGAGGGAGAGCCAGAAAGTATGGCCTCAAACCCACCCTTCTCGTCTCCCCCATGAGTCTCCAGATGTATAGGGCCCCTGCAGGATGGCTGCTTTTCAGTCTAGAGTGTCAGAATTTAAAAATGGAAGTGAAGAATGATAATAAGTTATTTTCAGTTATCCTGGTATCCTGGGAGTCGTGGACGAAGGAAAATGCTACTTAGGTCAGAAGTGCTCTCTGTGCGAAGAAAATGAGATCTTCTCTAGAATTTGACATCAGCCTGGCAGTGCTGAAGTCTGGGTGGGGCAACGTTAGATCCATGACATCTGTGAAGGCAGCTCTGTGGAGCAGGAAGCAAAGAGACTTCGAGCTAGAGCACATGGTTGAGTTCTGACTTAGTTGTTGAACTGCTAGGTAACGCTGTGTAATTCCTTTAGCCTCCTGGGGGTTCCATTTGTTTCATTCTTCTATTTATAAATTAGGGATAATATCTATCTGTCTCTGTCCAGGAAAGGATATGAAGATTAAATAATATATGAATGATGTAAGCTTCTTATTATTATGAAGACTAAACATCAGCACGCATCCTTGGCATCCTACCTAACTCAGATCTTCCTGATAATGACAATAGCTAATGCTGAAGTATTTACTGGGTGCTAGGCAGAGTCTTTCTGTATCTACACTCATGAAAGAATATTTTCAGTTCTTTTAATGAGACTATGGCTAAAATATTCTTCTCAAAACCCTTTTAACATGTAGTATTGGAAGTATATAAATAATTTGCTCAAAACCATACACCTAGTAAGTGCTGAAACTGCCATATGGTCTGTTGCTTGCTGCTGTCAGCAGGTGGCAAGTTGCCACCCAGCTGAACATAGGAACAAGTTGCCCTAAGGCTTACCTGGGTAACGAACTCATATCAAAGTGACACATTAAGTAGATACTTTTGCAGATTCAAATCCGCCCCCCCCCAATTCTCAGTGCCCATGAACAGATGAGTTAGATAATGTCTGAATGACATTATCTAACGTGAATTTTTTGTTAAGTATCTATCTATGGTGGGCAGATGTCTAAGATGGCCTGTACCTCCTGATACTATGCCCTTGTGTAACCGCTCCTTTGAGAATATACTGGGGGTATACTTGCTATATAAAGTGTTTTGTTTTGTGTTTTGAGACAAGGTCTTGTCCTTTTGCCCAGACTAGCCTTGAAGTCTATGTAGCCCAGGCTGGTCTCAAACTGTCTATGTAGCCCTGTCTATCTAGCCTCAAACTCATGAGTGATGAAATTACAGCATGTACCAGCTGTACTTTTAATAAATAGAATACGGTAAAGTGGTGGGCTGCCACTCCAGTAGCTTTCTACTGCTGCATATATTAGTTTTCTCAGGCAACCATAACAAAATACCAGAGACTGGGTGTTTTAGACAGTAGAAATTTATTTTCTCACATTTCTGGAAGCCAGAAGTCTAAGACCAAGGTTCTGGTCAATGTGGTGATTGGTGAGAGATATCTTACCGTTTTTTGTTTGTTTGTTTGTTTGTTTGTTTGTTTATTTTTTTCTTGGTATTGGTACACAGAGGGAGAAAGAATTCTCTACTGCCTCATCTAATAATGATACTAATCTTGTCAGATCAGGACCATCCCACCCCCTTGTGAAATCATTTAATATTAATCATGTTCATATAAGTTTTATCTCCAAATTCAGTCTTAAAATACAGTTAAGACTTCCACATGCATATGTGAGTGGAACATGCCTTGGTCCATAACACTGCATCAAATTACTACACTAATAATAAAAGCTTAAAACAGATTATCTTGATACCTTCAGAACAGGACCCTGAGTACAGGTTAGCTGTGCTCTCTGCTCAGGGCACCCTGAATCTGAAATCCAAGTGTTGGCCATGCTGGGTTTCATCCACTGACTCCAGAAGGGAAGGGGAGACACATGTCCAGGTTCATTGTTATTGCTAGTAGACTTAGCTCCTCCTGGCTGGAGGACTGAACTTCCTGTTTCCTTGCTGGAGTATCTGAGAAATACTCTTAGCCCCTGGAAGCCACCTGTATTACCTGATCTGCAACACCCTCGCTGGCCTGCCCACAGTGCAGGCCACATCCTTCCCGTGCACTGAATCCCTCTGACTTTTCTAGTCTCTGACCTCAGCACACAGACTCAATAGATGCAGATGTAGTAGATAGACTTCTGAAAAGCTTATGGCCATTAATTCAATTCTGCCTGGATGGTCTCCTCATCTTTGGATCCACTAAGACCTTAGCTACTATTTGAAAAATCCCTTTGGCCGTATTATCTAACATAACCCCAGGAGTGAGACTCCATCATACTCACAAGATGCCCACACTGGAGTTCATCACAGAGTTCTGGTGGCCATAGTCACCTGAAGATTGGCATGTGAAAGGCCCTGAACTCCGATTTGCTCACACATTCTCATCACTTTCTTGTTCTGCTGAAGCAAAAGCCATGCAGTGAATGGCCTTCTGGAGACTCGTGTGGTGAGAAATCATTGACTCTCTCCAGCTTACAGCCCACAAAGCACAGAGGTCCCCAGTGCAACCACCTACACAGACGCCAATCCACCCACCACATCTATGAGCTCAGAAGAGGGTCCTTCTCAATGAGTCTTGTGGCAACTGCAGTCCTGACTGATACCTTCATTACAGCGTTGTGAGAGAAGCAACATGTGGAAATTACCAGAATACCTACCTGCTCTCAGGGAGTGTTTCTGTTGGGTTTGGGTTTTATATCTTTAAGTCTTTTATCTGACAGGCAGAATTTTAAATCTTTATTTCTTTATCCATATATTAACAGTGCATCATATAATATTTTGATATATGTATCTGTTGCAGAATGTCTAAATCAAGCTATTTAACATGTGCATTTCCTCACATAATTATTTGTGCGTGTGTTAAAAAGACTTAAAACTTACTCTCATCAATTTTCAAGTATCTGGCATATTGTTATTAACTGTATTTATCATAAGGTACAGCAGATCTTTTCATCTGTTCTCCAGTCCTCCTGAAATTTGGTGTCCTTTGTCCAGTGCTTCGCCACCAACCCTTATTCACCGGCAAAAACCACTCCACAGTTTGTATCTATGAATTTGGCTTCATATTCCACATATAAGTGAGACGCAGTATCGGCCTCTCTTGTGCCTAGCTTGCTTCATTTAACACAATATAAATTAATTATATTGGCTCACCCACATTGTCACAAAGAACAGGATTCCCTCCATTTTTAAAAAAGGCTAAAAAGTATTCCATTTACATGTATGGCACTTTTTAATTATATGTGCTTCTGTTTGTTTTTTATTTTGTTTTGTTTTTTAAAATATAGTCCTGGGGCTGGAGAAATGGCTCAGCAGTTAAGAGCACTGACTGCTCTTGCAGAGGACCTGGGTTCGATTCCCAGCACCCACATGGTGGCTATGAACCATCCTTAACTCCAGTTCCAGGGGAATCCGAAGCCCTCTTCTGACCTCCTCGGCATTGCATGACATGGTTGCACTCACATACATGCAGGCAATACACTCATACACATGAAATAATAAAAATATTTTAAAAATAAAAAAATATATAGTTCTTAGCTGGGCATGGTGGCACATGCCTTTAATCCCAGCACTTGGGAGGCAGAGGCAGGTGGATCTCTGTGAGTTCAAGGCCAGCCTGGTCTACATAGTGAGTTCCAGGCCAGCTGGGGCTATAGGGGAAAGACACAAAAGACACACACACACATACACACACACACATATAATACATATACACATATATATGGTCTTTAGTTCTTTGAGAACTTCATACAATGTATTTTTGTCACATTCAGTCCCACTCTTCCCCTAACTCCTCTCAGATTCACCCCAACCTCCCTATGCCTCCTAATTTGTGTCCTCTTTTTTGTTGGTTTGACTTTGTTTTGGTTTTTTGAGACACAGTCTCCCTGTAGCTCCAGGTAGCCTGGAATTCCCTATGTAGACCAGGCTGGCCTCAGTCTCGCAGAGATCTGCCTGCCTCTTCCTCCAGAGAGCGGGGATTAAAGGCATGCGCCACCACACCTGACTCATGTCTTTTTTTTCTTAAATATAACCCATTGACTCCAATTTGTACTGTCCATGTACTTCGGGCGGGGGGGGGGCATCCACCAGAATGTGGTCAACTTACCAGGAGCTACATCCTTAAAGAAAACTGACTCTCCCTTTCCCAGAAGCCATCAACTGTCTATAGCTCCTCAGCTGGGAGGAGGGGCTCATGAACCTCTTCCCATTCCGTGCTGGAATGTTGACTGACTTGATCTCGTACAGGTCTTATGCAGGTGACCACAGCTGCTGTGCGTTCATAAGCGCAGTGATCCTGTCACATCCAGAAGACTGTTTTGCACTGGTCCTCCCCAATCTCTGGCTCTTACAGTCTTTCTGCTTCTTCTTTCTCGATGGTCCCTGAGCATGGAGCAAAAAGTATGATAAGGATGTTCAATTTGTGGCTGAGCACTTCATAAACACTTACTCTCTGTACTTTGACCAATTGTGAGTTTCCGCATTAACTACCATCTTCTACAGAACGAAACTTCTCTGACGATGAATCTGATGGTGAATGCTAAAGCTTTAAATTACTAAGGTTTAGGGCTTTTAAGTAGCATAACACTAATATTATCTATCTATCACCTCTCTCTCTCTCTCTGTCTCTCTCTCTCTCTCTCTCTCTCTCTCTCTCTCTCTCTCCTTTTTGAGAAACAAAGTCTCACTGTGTAGCCTAGGCTAGGCTGGCCTCAAACTGAAGATCCTCCTGCTTCAGCCTCCCGAGTGCTGAGATTGCAAACGCACAACACCAACACCACACCCATCTAATATCTTTTAACATAAACCTCATGATAAGTATACAACATATGGCAAATATATGGACTGTTTCCAACAGATCGAGTAGGGAAAGATGAGTGGTATACCACTCGATGATATTCCATGACATGATCCACATGAAGAATTTGGCTTAGTGCAATGCCCGTTTCATGTTAGAGATTTCAGTACAGTGGGGAGGTAGGTAATCTTTGAGAGGTAGAACTGCTTGCCCACTTGCTGTACTGTCTCTTCTGTGTGCACAAGGCAGTTAAATTTCCCCTGTCAGACAAGTAGCTTCTGGATACCCACAGAAAAGCATCCAAGACTTTTCAAACTTTAAATGGCACAGCTCTCCAATATCTAGCAACCAGTGCCTCAGTGCCACCTGGTGCCCTATGGCTGTGCCTACTCCAGCATCACCGTGCTGGCGAGACATAATCCATCAAATACTTTCTCCTTTTAGAAAATAAAATTGTTCAGATTCACTCCATTGATGAAAGGTAACTGTAAAACCAAGTCCATATCTAACATTTGCAAGGCCTAAGGCAAGTTTAAGAATGGAGACCTGTATACAAGTCATCCAAATACTAGTAAAGTGAAAATCACATCATTGACTGTTAAATAAAATATGTTCTAATCTATTCTGTTCTTTGATAAATATATGAAGGGCTGAACATCCCACCAAGATGACATGATAATTAATTTAAACTGAAAATATATGAACAATCAACAGCCATATAAACAAAGCCTCCCCCAAATACAACCTCCTTCCAAGGGACTTCCCTGTTTGGGAGAACACTATCCCTTAACACTGGGATGTGGGAGTTCTGCTGCCCAGTTTTAGCATGAAAGAATGCAATGGAAAGGTTGGGAAAATGGCTCAGTCAGTAAAATGTTTACCTTGTAAGCACAAAGATCTGATTTCAGTCCTCATAACCCACATAAAATTCCAGACTTGATAACGTACAACTATAACCCCAGTGCTGGAGAGGCAGAGACAGGAGAGCCCTGGCACTTACCGGCCAGCCAATCTAGCCTAATTGATGAGGTCGAGGCCAAGGAAGACCCAGTCTCATAATAATCTTGAGGATCAAGTCCTCTTACAAAATTTTCAGACTCACTCTACATATGATGAAAGCCAGCTCTTAGTTATTGGTCTGTTTCCAACTCTGTCTTAGGAAATTGCCTCATATATAAGAATGTGGATACCCTGGCCTGTACATGTGAATTATGACTCTATGACCCTCTCTCAGCATTGGATATTTACTCTTTTTATGTTTTTTCAACATATATTTTTATTGATTTTCGTGCATTTCATACAATATATCTTAATCATATTTAGACCCCCCATCGGCTCCCCTATCTGCAAGAAGTGTTTAGTATGGTATCTAGAATATCTTTACTTAAGAAACACAAGCCATTATTACATTTGAGATAGCTAGTCACAAAACTGTCTTCTGCCCTAAAGCTAATGGCGGTAATTTCTGATATCCCACGAATCAAGTTTGTGTTCCCAGATGTCCCTCAGTGTGAGTTCATCCACTGGAGCCTGGTCAGCCTATTGGTGTTGCTCCCTTAAAGAAGACCAACTCTCCTTCACTCAGCAGTGATCAGCTGCTGTTGGAGTTTCTTACCGATTTCCCCAGTTCTACGCTGGGATTTTGTCTGGTTTGAGTTTGCATGAGTCTTGTGTATGCTGTCACCACTGCTGTAAATTCATACAAGTAAGTTCCCAGAAGCCTGAAAAAAATGTTTCCTTGTGGTCATGCACCACCTCTAGCTCTCACAATCTTTCCTCTCCCTCTTCTGCAATGGACCCTGAGCCCTGGGTGGGTGGTATCTTTACTCTTAAAATAGAAAAGACACTTTATAAGGTTGTTGTCAGACTTAAATGAAGTAATATGCAAAAAGTATTTAGCATGATATCTAGAATATGGTTACTTAACAAGCACTAGCCATTATTGTATTCGAGTTAGCTAGTCACAAAACTGTCTTCCACCCTAAAGCTGATGGTGGTAATTTCTTTTATCTCCAGAATCTGTCAGAGTGCTTCATTGAAAAAATTTCCATTTAGGGTCTACTGTCTGTAAAACAAAGGACAGAGCTTATAATAGGCTATAACTATAGACTTACTGAATCAAATAAAGAAGTCAAGAGATTGTGGCTTACAATTAAGAATTTTCCACCTATCTCTAAAGCTCATGAAACACCTATAATCTTAAACCTCCTTTCTGAAATGTTCAAAACGTTTTCTTCTTTTTTTTATCCCCATAGGGAAAGGAAATAAGACGTTTCAATTCAAACAAGCTGGCATATTAAATCTATAAGCAAAGACTCCAACATGGCCTTGGAAGCCTCCAGTTCCTCTGTTCTCATGTGGGGAAAACTACCACATGGTTATCTGTCATTTGGTTGTTATATTAACAAAAGACCTCAAATACAGATTCCCAGTGGGTATGAAGCCTTCTTTCTCAGAAAGGAGTAGAAACATATTTATAAAAGGGCTGCAAGACATTGCCATCCTCCAGCTTCCAACAGCATTACCAGTGTCAAACACACCCCCACTGATTATCAATATACTACAATCAGGACTGATTTCCCCATTTTACTCATAAGTATTAAGAAGTCAGTTGAAAAAACAAAAGATTAAAGAAGAAATGGTATGTTGTGTGACCTGCCTCTTCCTGTTGACTTGGTCAGAAGAATTACCTCCTTGAGTGGTCCAGATTGATTTTAACACTGGATCCCAAGCTCATAAAATGAGAACAATGACTACAACAGAGGTAGTGTCTGTCACATGGATGAATGCATGAGCCCTCTCCAGAATATTTACTACATATGGATTCTTTGATGACAGTAATCTATTATGATTCACTCAAATTTCTCATGAACTGTGTTCTGACAAATCATGGCCCTTTTAGAATCTGAACCCAACAGCTTCTATAGCTAGAAAAGAGGATACTGTGTGTGAGCTGGCCTGAAGATACTGTGGGGAATTCATTTCCCATGGCGTATATGTCCTTTGGTCATAGTGTTAAGGACATTGTGTATATTAAATGTTGCTCCTTTAACGTCTTGACCACCTGCAGATGCACTCTGGTGGCCTGTGGAGTTTTTTACTGTAACATCCTTGGTCTCCCTCACTATGAAGGATTCAATATCCTAATTTAGCTCTTTCCAATATCCCTGTATATAACAAAGGACCTAAGATTTCATGGACAAGGGTAGCAGTAACAAAAAAAAATGAAAATCATCAGTTCTGGAATGAGTAAAAAAGAATTCATTCGAAGGATTGAAGTATAAGGCTTTGACCTTGGGAGGGGTGCCTGCTTCTCATCAGGAAGATATGAAATCTTCTGACAAAGCAGACCAGAGGACTGGGTTGTGACTTGGTTGGAAGAGTGCTTGCTTAGCACATATCAAGCCCTGGGTTTAATCCCCAGCACTGCATAAAACCACACCTGTAATCCCAGCTCTCTGCAGGTAGAGGCAGGAGGACCAGAACAAGGGCATCCCTGGATACATCATGAGTGTGAGGCCAGGAGAACTCCTGTCTCAAAAGAAAGAAAACAAAGAAGATGTGAGCATACCCTAATGGCTGGGTATTCTCATGGGAGCACATCTCAGTAGCTGGGTAGTCCTCAGGTTTGATAGGAAAGGAAGAAACTAGGGTAGAGATAAATGGAAGAAAAGGTGAGGCTCTAATGGCACAGTTTCACAATGACTATGTACAATGATGGTAGACAGAAACCCACCCCTAGGAAGGGCCTTTCTCTCAAGCTCTCCTCCCAGCGTGGAATAAATAGCAGGAGCAGAAGTGAGACTCGCCTGCAGAAGAAAAGCTGGACCGTCTTCAGAGGTCAAGCATCTGAGTAGAGGGCATGAGGCCTCCTGGGATTGGCTTGATTCTTTTTGGTGCTGATCTCATTGGCACCATTTTAGTCTGTATACTGGTTTCTTCCTGAGTCCCACAGGAAGAGGAAAATCAGGGAATTTGTTGCAAACAGTAAGCTCTCCATAATCTCAAACCACCCAAGGACAGATGGTTAACCAGTCTCTTAAAATATAAGGATTTAAACAGTGTGGTACATTGATTCATCTCAATGTAGTAGATACCATAGATGACATCTCAATACAGATGAATATTTAATAAGTGATAAAGAAGGGGAAATAAGATTTTCAATAAATTACTCAGGGACAATTAGTTAGCTGTGGAGAATTCCTTCAATATTATATACTGAAAAAAATCCCAGATAAATCAGAGTTATTTTTGTTAAATCATAGCATAAACAAACTATTAAAAGTTAGAAATGAATATTTATTGAGGTTCTATAAAGAGAAAGAGTGCCTAGACTGAGAAAAAAATTAAAATGCCAAAAAAGGAAAGATGGGCAGATGTGATTACAAAACAAATTTACATCTTACATACATAGAAATCTTAATCAAACTTGAAAGGAAAACAAGAACCAGGCAAACACATTGGGCACCTGGAACAAAAGGAACTGTGCATTTACATGTCTGAATTCATACATATGTTTAAGAAAAACAAAGAAAAGCCCACAGACAAACGGAGAGAGGACGTGAGTGACCTTTCCACAAAGCAACACTGCTGCTTAACAAACATGGGAAATGTTTCTGTATCTCCTAATCAAAGCTTCGCAAATAAAAACAACAGCATTAAGTGGCTCTCAAATTAGCTAGTCTTTTAAAATCATAACAGGCATGTTAACCAAACTGTGGCAAAATGAGCTTTTTCCTGAGTTGCAGATCAGAGGAGAAACTGCAGGGTCTTTTAAAAAGAACTATTTGTAAATGTGTATCGAATGCTTTAAAATGGGCATGTCCTTTGATCCAGTAATACACATTGGCATGTACAGCTTAATGAAATAAGTCACAGCACTGGTAGCAGGCTGAGGAAGGGCAAGGGGGTGAGTTTATTATGCCCAAGATCACTATTATGACAGCATAAGTAATAGGAAGAAAAAATTTAAATTTAAATGTTTGGTTAAATAATCCATGCTATAATCCTTGTGTGGAACATTACGGAGGCATAAGATGCAGTGTTCACAAAGACTGCATAATGTAGAAAGTGCTCGTGATATAATAGTAACTGAAAGATTGCATACAGAGAATGGATATAATTATGTAAAAAACTATGCATAAAAAAGCCCCAAAGAAAAGTCATTAAAATGTAAATAGTTGCCATGCGTGAGTGGTAAAATTGAGGGTGATTTTTTATTTTCTTTGCTACTTTCCAGGATTTTTTTTTCCAATCATGTAAAAAGAACTACTTGTATAAATATTTGAGATTTCTGTTCCTTTTGACATCTTGGGTCATGATGAATGTCAAATTTTTCCTTGAGACAAAGGTCACTTTGGGAGCACTTGGAATGTGGTTCACAAACAAGGCAATATCCAATTAAATATCTAACATAAAGCTTCTAAATGTAAACTGAGGCAGATGTAAAGTGCTGTCCATAAAGTGTGCCGAGCAAACCATTGTAGGATGACTTAGTGAATTAATGAATGGCAGCTCGTGCCTCTGTGTTCTGCCTGCACTGTTCTATAATTATAGCACATTGACCCATTTAATCTGACCTCACATAAGAAAGTACATTACCACATTAACTCATTTAATCCTTACTATATTTAATGTTTTAGCTTTTATTGCTGATGGTTTGGTTTGACTTGATCTGGTTTGATTTGGCTTGGATTTCTGAGATAGGATTTCATAGTCAGGCCTAGTCCATAACTGTCTATATAGCCCAGGCTAGCCCATAACTGTTTATGTAACCCAGACATCCAGACTAGCCTTCTACCTCATCCCCCCCCCAAGTTCTGGGACTGTAGGCATGTACCACTTTGCCTGGCTTCTAGCCTTACTGTTTGAATGAGTAAAGTGAATGGACTCACACCGAGGGACATTTGAGGACACAAACTTGACTCAATAGGCCTTAATATACATGACATAATGCATGAAAACTGGCGGGGTGCTACAGGGGTGCAGAGGGGAGACGGTCTGAATATGATCAAGACGTAGCAAACGAAATTTACAAAAAAGCAACAACAAATTGAAAACTGAAAAAAAATCTCTGGGACTCAGAAGGTGGAGGATCAAGAGTTCAAAGTCAGCCTTGGGTAGCAATCATGGGATACCTGGGACCCTGTCTCAAAACACACACAAAAAAAAAATTGCCTTAATTTTTTAGGCTAGAAATTTTGCTCAATGGCAAAGTACATACCTAGCATGCATGAGGTTCAGTTCTCAAAATGAAAAACGGGAAATAGAACCTCCGTCTTCTGCCATAAACCAAATTCAAAAGACATGGCCTGTGGATACTCAAAAGTGGAGTGGACGTTTTAAAACATTTTTAAAATAATCTAAGAACTCACAGCAATAGTGACAGCATGCACAAATCCCATGCAAGCTCAAACCAGACAAAATTCCACCATAGATGTGTGTAAGAAACCCCAACCCTACCTTCCCAATAGGCTGCTGGGAAGGGCAGAGACAGACTCTTTCAAGGATGTGGCTCTTGGTAAGCTAATCAGGCTCCAGTGAATGGACCCACACTGAGGGACATTTGGGGACACAAAGTAGACTATACATGCTTGTGTATGGATTGTGTATTTATGTGTTTGCATACATATATGTATATATACAGGTTTATATATAATAGAGTACATTAAATTGGGCATGAAGAAGTAAGGGGAGGTGCATTTAGGGGAGGGGAACTAAATATGATCAAAATATATTGGTTTGTTGTTGTTGTTGAGACAGGGTCTACCTGTATCCCCAACTGGCCTGGAACTTACTGTGCAGACCAGACTGGCCCCGATCTCACAGAGCTCCCTGTCTCTGTCTCTGTCTCTCAAGTTCTGGGACTAAAGGTGTGGACCACTACGCCTAGTTCTGATCAAAATATATTGTATGAAAAATGCAAAAATTCAATTAAAAACAAAAATAATATAAGATCAAAATATTATAGAACAGAAAATGTTTTAATAATATTTTTGTTCTTTGAGAATTTCATACAACATATTTTAGTCATATTCAACCCCCTCTCCATCTCTCACGTCCTCCTCCACCTCCCTACTCCCCTACTTTGTGTCCGTTTAAAAAAAAAAAATAGCATCAAGTCTAGTTTGTGTTCCCCAAATGCTCTTATGTGGGTCCATCCCCTGGAGCCTGGCCAACCTATCAGGGGTCACATCCTTAAACACAGATCAGAACATTTTTATCACAGTATTTAATGTTGCTGTCCATCACAAACTAGGAAGGTGTTTTTGTCGCTCCCTTTTATCTGAGCTTTCAATTAGGTTTCAAGATACAAGTCTTCCTTTTTTATATTTATACTTTGTTGGTTTATATAATGTTGATGAAATTGTTTAATTACAAAAGAAACCATTATAGCTGGCCTCATTATGTTGAAAGCAAAAGCAATGCATCTCACTAAACAAAGCGCCCAACCACCACCGAAGAGTGTGTGAAGCAACTCAGGAGGCAGCACGGCAGCTGGAGGAGCTCGGCAGGCTCGCAGGTAGGGCCGAGTCACACTGTAGATGAGTTCTCTATAGACGCTGCAGCAGAATGCCATAAAGTTAGCGCCTTAAACAACAGAAAATTATTCTTACTTGTTTGGAATTCAAAGTGCTGGCAGTTGTACTTGTTTCTTTGGCATTATCATGACAGAATGTCTAACAGAAACAATGTGGGGAAAAGAGCTTTATTCAAACTCACGGTTTCCGAGGATTTGGTCCACCATCGTGGGGAAGACAAGGCTGAACTCGTTTCCCGGCAGTGGAAGCAAGTGGCCAAGGCTGTTCACATCAGGGCACATCACTAAGCAAAGTATGAGGCAGGAAGTGGTCACGTATAAAATATCCTCAAGGAAGGGCCCACAGTGGCCTACTTCTTCCAGGTGGTCCATACCCCCCAAAATTTCACAGTCTCTCAGAACAGCACCATCACTTAGGGAGCAAGCATTCAGAGGCTGAGCCTCTGGTGGACTTCTAGATTCAAACCACTGTGGCCACGCTGGTTCCTTTGAGAAGTTTGAGAAAGAATCTCTTCCACGCTGACTCCCTAACTTCTTGGCTCTGATATTCTTGATATTCTTTGGCTTGTCAATGCCTCCCTCTCTTTAGCCTTTACCTGTGTTTCTGGCTTTCGACTCTCAAATCTCCTTTTACTTATAGGTCTGACAGACACTGGATTTAGGACCTAGCTGTATTAGCTATTTCTATGTTGCTGTGATAAAAACACAAACCTTGACCAAAAGTGAACTTGAGAGAAAAGAGTTTATTTGGGCTTTTGGTTCCAGTGGGATAAGAATCTATCATGGTGGGTAGACAAGGCAGCGGGGGTTGGGGGGCATGGAGGCTGGAGAGAGAAGCTGAGAGCTCACACCATGAAGGAGAGAAACCAAACTGGTAATGGGTGTAGCTATGAACCCTCAGAGCTCACCCCCAGTGATGTGCTTCCTCCAGCAAGACTACACTTCCCAGAGATTCCATGACCTCCGCAAAGAGCACCACCAACTGTGCCTATATGTTCAAATACTTGAGCCCATGAGGGACATTTTTCATTCAAACCACCAAACCATCCTACATCAAGAATGAGTTCAAATAGAGAGCTTTACCTTAGTTATATTTACAGTTATATTTGCAATTCCCTGGTTATAAATAAAGTCATATCCATGTGGGCCTGGACATATCTTTTCTGGAGAACACAATCGACCCACTACATTGTGTTTTATAAAAAGAATGAAAAAAAATCAAAATCCATTCAGCTGTGTGGTAGAGAAAGTGCTCTGATTTTCAGATCTACTGAATGATGAGTTCAGTTCAGAGAACTCTGAGCTCTGTTCTCAGAGCTTGGCACACTGCCTGATGCATGGACTTGAGCTCTGTCTTGTCAGCCCAGGCCATCATAACAGAATTCCATAGACTGTGCAGCTTAAATGATAGACATTTATTTTCCACACCTCTGGAGGCTGGAAGTGGGTTCTGGAAGAAATCCTTACCAGTGGCCATCTTCTTCTTTTGTGTTCTCATGACAAAGAGACAGAGAATAACAGCCTATCTCCTGTAGCTAGTCTTAGAAAATTATTAGCGTATATTCATTTTACAGATCCATTGCATGCCAACTTGGCTAGCTGACTGGCCAACAAGCCAGCCAGGGACCTCCCGATGCTGGGACTGCGGGTGTATACCACTACACCTGGCTTTCTTTGTAAAATTTTTATTGAATTTTTGGGTATTTCATACAGAGCATCTTAATCATCTTTATACCCCCTTCCCCATTGGCTCCCTCTCATAACCCTCAATGGAATTCATACTTTCTGTCATTTGTGTTAAGGCTTTTCAAGTCAAGTTAGTGTCCCCAGACATCCTTCAGTGCAAGTACAACCACTGGGATCTAGTCAGCCTATCTAGATTACCTCACTTTAAGATCAGCTCTTCCTCATGCAGCAGTAATCAGTTGCCAATAGTTCTTCAACTAAGATTAGGGCCACAGTTCTGTGCTGGGTTTTTGTCTGCTTGAGTTTGCATGGGTTTTACTAGAGATCCAGTTTCACAAATATATTCAAGGGTTTCATATACACATTTTCAGTCACGTACACCATGGGCTTTGACAGTATTTACTCCCATTACTCTATCCTGCCCCTGCTCCTGCTCACCCCCTTCCTCTTTACCCCTTCTACATGTGTGTGTGTGTGCGTGTGTAATATCCACATGCTAAAGAAAATATGTTTTTCTTTCTGAATCTGGCTTATTTTGCTTAATATGATGATCTCTACTTTCATCCATTTTCCTGCAAATGTTATAATTTTGTTCTTTAGAGACAAAATCCCATTTATATTTATTCTACATTTTCTTTATCCATGTATATGTTGATAGGCATATAAGCTGTTTCCATAATTTGGTTTTTATTAATAGTGCCTCAATCAACATGGGTGTATAGGTATCTCTGAAATATACCGACTTACATTTCTTTGAGTACATTCCCATGTGTCTCTTTTTGTGAGGGCATCAATAGCATCATAAGAACTCAACCCTCAAAATCCCCACCTGTATGTAAATACCATCATGTTGAAGGTTAGAGTTTCAACATATGAATTTTGAGAGTCCATAATTCACTTCATGATAAGTTCATATTACAATTGAAAGCCAGTACCATTTTGGAGAGAAGTTCTATGACAGAAATTTTCTCTGTAAATGGAAGGAGAAATCACACACAGGTGATTAGACTAACATCAAGATGATGCTTTCCTCTTCTTGAACCCACACATCTGCCTTCATTCTTCTCAAGAAGTATACATGATGAGGGCTGGAGAGATGGCTCAGTGGTTAAGAGCACTGGCTGCTCTTGGAAAGGACCCAGGTTTGGTTCCCAGCACCCACATGATGGATAACAACTGTCTGTAACTCCAGTTCCAGGGGATCCGATGTCCTCTTCTGACCTCCAAGGGCATTGCATGACATGGGTGCACTTACACACATGCAGGCAATACTCCCATGCACATAAAATTAAAATAATAAATAAAATATATTTTTAATTGAGTTTTTGTGTATTTCATACCAAACATCTCAATCAATCTTAATCATCTTTATATCCACTTCCCCACTGGCACCCTCCCATACCCCCCACCCCGAGAGAATTCACACATTCTGTCATTTGTGTTAAGGCCTATTGTGTCAAGTTAGTATTCCCAGATGTTTTTAAAAAGAAGTATACATTTATTCAGCATGCAGAAGAACCATGCAAACTTAGGCAGACAAAAACCCAGCACAGAACTGTGGAAATGAACATCAAGGCCCAATCTTAGTTGGAGAATTGTCAGCTGATTACTGCTGGGTGAGGAAGAGCTGACCTTCTTGAAGAGAGGGACTCTAGACAGGCTAAACCCCAGTGGATGAACTTGCACTGAGGGACAGCTCAGGACACTAACTTTACATGATAAGCCTTAATACAAAAGACAGAATGTATGAACTCCAGTGGGGGGGCTATGGGAGGTGCCAAAGGGGAGGGGAAGGGGAATATAAAGATGAATTTATGTATGAAATACGTAAAAATTCAATAAAAATATTAAAAAGTACACATTTATAATGAATGCAAATAACTAGACAACCACAAAGGAACAAGCGCACACTCATTAAACCAGGCAGGTGCACGTGTGACACCTTCTAGGCAGCTCAGCAGATGGTTAGGAGTGCTGAAGGCAGGGCAGCATGAGTAGAAACACCACGGGCTTTGTATCACTTCTCTGCAAAATCTCTTCTTCCTTTTATTGTCTTTCTCTTTCGATTAAATAAAGACTTCCTTTTGATGAGTATTTTAAGTCTTTGTCTTAAATCCAGGAAGGCTAAGGGAAAAGAGATTGAACACATCATGCTCTTTTTCCTCCATCGGCAAGAATATTATGCTTGAATTCGGGCCCCAGAAACCGCCTGACACCTCGTGATAATTTTAATGAAACAGGCTTGAACCTTGTGGTGAAGAAGGGGGTGTCCTGCCCAACTATCCCAATTTAAGAACCAACGAAGCTACACACTCAAGAAGGAGATCAGAAAAGGATCTTGGGCCATATGAGATAGTCCAGCAATTTCCCAGAATTATTGGCTCTACAAGGGTGCCTTTCAAGCATTCCCTTAGAACATATTGCAAATTATAGTATTTGAATGTGCATGTGTTTATTAAGCGCCTTTCCGCTACCAAATATAGGTTCTTTGGGGAAAGAGGGATCTGTCTCTTTAATCTTGGAATCCCCAGTACCCAGGCCCAGATGAGATTCTCAGTAAATAGATGACTGACAGACTGACTTACAAAATCTATCTGCCAACTAGAAGTGGCAACAGAAATTCAGTCCAGTGAGTGGCATGGTTAGGATGCTAAGGAAAGGTCTTTCTGAGGAGGCGAGCAGATGGCATTCTGGTCTAGACTTGAACAGTAAGGCAGATGTAAAATGATGTGAGGGTAGAGCTCTCACTTGATCTGTTCCAGCTGCTGTAAGAAGACATGGACCAGGTAACCTATGAACAGCAGAAATGCATTGCTCACAGTTCTGGAGGCTGAGGAGTTCAAGATAAAAGTGCCAGCAGTTTTGGCATCCAGTGAGGGCTAGCTCTCCAGCTCACACAGGACACTGCAGTGATCTCAACACTCAGGAGGGCATGGCAGAATTGTGGATGTGAATTCCAGGCTGCCCAAGGCTACCTAGCGAGATTCAATCTCAAAAACACAAAATCAAACAAGAAAAAAAAAAGAAAAACAGCGCTTTCACGTTGTGTTTTCACAAAGAGGAAGGGGCAAGCAAGCTTCTTCTGGCCTCTTTGATGAGGGCACTAATCTGGGTTCTAAGGGCAGAGCCCTCAAGACATAACTGCCACATCTCAAGAGCACCATGATGAAGACAAGGCTTCCACAAGAATTTTGGAGACACACATTCAAGTCTAGCAAATTCTAAGCAAAAGAATTCAAGTATAAATGTTTCCAGAGAGAACTGCTTCTATTTTCAAAGAAAGGATAGAAAACCATTGTGAGTGAACAGAGAGGGTAAGCAGGTGGAGATGAAATCAGAGAGGTGGGTCTTCCCGAGGCATGGCTAGAGTAAGCAGCTGCAGTAGGGTAGAGGTGGGAGGAGGCCTTATTTTTGCTTTAGAAAGATCAGAGTCACTTAATTTGAACTTGCTAAGAGAATTCTACCTGATGCCTTTATACTGCTGAGCTGTGTTCTCTGATTAAAGGTCATTGTGTACGCTAAAAATGCCACCAATAGGAAGGTGACAGAGAGGCAAGGGGAGTCTCCTTGCGGGGGCGGGGCGGGGACATCAACGACGACTTTCAGCTGCCTGAAGTTCCCTGTTGAAAAAAGAATAGCCTGAAAAGCCTCTGTGTTGAAAAAGTTTACGTAAGAGCTAGAGAGATGGCTCATCAGTTAAGCATTTGCAGTGCGAGCTTGAGGACCTGCTTGAAACCCCAGCTTCTAGGCAAAAAGTCAGGTATAGCAGCATATACATGCCATCCCAGCACTGGAGAGGTGGAGACAGGCCGCTCCCTGGGGCTTGCTGGACAGTCGGCATAGCCAAATCAGTGTGCCCAGGTTCAGCAAGAGACCCTGCCTCAAAAATAAAAGCAAAAATAAGATGGAGAAACAACTGTAAAAAGCACTTGACATAGACCTCAACCTCCACGTGCATCCCGCGCCCCCGCCCCACGCACATACGCATGCTCGCAGGATCGCACGCACGCACGCACGCACAAGGCTCACATAGACTCCACTGTGGACTAAACAACAAGACTTTCAAATTCATGTGCTAAAGCCCTAGACCTCAGAGTGATAATATTGAAGACAGAGTTTTTATAGAGGTAACTGGTTAAACTGGGTCATAAGGAGACCCAAGCCAGTATGACTAGTGTCCATGTAAGAGAGAGGAAACACACCAGAGATGTGTGCTAATGTAAACAAGGCACACATCCTGAAGGCAACACATGGATGCTGGACCCCGTGGCCCATGAACATTTTGTTATGTCAGCCCTAGCAAATTAATACAGCCCCCAATCATATGTTTATCTGCCGGTAACTTCCCAGCTGTCTGAAAACTGTTTCCTTGTGGTCATCCACTCCTGGCTCTCTCAGTCTTTCTGCTCTCTCTTCCAATGGACCCTGGGCCCTGGGTGGCAGATGTTTGATGTAGGTGTCCTACCCGGGGGCAGACCTGAGTGCTAGATTTTTTATCTGGCCCGAACCCTAATTCCAGTCTTTCTGCTTTGTTTGGGATTGTGCAGTTTCCCCCAAATCCCAAAGAAACCCAGGGGATTCCATACTCAGTGCTGGAGAAAGGACGGGAAAGAAAAGCAAGCACAGCTCTTTTCTGCTGCTTTTCATACAGGAAAGGGAGGGGTCGCAATTCGCAAAGGTTTTAAACGGTGAATGTATCTATGGTATTTACCATGTGCTACTAGACACAAGTCAGTCATAGGCGTTTCAGTTACAGGACCTCAGTCCTCAAACAGCCCCATGAAGTGGGAATCATTATTATACACTCTTTAGAGGTGAGCAAATTGAGGCCTAGAAAGATTAAATGACTGACCCAAGTCCATATGCCCAGAGAGCAGCTAAGCCAGGAATCACTACAGTGTGTGTGTGTCTCTCAGCACTGTGGCTGTACAGAACACTGACTGCGCCGAGGATTCTCAGGTAGCCCTTGCTCCGTGTCACACTGGTCATGATCCTGCTACTGTAACACCTAAATAAACCCTTCTGTGTTAATCAGACTTTTTGCTGCTGTGACAAAATAACTGAAGAAAACAATTCAAAGAAGCAAGGGTTTATTTGGGCTCATGGCTTCAGAAGGCAGTTAGAGCACAGCGGTTCACGTCATGACGGCTTTGTTCCTGCTGGGCCCCCGGCATGTGGAATGCAGCTGCCTACATTCACAAAAGGTCATTCCCCTCTTAGTCAGTTCTCCCTTGAAACAATCTCACATGCACAGCCAGATATTTCCATGAATATCTTCAGGAATGAACTTGATGCAAATGAGTATGGGCTCTGTCTATCCTTATGGTTTTACAAGTCTCATGAGACTGCTAAGGGGCTTAATCAAGAAGGGACAAGTGCTGAACAGAGCACTTAGTGCACAGCAACCACACAGTGAGTATTTGCTAATAGTGAGAATGTTATTCTTCAAGCCCCTGTTTGAAGCTTTCCTACTGGTGGGGTCTGTCTCAGCTTTTTAAGATTTTCATATTTCCCAAGCAAAAACTCATAAGCTCTGTCATAAGCTCTGTGATCTTTCAACTAACACCTCAGACAAGCCTTAAATGAATAGATGTAAAAGACAAAGTCAGAGGGTGTTCCTGCCCATGGACCCAGATTATGGAAGGCAAGAGGCTGGTCCTCAAAGTGGAAAAGTCTGCAACTCGTTCTGTCTGACTGGTGCATGAGCCACAAAAAGAGTGGCTGTCCCATCTCCCATCTCATAGATAAGGATGGAGAAGGCACCAGTTTATTTACAGGGAACATTTGGCCACTGGGCCTTTCCAATACAAGTGAATTGCAAAATACTTTAAATTCAGGATAAAGCTGTGAAATGGGAAAATCTTTACACTCCAGTAAGACATCATTACTGACGAGCATATTGCACTTTCAGTATCAGACTGAAAACCACCAGTGCATGAAAGGGAATGAGGTCATCAGCATGGGCATCGCCTATTCAGTGGATAGGGCCCTGCTGGGGAAGAAGGCGCTGGGGGCTCTGTACAGGGCACCCTACCCCTGGGCCAGTAGAGATTTTCTAAGACGACGGTCTCAGGTCCTCACCTTGAACCAGGGTAGAGGTGGGAGATCCTAGTTGCATCCGTGTAGTTATTCTGGAGTATGTGAAATATTTATTCATGGAGGAGGTCTAGGGGAGGTTAGTTGGGGGGTCATTAGCATTTAGATTGCAGGACCAAGAAGCAGGAGACCTGATGAGTCATATAAGGAGACCAAAAGTGAACACCAGAAGCCCTTGAAACTGGTCAGATGATCTTAAGTTGAGGGTCTTCCAGATAGGGAAAGGAAGGGAGGAAGGAGAAGGGAAAGGAAGTCAGAGAAAAGGCAGAGGAGGAAAGGACGTAGGAAGAGATGACTCTGCCATTGTTGAGGGTGCTGACCCTCAGACATTTCTGCTTAATTCTGGAAGGAAAGGATCTACTATCTTTATTTATAAGTAAGCTGAAGTCTGGAGAAAGCTCAGTCCTTTGTAACCACATGGTTGATTCAAAGCTCAAAGCTCTTTCTAGCCCCCAGGCACCACCACTTGTTCATCCGCAGGTCTCCCTGAACCAAATTTCCAAGAAGGAACGTCGAAGATTGTTAAAAATTGTCAGGCAGAGGTGCAGGCCTATAATCACAACACTTGGAAGATCACAAGTTCAAGGCTAGTTTGAAGTATATAGTGAGAACTCATCTCAAAACACAAACACAAATAATAATAAAATAATGGAACTATGCAGCATCTTTTTTTCTGCTCTCTGCCAGGCTCTGCACAAGACATTTTTAAGACATTGAATTGTTTTAATAATATCACCATTTTGTAAGTTAAAAATTTTGGTTTATTTATTTTTATTTTATGCTGCCAGTAAGCAGCGTTCCTCCAGGGCCTGTGCTCCAGCTTCCTACCTTGGACTCCCTAATGAACTGTGACCTGTGACAACTCCCCAAGTTGGTAGTGGTCAAAGTGTTTTTGTCACAGCAATGGAGAAACAAACTAGGAAATGAGTGTTATGCCTGCATGTATATAAGTATGCCCATGTCGTACAGTGCCAATGGAGGACAGAAGAGGGCATTGGATCCCTTGGAACTGGAGTTATGGACAGTTGTTAGCATCATGTGGGTGCCGCAATTCTAACCCGGGTCTTCTGCAAGAGCAGCAGCCGGTTCTCTTAACCACTAAGCCGCCTCTCCAGCCCCCACTTTGTAAGTTATACTTGACATTTTGTAAGAAATACTTGACAGGTCATACCCCAGGCTGTCTTAATCCAGAACCACAGGCCTCCGTTCATGTCTTAGCTGAGCCATTAAAGCATGATCAGGGGGCCTCGCCTCTTACAAGCCTGTGTGAGAGGCCAAGAAATGCCCCCCCAACAAGGATGTGCAGGTCTAATTCTCAAAACCTATGGCTATATGACCTTATATGGCAAAATCATCGCTTCTGCTGTGATTAAGGGTAGGCTCCTGGGATGGGCAGATTGTGCTGTGGTGCACTAACTGTAGACATGAGTGTTCTTATAATGAAAAGAGGGGGTAGGAGGTCAGAGACTAAGGAAGATTTGGCGATGCTGTACTGGAGTCTGGATGGTGGGGAAAGACCGCAAACTGAGAAACACAGGTAGTCTTAGACGCAGGAAATGGTGGGACACAGGCTGTCTTCTAGGGCCTCTGAAGAGGTATGCACTGACAGCATGACTCACCTTTTTTTGAGACATTGTCTCACATGGTACCCTAGGCTGGCCTTGAACTCACACCACTCCTTCTGCATCTCTAGTGCTAAGATTACAGGCATGAACCACTCACTGTACCTAGCTCCATACCCTGATTTTATCCCAGCGTGGTTCCTTTCAGATTCTCTATGACCTTGAGAACAGCAAGAAAATAAACCTGAATTGTTCAACAAACTAAATTTATGATAACTTCTTATCACAGCAATAAGAAACTCATACAAGAGTCACTATATCTACCTGCTGAGTGGAAATTGTAATCTTGGGGATGCCTACTGTGTATGGCTTTTCTGGGGATGAAGCATCTTCTTCCCTTATGCTGGACCCAAGTATCACTCCAGTATGACACTCAGCATGGGCTATGTGTACATGTCACTTTTTCTTCCTGAGAGAGGGCTCATTCTGGTTTCCAACACATCTGGGTGCTCAGATCTCTGTTCTGCTTGCTCCAGAAAACAGCTTCCTCTTTACCCGGCATCAGTGAAGAATGTAATCAAATAGGGACAGCTCCATTATCAACTATCCTCCTTGCTGTGGTCAAATACCTGACAAGAAATGACTTAAGGGAAGAATGGGCTATTTTGACTCACAGTTCGGGGGACACTACAGCCCATCACCAAGGGGAAGTGTGGTGCAGGAGCAGGAGGCAGCTGGCCACACTGTACTGAAACCAGGAAGCACAGCATGAAGGGGAAATAGGAATGAGCTGTAAACCTCAAGCCTTGCCCCCCAGTGACCACTTCCTACAGCGAGGCTCCACGTCTGAAAGTTTCTACAACCTTCATAAACAGCACCATTAGCTAAGAAACAAGTGTTTAAATACATAAGCCTAAGGGGGACATTTCACATTTAAACCACAGCAACAGCAAAACCTAGAGACTGAATCCGATGGTAATGGTCGAGCTCCTGGATCTAGCTGTACCTGAAACCAAATGACCCTTGAACTTTTAGGTCCTTTAAGCCAATAAATTTCATTTTTACTTAAGCCAGGTTTGAGCTGAGTTACTGTAACATATAACCTAAAGTATCTGTGCCACAACAATCCTGTATAATAGGATTATAATAGAGGAGAAATTTGAGACACAGCTCGGCCAAGCAACTTGCCCAAAGTACAATAGTTCACAAGTAACAGTGAAATTCAAACACAACTTTGAGTCTAAAGTCGTTGCTCTTTTTTTCCTCAACACCAATTTCTAACTTTCCTTTAACTTAAGCCCAACTTGGGGGGCCATAAAGTCAAATTGAAAATGCTATTTCTCTCAGGTCTTTACTTGAACTAAAAATAATAGATCACAGTTGTTGTTAAGTCCTGTGATAGAGCCCCTTAAAATCTCTGCTGTAAAGCTTATTAAGTTTCTGCTCAGAACATAATGCTCAGTAGTAAAAAGATACAAGCTCTTTGTAAAACAGTGTGTATCAGAAAACATGTTGTAAAAGTGGTTGGCTGTCAGGTAGTCACCCAAGGAACCATTTTACTTAAATTCAAATAATACCTAGAATGCTTAGCAGCTGACAGGTTCTGCTAGGAAGGAGTTAGTGCTTTGTTTGTTTATTACTATGGAGGGGAGATTGAGAGTTGCTTCTAGAATGGAGGGGGATATCAAACATAAAATCCACAATTTCCTTCTCTCCCCTACATTCCTCTCCTTCTAAAGCAGTTTCTCAGACTGAGGATGCAAGTCCATAATAAAGTGCTTGCTTAGCACATACAAGACCCCAAGTTCCACCTCCAGTGTTGCAAAAATAAAATCAAATAGTTTTTCTGTTTGTCCGTATGCTGGGCGCTTTGATCCTCTGTTGATTTTGGCTTGTGAGTAGGTTAAGAAGAGGATTTCAGTTCTTATAGACTGACCGAGGTGCCATGAGTTCAAGTGCCTACTGAGGTGTGAATGAGTGAGCAGCCAGGCTTGTAGGTATTTTTAAAAGACCCTTGATCATTTTTAAGGACCCCTGATCATGTTTTTAACTCTATGATCATAGAAGCTTGTTGTTGGCCAAGTTATTGGGCCTTGAATCATGAGGTGTCTTGTCTTTGCTTTTCATTTACTTTTCTTTCAGAAGATGTGGGAATAAGCCTAAGTGGCCAGGTAAAAGGGAGAATGGGGTACAGGCAAAACAAGAGAAGTATGAATAACTGAGTGGCCCCAGAGACCAGGTACTCTCAACAGAAGTCACAAGGAAGAGGACACAGATAAGAGGCACAGACTTAAACAGCGCTGAAACCTATAGTCTGAACCTCTGATCGGAGAAAAGCTAAGACGGAGGTCTTTTGAGAGCAGGGACTGTGTTTGTCTTGCTTAGGGTACAGACAGGCATAGCATAGATGGACAATAATGGTTTCTAAAAGAATCAATCAATAAGAAGTTGAGCCTAGCAATTAGTAATTAAGGGCCTTGCGTGGAGACAGAAGCAGGCGATTTAATGGGGGTGATTTAAAGAAAAAGCCCAGAGATGACAATCAAAGGGTCAAGGAGAGTCTCTTGTGGAACATCCAGGGACATCCACAAGTGCTGCAAGTGCATAGGGAAGGGCTGGCAAGGACAAAGAGAAGTCCCTCAGGTAGACGCAATGGCTGACGATGTGAGCGATCATATTGAAAAGTGAGCTTTCCATTCTGAGGTTTAGAACAATGACATCAGCCTTCAGGGAAGCCACAGCTTAGAATCCTACAAGGATGAGAGCCCACTGGCACCCGAAAAAAGAAAGCAATTGCAGAAAAAGCAGCCGAGCCCCAAGTCTCCCCAGCTTGTTAAATCCTCCAGGCAGAGACAGCAGCAGGCAAGAGCAGCAGATTCCAGGAAACTGTCAAAAGAAGGAATCGTCCTCCCGAGGCAGCAAGGCAGCCACATCCCAGCAGGGCAGAAACCCAGCCAGGTGTCACGGAGCAGCCTGGCAGTGGCGAGAGAAGCCAGGCTGCCAGTGGTATTGATCCCACTGTCTTACTTTGTCCCTCAAGCGATTCCAAAGCTTCACCCATTCCCCTTGGGTCAGAGTTGCTTGCAAGTAAATGAAAGTCTTTTCCCACTCAGTAACTGCTGCTTGCTAGTCTTGTGCGGTCCTTGATTAATGATTGTGTTCATCATTTAGTCATCTCCTGACTGCCTTTCTTGGAGAATCCCGCCCCCCCCCGCCAAGTTATTCCCGTTTATGCACAAAGGACATTGCGCTGGTGCACAGGGAAAATTACTGAAGAGGCAGGACTTGAAGTTGATCATCAAAGAACAACTGTGTTACTTAGTTTCACTAGTTATTGAGGCTTTCATTGTTTTAGAAAGGGAGGTGGCATCTTTGCTGGCTCTACTGGGGATGTGGGACAGCGGTTCTGTGCCAAAGCTCGTTTGACCTTGTGCCTTGTGTAGCTCCTCGGGCCACCAGGAGAGCCTTGTAAACACTTGGTCATGGTAATTCATGAAATCAGAGGATGTTTTCTCACAAACAACTCTCATTGTGGGTGAAACACACAAGGGCAAAAGCTACTCTTCTTGTTCTATATTCTATGTCCTGGGCCCCAAGTCACTTCACTCCAAGCCTCAGAGGCATCACTGATATTCTTTCGGCATCTGTGTTTAGTCCTCCCCCACCCTCTTTGAGTTTACTTTGAAAACCACTTCCAGATTTTGCCTCAACCCCAAATCCTATGCTCACAGCCTTCTTTTAGCATCTATCACACTGGGCTGGAAAGCATCATAAGTGTCTCTCTTGTTCTTGAAGGAGGAATTTGCCCTGGAAAGTACATCCTGTGCTCCTGGTAATTGATTACGTTTTGCAGAACTGTGCAGTCTCATCTGCTGATTCTCTCGTGTCAGCCTATGCTCCAGTCATTCTGAGCTTCTTGCTGTTCTCAGAGTAAGTGGATCAGGTTCTAGAATGCTCTTGGGCCTTTGCTATCTTTTTTTTCCCCAGGATCCTTTTCCTCTTGAACAATTTATCTCTTAGGAGCCCCTCGCAATTCCTTTATAGATCTCAAACTTGGCCCCACTTAACCTTCCTGATCCATTTGTCTCTTCAGTGTTGAAGCAAGAGACCCATCATTATTTGTCCTTTGAGAACAATAAAAGAGCATAGTCCTCCAAGATAACATCTCTGCTGTTAGTTTTCTTTAATGTCCACAGATTAGAAAGGACAAAGGGCACCATGTCCATCTGCTATGTAAGGTAGTGGAAGGAGATCAGGGTAAGCTGAAGGTCTCACAGCAGAGTAGTGCACAGAAAACGTTCAACTTTTATCTGACTCTGTGCCCTTCTTGTCCATTTGCTAAGCAGCTCTACCAGGCTACACATAGTATCTGACCACCTTTCCAAGCAGAATTCTAGGAAAAGCCCTCCAGCTCTCAAAGGTTGAAAGAAATCTGCTGTGTCCTGTTGGCCAAACAGGACTGGGGGTTCCTTCTTACAAAACGTACCCTAGTCTATGCACGAAAATACAGTTGGGCTGGAAGAATGAGTCCCAGTATTGCATAGTATACTAGGTTGACTATAATTATCAGTAATTTACTGTGCATTTCAAATTAGCTTAAGAACAGACTTTGAATGTTCCTAATACAAAGGAATTATAAACATTCAAGGTGATAGATACTCCAGTTCCTCCAACTGGATCATTATACACTTTATACCTGTACTGAAATATTTCACTGCATCCCATAAAAATGTACAATTATCATATATCAACTAAAAATTGTAAAAATCCAACTGCGCTGTGGGCTATAGATATTTTCCTAAAAGCCTCCAGGAGAAATAAAGCCCAAAATTAAGTACACACAACCACACAGGTCAATTTTTATTATTGGAAAAGATAACACATATAAACATGGTCTAATAAGCAAACAGTATAAAGGACTGCACAGCAAAAAGTTTGGGAGTTTGCTGCTGCTCAGCCCCCTGTGCCTCAAAGGCTATCCCAGCACTTGCTGTTTGCCTTCTGAAAAAACATCCTGCTTTCTGTAAAAGGAATCGATGACTCCATATCTGCCCAGAGGCATCTTAGCCCTTCCTAGTCCCTCCTAGCCGTATAGTGCCAGTGTGTGGCTGTGCCATGATTCATTTAGCCTCCCATCGACAGGCCTTTATTTGGCTTTCAGTCTGTATTAGCTCCTCGTTGCTGTAGCCAAATAGTCAATAGAGGCAAGTGAAGGGAGGAAGGATTTATTCTGGCTCATGGTCGGATGAACTATCCATCCATGATGGCAAACAGGACATGTGTGGCAGTGGGAACAGTTTGACTCAGGTAGGGGGAGCCCGTGGTGTGGTTTGTTCACATCTTAGCAGACCAGGAAGCAGAGCACTCAGGCCTGAAAGTGGGGATAGGCTATATACAACCCTCAAAGGGCCATCCTCCGTGACTTATACCCACCAGCTAGGCTACATGTCCAAAACATGCCACAACCTCCCAAAACAATGCCAGCAGCTGGGGACCAAGTGTTCTAACACATGAACCTGGGAGTATATTTAACATCCAATCCATAATAGTTACTATGTATATGTTGCTGAAAACAGGTCACACATATGTCGTGGTATATCATTTATGGAAAAAAATTCATAAAGAGAAAAATTATAGGTTGAAAGTTAATAAAGTACAAACTTTCTTTAGACAAATGTCTTTCTGTGTGTGTTTTGAACCCTGGGGTTGAAGGTGCTCCTCAGTGGGGACAGCTGACCCCAAACACAGGAACCCACACAATACCACACCTCATGCGCTAAAACTGCCCCAGGGCATCAAAACTTGGAGTGGTGGTTTTGTGGTTTTTAACCTATTGTCTATATAGAAGGTGGTAGTCACATGGTATTCAAAGCCTTTTATAAACTGATAGGCTGTCAAATGAGGTGAGCTTGGTCTTTTCTGTAAGCCAAACCTCTGCTACAAACCTTGAAAGCAGAAGAGGCACAAGGGGGTCTCAAACTGTGGGAAAGTTTCACCAAAGCATATGCAAGCCCTGTCTTCACGTCATCTTCTAAGTCAATGCTCCAGTCATATGCATGTCCCGTATTATCATTACCCACGTCCAGAGTTGAGAAAGACTTCTACAGTGTTAAGACCTAGGGAGAACCCAACTAGGGTTAAAGCTGTGGGTGTATGTTGCAAACTCCTGCCTAGAGAGGGCCTCCTCTGCATGCTCACTTTATGCTGTGGTCAAAACTGAGTAAAGATGAAGAGCTCGGCCCGTTCAAAGAGAGCAGGCACCCCTCAACTTGGCCACACTGTCTACTTATGGTAAAACAGTCACAAAAACTTACACCAGTTCATAAAAAGTCAGAAGTCCAGATTTGTAGGGAAGGACTTGCAATTTTCAAGTATTCAGAAACAATATTTTTAAAAGTTCACCCTTACATGATGAAAAATGTATGTCAATTGTATTTGGTCCAGGAGCCTACAGATGACTCTAGCCTAGGTCTATCCAGACTGATATTTCTCTCCAGAAAAAGTTCACCCCAATACTCTATAGCCACGTTTCCAAAATGAAATAACAGGAGGCCTGCGAACGTCTCCAAGTTACAGCTAAAATAGAGGCTGGGAAGATGATCCACTTCTGTTGAGAAAAAAATGTTCCAAAACCTGATCTTTACCTGTGCTCCAACTGAGGGCGTGAGAACCACACTTCAGACACCCTGAAGACCTCCCAAGACAAGATATTAAGAGCTGACTGTATGTGACCAACTTGCAAAATGAGCATCATGAGCCGCAATGAGGAGTCAGATCACCTTAACAAAGTGACTTCGCTTTATCATAATCAGGCCCTCCTTGACCATCTCCCATTGTCCAGGTGGTGTTCTTTCCTGTATTCTTGGAAATGAGTCACGTGCTTCTTCTTAAAGCACCTCAGAGGAAAAGCAGAAAATCCGGGGGCTCCTCACACACCCATCCGTGCCATTCCCCCTTTGAGTGGGATGTGCAAATTTGCTTCTCCTTGGAACAGCCTTTTGTACATATGGCATGTTCTTGGAGGAAATGTGCCTGCATCTCAGGGAACTCGCCAGGGCAGGGCTGGCACCAGCATATGGCCTCCCCTATCAGAACAAGAACAGGGGAGATGGGTCCTCAGGTTACCCAACAACAGCACCCAAGTGGCTGTAAGTGTAGGGACAAAATGACAGGATGGATTTAGACACAGCTTAATCTTGATTTCTTATTATTAGGTCAAAATGTGAAAAATTCTAGATGTTTGAAGTTTTCCATGTTTGGTCCCTGAACCTCACTGGGAACTGCTGGGGTGTGCAAGGCACCTGTCTCTGTACCCCATACTATGGGCTGTCCAACACATATTTATTACAATTTTGATAAAGTTATCCAGATTTCCTTTTGAAAAGTTATCAATTCTTTCTGGCATTGGTTCTTGGAACTATTTTTCTGGTGCTCCATCTTACCCTAACCAAAAGGCAAAAACTATTTTATCATTCCTTCACTAGTCTACTCCACAAATGTTCATTGAGTATCTGCTTTGTCTCAGATGATGATCTTGATATGGAAGATGTAAGCTAATAACCATTAATGAGTCTAGGGAGACAGCTCAGTCAGTAAAGTGCCCCCAGGACCCATATAAAAAGTCAGGCAGTACACATCTGTAACTCCAGCGCTGAGGAGGTGGACACAGGAAAATCCCTGGAGCTCATTGGTCAACAGTTTTGCTAAATTCTTGACTTCAGGATCCGTGAGAAGCTCTGTCTCAAACCGTAAGAGTGAGAGAGATTCAGGAAGATATCTGATGTAAAGCTCTGGCCTACACACACACACACACACACACACACACACACACACACACACAAAACCACAAACACCCACACTAACACATGCTTACATCACATACAACGATAACAATCGACATCTTGCTTCTGACTTTATGGAGCTTACCTGCTAAGGTATATTCCAGCTTCCTTGACTCTGGCTTGACTAACATTTAACCTCCCTCTCTGTAATTAGGATCTTACATAGAATGGCACAGTAGGTGAAAATGATAAGCCTCTCTATCCCAGATTGACACCCTGATGAGATTTAGGGGGAGTACATCACTATTAGTTCCCTAAAATTGCTTGCATTTCAATCCACAGGGACTCCTGGGCACTTGCATATATCAATACCTCATCCTCAGCCTGCCCATCAATTCCATGAGTACCCACTGTACTTCCAATAAGCCCTCTTTGGTGTTTGCTTGCTGGAGTCTGTTTTCATTACTTAAGAGAAAAGAATTTCCATTTATGTCGGAGATGTTCCCGAGGCTGTCTGTATGAACAACAAAACACTGTGTTTCTTTTTAATCAGAGTTTTACATACAATTAGTTGAATGAGTAAGCCCATATTGCAGAACACATTTTAAGCAGTATCGTCCTTCTCTCTTATTGACCCCTCAGTCATTCCTAAAGTATACCTAAAGTATAATTTTTAACACAGTGAATGTCACCAGGACACAGGTGTTCAAAGGCAGCAGTGAACCTAGTTCATGCCTGGCTTTTTTTTTTCCGAGCTCTATCCCCCTTCCTCATGCCTCAGGAGCTGGTATGCTCACTCTTCTGTCAGTAATTGCTTTGTATCAGTGCAGAGATCTGAAAAGTCCTCATTCAGGCTAGTATTCAAACTTCAGTTCAGCCCTATGGGCCATATGTGATGGACCACAAATGCAGCCTGTCTCTTTCTAAACTGAACTCTCCCAAGACAGCAGAAAACATAAGTTGTTTTTGGCTTCTTTCTAGTGTCCTGGAAGATAATGCAAAAAAGTTGAAGACATCTGACCTTACGGCGGTGGGAGCCCTGCACACAGCACCTCTGAGCCCTTGTCGGGCAGGACACTAACTAGCCTGAGATTGCCAGTTTACATTGTTCGAGAGAAGTTTTGAAAGCTGGACTTGTAGGTGAAATCTACTGTTAAATTGTTAAATGTTGACAATGAACTAAAAAGGAGGTTGTGATGGCTAATCCTGGGTGTCAACTTGATTTGATCTGAGATTAACTGAAATGAAAGAGATCTTCTTGATTGGATCATCTAAAGCCAGAAGACACACCCTAAATGTGGGCGTTACCTTCTGATGGCTGCCGGTATAAAAGACCAAGGCAGAGGAGAACGCGGGGCTTTTTGCGGCTTGCCTTCTCTCTCACTGGTGAGTTCGTCTTGCTGCTGTAGACTGAAGACTAGCTGATATTTTGGAATTTGTCAGACCTTCAGCGCCAGATTGGGACTACTGAGACATCCAGCCTTGTGGACTGAGCGACTACAGATTCTCAGCCTCTCCAGTGTGGTGCAGCCATTGTTGGACTACTCGGACTCTATCCTGTGAGCTAAGCTGATAAATCTCTATACATATTCACTCTACTGGTTCTGTTTCTTTGGAGAACCCTGACTAATACAGAGGTCATGCTTTGAATAGCAAAGAAACGCACTTATCTGCAGGTGGCAACCCATGACTGTCAGGTTTCAGCTCTGATTTCTGTCACCTGGTCTGCTGTACACATCACTATGGATCAGCTTTTTATACTTTGCCGTGCTCTGAACAGAATTCTGTTTTGGTTTGTCTCTATTTTCTTGCCTTGTTGGGATCAACTACCTTCTCCTGGTTCACTTGTTTGATAGAATTTCTCTAGGAATCACCCCCATGACCTCATTCTAGGTCTCCCATCCACCAGCCTCCTCTGGAACGTTTTCCATGATGAAGAACTTGCCACCACCCATCTGCTGGATCCATAAGAAGATCATCAAACGCATTAAGAAACAGGTATTTTGTAATAAAGTAAATCTATGTTTACATCCCAACTTGATTCCTTAGTCTGGGCAAGAGATGGTTTTCTCATCTGCTAAACCAATGCTTCTTTAGTGGTAACACTGGTGTGATGGTCATAGTGTGGCTTCCTTTCTTTCTATTAGTTTTTGCCCATTTGACCTTGGGGTACTTTCTAGCACCATTTAGAATATACCGTCTTGTTCTCACACATTATGGACCTTATGCATGGCTAGACTGTGTTAATACACAAGCCCCCTCACACATACACACCATGTCTTCTCTTTCCTAGATTCAGTAGAACAAGTCATTTCAAGTGTAAAGGGAGCCCAATGGACATTAAGTTTAGTTGCTACAGGGACCTGAAGGTGACAAGGTATGCTTGTTGCCATGACAGAGTGGGCTTCTAGAATTCTGTGTGAAGTATGGTTCTAGGAAAGAGGTCATCTTAGGAAGGACGTCTCAAGGGAATACCTTTCATTCAGCCTGGGGGGAGAAGTGGGAGCAGGGATAGTCTTTCCCAGTATAGCCTGTGAGATTTATGAACCAGCCTGCTTCTACTGACACATTCCCGGGTTGCTAAAGAGGCAAAGCATCAAGAAATGGGTCAAAGAAAAACGCACAAAGGAAAGGGATATTTGGGCTTTGTGAAACATCAGGACACAGCAGAATGGCTCCGCTGCTACTGGGACAAACCATCTTGTACCATCAGAGCAAGAGGGACGTGTTCCCAGGACAGTTTTCTCCCTTACCCCACCATCTCCAACAGACAGACTTCTCTCAGAATCAGAGGGATATAGCTCTGCAATGCTTTACACATGAGACCTGGAATAATTGTTATTATTCGGTGTGATGGTGTGTAGCTTATAGCATCTGTAGCTTGACAATCAAGTAATGAGCTATTGATGAGGGAAATGAACCAGACGACAGCTAAGGCTGGAGACCATTACCATCTTAGTCTATTCCTGCTGACTGTTATCACCCAGGACTCCTTAATAATAGCTCATAATTATAATCACATTTATTGAGATGTTACTCTGTACTGAGTGCTTTATACACATTAATACACACAAGCCTCACAACAGCTCCATGAAAAAGGGAGCATTACCATTCTGATTTACAGAGAAGGAATGTAGGCAGTTGCAAGTAAAAAAGTCCACCAAGTACTTGGACAAGAGGACTTAGGACACCTAGGCCATTAAAGAGTTTGTCAAGAAGCGAAGAAAACAGCAGAGTACGCATGACCCCAGGTCTGATGGTCCTCCAAGAAGGAGTGCTTAGTCTGGCCTGTCCCAGGCTGGGAACACTGTGAGGATGCTACTGCTCAGTGCTGTTCTTATGGTTTCCACAGTCATAAAGAAAGAGGCAGGTCAGCTCCACCCAGAGTTTGATGCTCACAGGAAATCACCCAAGACCTTGTGAAAGATACAGATGCTGATTCAGAGGGCCCTGAATTGAGGCCCAAGATTCTGCACTGGATATGCCAATGCTGCTGGGCCAAGGGTCACAACGAACGGCGTAAGACAACTATCACACAGCTGAAAACATTGCAAACTAAATGTGACCAACCCACAAAACGGAATACTGCTTGAATATGATAGTAATCTGTTTAACCGCACGATATCATAAGTGAATGTGATCCAAATTACTAAGGACAAGGTTGTTTTCTTTTTAGCACGGTCCTTCAAATTTTAAACATTAATTGCTACAGCAATGCCTCTTTTCTATACCTCACTTCTGTGTTACTAGACCTCTCTCCGTTCAAAAGCACGTTGAGTTATGGTTCCCTCTCTTATTTTTGAATTAACATGCAGGAGTGAAGTCATATGCCATTGCTTTCATGGCATCAAATCAAAACCTTGATTTTAGTAATAACATTAAAAGCTAGCCACTGCTTGCTAGGGGTTCTCCAGCTGCCCCACAGGCCTGGAGACCCAGGTAGAGAGCTCATGCTCCTGCTCCTGACCCACTATGTTCAAGGTGGCCACACAAGGCTGCCTGCCAGGAATTGCAGCCTCCTCCAGGCCCCTCTCTTTCCCTTTGGGAATCACCAGAAGGCTGCTTGGCACAGACTCTCCAACTATTCTACCCAGCCTTGAGACCCAGGGCCAGTCCACACTGCCAGGAGAACTCATTCCAAGCATCTTGACCACGCAGCCACAGGCACAAAACTATAGGTGACAAGCAGCAGAACACTTGGCATAGAGCCTGTGGTCTTCAATACCAGACAATCCAAGGAAATCAACATTCCAACCCCACTATGAATTAGTTTCCTGCCCCCCCGACTGAAATCTCCTCCACTGAAAGAAGAAAGAAAAACACAATGAACTAACTCCAGGTGGGGCAAATCTCAGCACAGAAACAATAGCAACACGAAAAACATGCCTCCTCCTAAAATTGTAAATCACATAGTAATGTAGCCTAATGGAATGACTTGAAAGAACTTCCAGACAAAGAAATCCAAAGAATGATTTCAACTATTTTCAAAACAACTCAAAGAAAACAAAAGCAAAAAGATGAATGAAATACAGAAATCACACAAGATATGAAATACATTTCAGTAAAAGTTAGAATTGTTGAAAAAAACTCAAACTGAAATGATGCTGGAAATGAGAAACTCACAAGTCTAATAAAAACCACAGTAGAGGGGCTAGAGAGATGTCTCAGTGGTTAAGAGCACTGGCCGCTCTTGAAGAGGACCTGCGATTCATTCCCAGCACCATATGGCAGCTAACAACTGTCCTAACTCCAGTTCCGGGGAATCCGATGCCCTCTTCTGACCTCTGTGGGCATTGCATGACACAGGTGCACTTACATACATGCAGGCAATACACTCATACACATAAAAAATAATAAATAAAATATTTTTAAAACCTCAGAGTAGAAAGCCTCACCAACAGATTGGATTATGTCAAAATCAGAAAGTCAGGTCTAGAAGACAAAGTAGAGGAATTGGGTCACTTAGTAAAGGTCAGTGAGAAATTTAGAAGAATATGTGAACAGAACAGAGAGCTTTGGGATGCCATAAAAGACCCAATCCTTGTATTATGATTGTAAAAGAATACCATAGCAAAGGCATAGAGAATATTTTCAATAAAATCATAGAAGAAAATTCTAAAACCTAGAGAAAGAGATGCCCATCCAGGTATAAGAGGCCTGCAGAACACCAAATAGACAGGGCCAGAAAAGAAACTCTCTATAACGTATTATAGTTAAAACATGTAAAACACAGACTGAAGAAAGGGTATTGAAAGCTGCAAGAGAGAGAGAAATATCAAGTCACTTATTAGTCAGAGCCACTGGAATATCCTCTGATCATTTGACATATACTTTTTAAAGTCAGCAGAACCTGGAAACATGTATCCCAAATTCCAGATACACCTAGCAAAGCTATCTAGTAAAACTGAAGGAGAAATTAAAGTGTTTCATAATAATTTAAACTAATGAAGTAAAATATTTGTACGATGAAAACTTTAAAACACTGAAGAAAGAAATTGAAGAAGTTACTAAAAGATGGAAAGACCTCCAGTGCTCATGGACTAGTAGAATTAATATTATGAAAATGGCCATCTTCCAAAAGCAATATGTAGATTCAACAGAATCCCCTTCAAAATGCCAAAACAATTCTTCACTGCAATTTAAAAAATCAAAATTCATATGGAAACAGAAAGACCCAGGATAACCAAAATAATCCTGAATAAGTCCCCTCCTTATCACCGTCCCTGATTTCAAGTTATACTACAGAGCCATAATAATAAAAACAACATGGTACTATAATCAAAACATACATATTGATCAAAGGAGTACAATCAAGGATCCATAGATAAACCATGTTCCTACAGCTACCTAAGTTTTGACAAAGAGGCCAACTACACATTGGAGAAAAGACAGTATCTTCAGCAAATGGTGCTGGTCAAACTGGAGAGACACTTGTGAAAGAATAAAACTAGATCCTTATCTTTCAAGTTACACAAAACTCAATCCAAATGTATCAAAAACCTCAACATAAGACCTGCTACTGCTACCCTGAAAATGATAGAGAAGAAAACAGGCAATATGCGTCAACTTATTGGCACAAAAAAGGACTTTCTGGACAGGACCCTGATAGACAGGCATTAAGGCCAACAATTGAAAAATAGAATCTCACTAAACTAAAAAGCTTCTGTATAGCAAAAGACACCATCATTTAAGGAAAGAGGCAGCATATATACCTGGCAGAGAGTTTGTGTCTAGATTATACAAAGAACTCAAAACGCTAAACACCAAGGATATGAGGGGGCTGGAGAGATGGCTCAGTGGTTAAGAGCACTGACTGCTCTTGCAGAGGACCTGGGTTTGATTCCCAGCACCCACATGGCAGCTATGAACCGTCCTTAACTCCAGTTCCAGGGGAATCCGAAGCCCTCTTCTGACCTCTGTGGCATTGCATGACACGGGTGCACTCACATGCATGCAGGCAATACACTCATACACATAAAATAAAAATAATAAGTAAAATATTTTTTTAAAAAGGGGGGACATGAAAATAAATAGTTCTCAAGAGAAGAAATACCAATGACTGGGAAGTATTTTTAAACTTAAATGTTCAACATCAGAGAAATGCAAATGAAAACTATTTTGAGATTTCATCTTACCCCAGTCAGAATGCCTAAGATAAAAAATGACAACAAATGCTAGCAGGATGTGGAGAAGGAAAGACAATTACTTACTGCTGGTGAAAGTGTAAACCGCTGCAGCCACTATGGAACTTGCTCATCCACGTTCATTGCTGCTCTATTCACAAGTCAGGAAATGGAAACAACCTACATGCTTATCAACTGATGAATGAATAATGAAAATGTGGTACATTTACACAACAGAATATTATTCAGCTGTAAAGAAAAATGTAATTATGAAATTCACAGGTAAATGGATGGAGCTGAAAATTCTGAGTGAGGCAATCCAGACCAAGAAAGAAAACCATGGCATGTTCTCTCTCATAAGTAGATACTAGCTTTGAATCTTTAGCTATGTGTGTTTAAACTGGAATACCCATAGAAGGTCAGAAGATAATAAGGGACCATGGAGGGCAGATTTCAAGAGAAGGGAGATAGCACACAGGTGACATGAAGGGAAAAGGAAAGGTCAAATGGAGTTAGCTGCAAGGGGTAAATAGAGGAGTGAGCATGGGAAGGGAGAAATAACACTAAAGGTATTTGAAAAAAATGGGACCCTACCACTGTAGAGGCTTCCTAAAATACACACTATACATATATAAAAGGAATTTAAATGGAGTTACCTATACTAGGGGACAATGCCTCTCCCAGGCACCACAGGCTATCAAATAAAAAGGTCAGTGCCAGCTACGGAATAGCTCTTTTCAAACTGTTGGTTAAAGGGATCCCATAGACTTGCCCAAACATTGCAGTCTATCGCCATTGCTCTTGGTTACCCTCCAGAACTTGATGATAAGACCCTATTGCTTGAAGATATCACACACCTGAGTCATAGGACATGGAGAAATAAAGCTGGTCCTTTCTGGAAGCTTTATCCCTCCTGGATAGCTTTCATAGTGCTGGAAGGTTCTGTGCTTGCTGCCTCGGGAGGAAAACAATCACCAGTCTTACCCAGCTGTATGTTCACTTGTGCAATAGTGGCACAAATGCTACGGAAGTGGCCAATCATTTTTTTAAATTATTTATTTAATAACCACATAATTAGAAGAAGCATTACATCGGCAATGACATACTCAACAATTTCCAGAGCTAAGATGCATCTCTTTCAAAATTGGCTGAAAATTTTTAGGGTTACGGTTGAATTAACACAGTTATACAATATTGTACTCAGTATAAACTCTATAAGACATAAAATTAAATGACGTTTTAACCTTTAAAAAATATCTCCATTTCATTATTAAAATACACAGTTTCATACAGAAAAATTCATTTTTTCCAGTCAATTATTTATTTAATAACCACATACTTAGCAGAAGCATTTCATTACAACAGCATTGACATATTCAATAACAATTTCCTGAGCTAAGATGCATCTTTTTAAAAATTGGCTGTAAATTTTTAGGTTTACAGTTGAATTGTTACAGTTATACAATATTGTATTCAGTATAAACCCTATAAGATATAAAATTAAATGAGGTCTTAACCTTTAAAAAAGATGTCCATTTCAT
>NW_008329714.1:2858787-2859237 GCF_000622305.1 Nannospalax galili
GTGTATATCTATGAAGTCTTCGGGTAGATTTCAATGGTAATGTTTATCACCTCTACTAATTAACATGACGTAAATTTTCATGCTTCCTCCTCAAATATAATACATTTTTTAAAATTTGTTGATTTTGTGTGTGTGTGTGTATCACACAGAACATCCCAAACCATCTTATTCAACTATACACCCACTTGCCAGATGGCACCCTTCCCAGCCACCCTCCCCCCCACCAGAGCCCCTATATTCTGATATCCTTGCTATTGTCTGCTGTGTTGTCAGCACCCCAGCCAATCCCCACTACTTGCCCTTCTGGTGAATCTAGTCAGCCTATCTAGAGGTCTTTGATTTAGGAGGGTCAGCTGTTCCTCATCTAGCACCAATCAATTGTCAATATTCCTTTCAATAAGATTGGGGTCTACTGTTCATTTTCCCAGTTCTATGCTGGGTTACTATCTG
>NW_008329714.1:2859465-2860277 GCF_000622305.1 Nannospalax galili
CGAAGGAGGCCCTGGCTCCTTTCTTTTACTAGTTCTGCCTATGTGAAGATAAGTCAAAGGTCCTGCTCCACCATGGTTGGCTTCGCTTGGAAACATGGAGGAAATGATTCCCCTGTGTTTACCCTCCTCTTTGTAGACTGGATACTGGTTCAAGTCCATCTGGTGGGGTCTCCTCGGCATCCTTGATCAAAAGGACAGGTGACCCACCACCATTACAGGACATTTTGAGAGATGCTCATAGTACCCTGGAACTAGTTGACCTAGGAGGGCAAGGAGCAAAAACTGTCCTTTATGTCCCTCTTACCAAATTAGTATAGGCCTCAAAGTATGTCTGTTAAACACCCAAAAAGGTTAGTTCCACCGTCTGGTGCTTTTAATTACTGTGTGGCATGTAGATAAATCTTGGGAAAAAACCAATTGTTCTCAGATAAACCTTACCTGGACATTTGTTTCTTGATCTGCTATGTATAATTTGTCAGTGGGTTGTAGGAGTAATATGGTTCCCTCTGGTTTTCAAAACTAGCTAAGCATCATTTATCTCTCACATTGTCTCACCCCTCAATCATGGTTTTCCCACTTAAGGTGCCTCCATTTCCCCCCTTTCTCCCTTAATAATACCCTTCTCCTACAGTCCTACCTCTCTTGAGCACTTTCTTTCCCTTTATCCCCTAGGTTACTTGAATAACCTTCCCTCCCCCCTCCCTGAAACTAATCCAATTTTTACCCATATCTCCCTTATTAAGGCCTGATTCCTACTGCTCTTCTCCTTCAGGTTCTTTCTTTTCCTTTACCTCCCTGTTTCCTTTCCATTA
>NW_008329714.1:2860679-2861935 GCF_000622305.1 Nannospalax galili
TCCACACTGCTTTCCATAGGGGTTGAACAAGTTTGCAGCCCCACCAGCAGTGGATGAGTGTTCCCCTTTCCCACATCCTCTCCCACATTTGGTATCATTTGTACTCTTGATCTTAGCCAGTCTGACTGGGGTAAGATGAAATCTTAAAGTGGTTTTAATTTGCATTTCCCTAATTATTAGTGATGTTGAATATCTTTTAAGATGCTTCATAGCCATCTTTATTTCTTTTCTTCAAAACTCTCTATTCAGCTCCTTAGCCCATCTTTTAATTGGGTTACTTCTTGTCTTGATTCTGTTTTTTCAGTTCGTTATATATTCTGATAATAAACCTCTGTCGGATGTGTCAGTGGTGAAGATTTCCTCCCATTCTGTGGGTTTCCTGTTCACTTCCCTGGTTGCCTCCTTTGATATACAGAAGCTTTTTAGTTTAATGAGGTCCCATTTGTTAATTCTTGCCCTTGTTTCTCGAGCAATTGATGTCCGGTTTAGAAAATCCTTTCCTACACCCATATCTTATAGGTTTTTTTCCAGTGTTTTCTTCTAACAGTTTCAGAGTTTCAGGCTTTACATTGATGTCTTTGATCCATTTGGAATTGACTTTTGTGCTCCTGTGTCTCTACAGGTGGAGATCCCGTTTTGCCAGCACCATTTGCTGAACATGCTATCTTTCTTCCAGTGAATATTCCTGGCCCCTTTGTCAAATATCAGGTGGCTGAAATCGTATTTACTCATATTTGGGTCTTCAATTTTGTTCCATTGATCTATGGGTGTATTTTTGTGCCAGTACCATGTTGTTTTTATGACTATAGCTCTGTACTATAGCTTAAAATCTGGTATATTAATCCCCCCGGCATTGCTCTTAGTGCTCAGGATTGTTTTGGCTATCTGAGCTCTTTTTTGCTTCCACATGAATTTTAGGATGTTTTTTTCCAATTCTGTGAAAAATGTCACGGGGATTTTGATTGGCATTGCATTGAATCTATAAATGGCTTTTGGTAGGATGTTCATTTTCACAATATTAATTCTTCCAATCCATGAGCATGGGAGGTCTTTCTGCCTTCTGATGTCTTCCTTGATTTCTTTCTTTAATGTTTTAAAATTTTCATTGTAGAGCTCTTTAATGTCTTTGGTCAGATTTATTCCAAGATATTTTAATTTTTTTGCAGCAATCATGAAGGGAGCATTTCCCTGTATTCTTTCTCCAATTGCTTGTTATTGGTATATAGAAAGGCTACTGACTTTTGTATATTGATTTT
>NW_008329714.1:2863224-2863583 GCF_000622305.1 Nannospalax galili
AACATCTCTTGGATTTGCTTATTCTTTGTACTGTTTTCTTTGTTTCAATTTCACTAATTTCTGCCCTGATTTTTGTTATTTCTTCTTGTCTGCTGGGTTGGGGTTTCGTTTGCTGTTACCTTTCAAGTGTCTTGAGTTGCAATGTTAAGTCATTTATTTTTTGTTCTTTCCAATTTTTTGATGTAGGTATTTAGAGCTATAAGCTTCCCTTTAAGAACCACTTTCAGCGTGTCCCAGGGGTTTTGTTGTGTTGTATTGTCCTTTTCATTTAGTTCCAGGAATATTTTTATTTCATTCTTAATTTCTCTTTTGACCCATTCATCATTCAGGAGTGTGTTGTTTAATCTCCATGTGTTCAT
>NW_008329714.1:2864106-2865177 GCF_000622305.1 Nannospalax galili
CAACAAAAAGATGGGTTTTGTTTCTTAATCCATTCATATAGTCTGTGTCTTTTGACTGGGGAGTTCAGTCCATTAATGTTTAAAGTTATTAATGAAAGATGAGTATTGAATCCTGTCAGTTTTATTTCTGTTAACATTCTTGATATAAGTTTACTTTTCCACAGCTATACCTTCATTGAATTTCTTTCTGCAACTCCTTGGGTATAGTCATTCTTTTCTTCAGCTCTTTGTATTGCTTCAAGAACTCTTTGTGGACATGAATTCCTTTAGCCTATTTATGTCATGGAAGATTTTTCTTTCCCCTTTGACTCTACTAGATATTTTGGCTGTGTACAGAAGTCTGGGTTGGCATCTGTGGTCGTTTAAAACTAGGAATACTTTGGTCCAGGCTTTTCTGGCTTTCATAGTTTGCACCGATAAGTCAGCTGTAATCCTGATGGGTTTTCCTTTATATGTGACTTGTTGTTTCTCTTTTGCAGCTTTCAGTATTGTCTCTTTGTTTTGTACAGTTAGTGTTTTTACTACTATGTGCCGTGGAGAGTTTCTTTTCTGGTCTTGCCTGTTTGGTGTTCTATATGCTTCTTGTATTTTTATGGGCATATCTTTCTTTAATTTTGGGAGATTTTCTTCTACATTCCAGTTGAAGGTCTGGTCCATACCATTATCCTGCGATTTCTCCTTCCTCTATGCCTATGATTCACAAGTTTGGTCTTTTCATGGTATCACTCAATTCCTACATATTCCATTCTTGTGCTTTCTTAAATTTTTCATAATCTTTGCTTGAGTGGTCTAGTTCATCCACTTTATCTTCCAGTCTTGATATTCTGTTTTCCATTTCATTCATTCTATTGGTGAGGCTTTCTCCTGTCGTTTCCAACTGGCTTATTGAATGTTTAACTTCCTCCTTCATTTCAACCTGATAATTCTTCAATATTTCTAACTGTTTTCTGAATTCATTCAGCAGTTCGTCCCTCTCTTCTTTCAGTTCTTTGATTACCTTGTTTGTGTGTTCTTTAAATTCACTGAATTCTTTTATCATATTCATCATTGTTCTTTTGAGTTCCATGTCCT
>NW_008329714.1:2865520-2871655 GCF_000622305.1 Nannospalax galili
TGATTTTATATTGGAGTGGCCAGATTGCTTTTGTCTTCAGGAGTTCTCACAGAGGCCCAAGTCAGACGAGGATCAGATGCTCACAGGCTTTCTCCTAAGGCCTGGATCCCTCCAGGATAGATTTTGGCCTCAGGAATTTGGGGATCGGACTTGCCTGGGAGCCGGGCCCAGGAAAGATGCTAGTCTAGGGCAGCTGGTGGCCGTGCCACCCAGAGATGCAAAGGAAGATGGGGGTGGGAGCCGGCTCCAAGGGCCCCTGGGGACTGCACTGAGGAGCTGGATTGGCCTGTGGGTCAGAGAGAGGCCTGCGGGTCTGGCAGGCCCAGGATCACCAACCATTTTTTAATTGGATTTAAAGTCTGTTCCATAAGATGGAACTCAAGCCTGGTGCCATTAACTGGGCCAAAGAAAACCTGTGGCTAAGTCATAGTGGAGAGCCTAATACTATTATTCTGATAATTGGACATAGTAATAAACTTCCCCCTAAGTTCTTATCTTTATACTCATAGATTAGTGCATCTCTCAGCCCTCATCAGAGAACCTTCTTTATGTAATAGATGATGATTAAAGCCTAGACCCTCATCAACACACAGAGATTAAGAGACTGTGGATTGCTCAGTTCTACATAGGCCATCTACTTCAGATTTCTTCCCATAGGGATCATTGTACAGCAGGTCACAGAGGTAGTGGAAATCTGCAACAAAACAGCATTTGCTGGGCGTGACAGGGCCATCATACACAAAAACTCAGTGCCTATGGCTGCATGCACAAGACCTAGGCAAAATCAAACCAGTCACAATCCCAGCACAGAAGGGGGAAAGGCTCATGAAGCCCCATCCTTAGCTGAGGAGCTATTGGTAACTGATAGCTGCTTGGGGAGAGTCAGTTTTCTCCAAGAGTGCAGCTTCTGAGGGGCTACTCATTCTCCAGTATATGGGCCTATGCTCATGCGTATAAGGCAGCTCTAAGTGGACTCAGGGGTTTTAAAAACAAAGTACCTGTATTGGCAGGGGAAAAGTGTAGAAGTTATAGAGAAGGAATTGGAGGAGAGGGACTGGGGAGCAGATTTGCCCAAACTAGTGAGGATGGAGAGATGACTCTGCTGTTAAGAGCACTGGATGCTCTTTCAAAGGACGGTTCAGTTCCCAGCACTCGCATGGCTGCTAACAACTACCCATAACTCCAGTTCCAGAGGATCTTACTCCTTCCAGCCTCTGTAGGCACTGCATGACTTGATGCACTTACATACAAGCAGTCAAAATACTTATCCATAAAATAAAAATAAATAATTTAAAACATTTGGGGCAGGAGAGATGGCTCAGCAGTTAAGAGCACTGACTGCTCTTGCAGAGGACCCAGGTTCAATTCCCAGCACCTACCTGGCAGCTATGAACCGTCCTTAACTCCAGTTCCAGGGGATTCCGACGCCCTCTTCTGACCTCCACAGGCATTGCACAACACAGGTGCACTTAAATACATGCAGGCAATGCACTCATACACATAAAATAAAAATAATAAATAAAATATTTTAAAAATCATTTTAAAATAAAAGAAAAAGGAAACTAACATCTTCTTTCATGCTGCTCATATACTCTTGAGTGTGGAGCCATTCACTGGAGCGTGAGCAACCTACCAGGGACCACACTCTAAAAGAAAACTCACTCTCCTTCTCTCAGAAGTTATCATTGTCAGTGGCTCCTTAAATAAGGGTGGGGCATCATACCCAACTTCCCTCTCCATGTTCCACACAAAGATGGCTGCATAGGGAAAGGGGCTGTACCTGGGAGGGGCTGGGAAAGGAGAGTGAATATGATCAAATATATAAAATTCTCAATCAAAAAATGAGGAAGAAAAAATATGTTATTTTAATACTAAAAAAATTTTAAGGGGCTGGAGAAATGGCTCAATGATTAAGAGTACTGTGTGCTCTTGCAGAGGACCCAGGTTTGATTCCCAGCATCCACATGGTTGCTAATAAGTGTTGGTAACTCCAGTTCCAGGGGATCTGACGCCCTCTTCTGACCTCCATGGGCATTGCACAACATGGGTGCACCTACATGCATGTAGGCAATAAATACACTCCTACACATAAAAATAATAAACAATAAACAAATTAAAAAATCATTCAATTGCAAAGGAGCACCGTTATCTTCAGTCCTGCCAAGAAGGCTAGAAAAGGAGGAGGATGTTAAGTTGCCTGTATCTTTTCCTTCTGTCAAAAGCATTCTTTTTCACTCCTTGACCTCTAACCCCTCCAGTTCCGTCCCAGTTTCTACTTCCCATTTCTTCTGAATCTTTGCTGTTATAACAAATGTACAATATTTGCATTTTGTGAGATAATGGTAATTAAATCTTCTGAGCTTTATCAGTATATTGATTCTAAAAATTGAAAACCAGTAGTGATTTCATGATGATGGCTATATAGCAGGCTCACTGCACAACCATCGTGCTCTGTGATGAAATCTTTCTTGCATGACTTTTTGCCTGAGCTCAATTTTTATTTTGCAACTAATTGTTTTGGACTTATTCTTTATTTGGTTCAATTTGTCCTACATATTTAATATTCTGTTGAACCTCTTGTTTCCTTGGTGAGTCCCTTCTGGACCTTCCACATTTTATGTATTTACCCTGCCTGCAGTTAATTGATACTTTAACTATGTACAGAATCCCAAATTACAGTGATTTCTCCCCGAGAAATCAAAGAATCTTCACCCCTAGTACTGTGGCTGCACATTCTGATACTGACTTTCAGTTTTCATTTTAGATTTATTTTGTTTTTGCTCTTCAATTTTTCTTTTTATCTTTGGTGTTCTGACATATTGTGGCAATGTGCTAGGGGAATGTGTGTTAGTTACTTTGTGCTGCTATGACAACACACTCAAGCAACTCATGAGAGGGAAGATTTATTTTAGCTCACTGATCAGAGAATCTCAGTACATCGCTGTAGGGAAGGCATGACAGAATGGTTCTGTCTGCGATGGTAGGAGTGTGCGGTACTGGGTGTTCACATAAAGGGAGTTCAGGAAGTAGAGAGAGCAGAACTGGAACCAGGACTGGGACACAAATGTCAAAACTCTGCCCCTAGGGAGGGGCAGTCAAAACATGAGCCTGTGGGGAACATTTTAGATTCAAACCAAAACAAGAGAATTTGGATTTTTTTATTAATTAGGTTAGTTCTTTGACAGTTTCATACGTCTGTGAAGTATTCTGGTTACTGTCTCCAGCTACTCTCTCTTATCTCTCTTCCGCCATTATCAACACTCCCTCTTCCCTGCCCTTCCATTTCAAAGAGTCATGATTTTGGTTTCTCTTTTGTGAGCCATTTAGTTTAAACAGGGTCATCTTTGTGACCACTGGATTGGACTACCCATCAGAGGCTGGTGGGTACTGTGTCACCAGTGGGTACACAACTGAATCTATCAGTAGCAACCAGGGATAGGGGCCCCTGATTCCTCCCTTTACCCGGCCTGTTTGGGGATGAACCTATTCTTATGCAGCCATGGTGCTTTCATCACAGTTGAAAGTTCCTGATCGCAGTGCCTGTGTATTGCTGAGAAGAGAGCATTTCTTGACTTTTCTCTCTGTCTTCTGGCTCTTTCATTCTTTCTTCCCCAATGTTCCCTGAGCCTTAGAGGGGGTGGTACAAATGTCTTCTTTAGGGATGAGGACTCATCGGTCACTTATTCTCAGCACCTTCTGCAGCCAGAAGTCCCTGCATTCAAGGTAGTGTGACTAGAAAGAGAGGCTTCTCTGACTGAGGCTGAGAGTGTTCATTGTCTATGGGTATAAACATATTTTGAAGGCAATTTGACACTATCAATTTAGATAAACAATAGAACCAAATTTTTCCTTTGACCCTCTGACCTTCCCCACTATGGGCTTTTCAGCAGCTTTACAGTACCAGGTACTGTGGAATGTGCTTCAGATCCTATCAGAGAGCAGATAGTTACCCCCAAAACAGTAGTGCCATTATTGCACAAGTAAGCACATCTTACTTGGCAAGTTAGTATCATATTTCAGAGGGTTCACAGCTAAGTAAGACCACTGATGCCTTTTCTCTCCCAGCAGCCTGCATAGCACCTTCCAACACTAGGAAAGCTAGTCAGAAGTGAGGCGCTCCAGCTCATCTCCAGTTTGACTTCTCTGTATTATGCAACCAAGGTGTGTGATGTCTTCAGCAATAGGATCTTACCATCCAGCTCCAATGGGTGGCCAAGAAGAATAGCAAGAGCCTGTACTGCAGACCTCTAGGGCCTCCCCAACCAAAAACATATAAGGAGGTGTCCCACCCCTGGCACTGGGGCCTTTGTATAATAACCCACAGTTTCTAGGAAGAGTTTTTTTTTTCCCAGCCATGTAGTATATTTCTCTTCCAACTCTTTTTGAAAATAAATTGTATTTTTCAGTTTGGTTGCAAGATAGTATGTTTCCATATGGATTTTTCATACCCCCTTCATTTAAGTCAAGCCCCACTCCTGCTCCCTCATCTCCCTGTCTTCCTCCCCCCTTCCTCCCTGCCAAAGGCTTTCCACCCCCAGTATTCTCCATCTCTACTTTGACATCATCTACATCTGCCACACACCCTCCATTAAGGCATCTGCCCTCTGAGTGGCCACTTTATATATATTTCTGACTTCTACAGGAACACACATTTTTTTGTTGTTTTTTGAGACAAGGTTTCCCTATAGTCCCAGCTGGTCTGGAGCTTGCTATGTAGACCATTCTTTCCACCAACCTCTTCTGAAAAAGTCCCCGAGCCTTGGAGGGGTTGTTAGGTATGGGATGACTATCCCAGGCTGATCTTGATCTCACAGAGATCCACCTGCCTCTGTCTCCCAAGTGCTGGGATTATAGGCATGTGCCACCACACTGGGCTTCTATAGGAACTCTTAAACACACAAAATTAGAGATTTGAAATTAAGATCCTTATGTGGGGGGAAGGGATATGAAGTTTGTTATTGCTGTTTTTGTTGCTTTTCTCCCTTGGTCACCTCACTCAGCATAATTTTTTCCAGTTTCATCCATTTACTTGCAAATTTCATTTTTTACAGTTGAATAGAATTACATTGTGCATGCTTACCACATTTTCATTATTCATTCATTAGTTTATGGACATCTAGGTTGATTCCATTTCTTAGCTATTGTGAATAGAGCATTAACATGGGTGAGCAAGTATCTTGGGAGTAGGATATAAAGTCCTTAAACACACACCCAGGAGAAGAATAGGTGGGTCCTATGATATTTCTCTTTCTAGCCTTTTGAGAAATCTTTACAGTGATTTCCGTGTATAGTGCGCGCTGGGCTCTCTGCATGCCCTGGAAGCGGCACGGGGGGCCTGGCCACGTCCCGCAGGCTTCTCTGGCGGGCCGTGTCCTGTGGCACCGCGGCTTGCGTCTCCTGGATGTGGCGGCTGGCCGCGGCTGCGGGCAGGTCTCTGTCCGCCACTTTTTGGTGCTGAAAAGTCCCTCTGCTGCTGAGGTCTACTCAGCCGGTCCCGTCCTTATTTCACCCGTGTACTTTCCTCAGGATGCGAGGTCCACTGGCCACTGAACCACTTGGGAAGAGTACGAGGATGGCGAAAGCTAGGGTGTCCGCTAGTCGGTGACGGAGGAATGCGCCCCCCGGAGAGGCTGGGTCGCCGGTAGTAAGACACAAGATTCAAGACTCGGCTTAGCCCGTGTCACAGCTTTATTAAGTGTAGCTTCAAGTGAATCTAGGTCTCTGCAACCCAGCTCTCTGATATTGAGAAAGACTGAGATATTTATACCATGGGGGTAGTGGTAAAAGCTTTGGCTGATAGATACTTTGTGAGACATTCTATTTGCATATGGAAGTGGATTTCTGCCATGCTGCCAGACTGCTGACTACCTGAAAAATCACACAGGAAAGCATGGTATTCCTAGAGCCAGAGGCCATGTTTATGTTATGGCATTTGTGATGGGCACTTCAAAAGGAGAGTCAGGAAAAATGCCAGGAAATCACCCCGCTATGAAAGGAGTCTCAGCTCATAACTCTGAGCTTTGTGAGCTATCCAGATATGAAGAGACTTCTACTTCACATAACAGATGCCCCCAACAGAGGGAAAGGGAAGGGTATGCAAGGAACCTAGGGGATAAAGGGAAAGAAGGAGTTCAA
>NW_008329714.1:2871743-2872849 GCF_000622305.1 Nannospalax galili
GATAAATAATGCCTAGCTAGTTTTGAAAACCAGAGAGAACCATATTACTCCTACAACCTACTGACAAATTATACATAGCAGATGAAGAAATATGTCTAGGTAAGGTTTATCTAAGAACAACTGGTCTTTGTCCAATATTTATCTAATGACACACAGTAATTAAAAATACCAGACTGCTGGAACTAACCTTCTTGGGTGTTTAACAGACATAGTTTGAGGTCTATAATAATCTGGTCAGAGGGACATAAAGGACAGTTTTTGCTCCTTGCCCTTCTAGGTTGACTAGTTCCAGGGGACTATGAGCATCTCTCAAAATGTCCTATAATGGTGGTGGGTCACCTGTCCTCTTGATCACGGAGGCCAATGAGACCCCACCAGATGGACTTGAACCAGTGTCCAGTCTATAAAGAGGAGGGTCGACACAGAGGAATCACGTCCTCCATACTTCCAAGCGAAGCCAACCATGTTCGATCAGGACCTTTGACTTATCTTCACATAGGCAGAACTGGTAAAAGAAAGGAGCCAGGGGCTCCTCTCAAGCTCATGTGAGGAACAGATCCTCAAATGGCCTTAAGAGTAAAAATAAATCGGTTTATCTGGACCAAGTGTATGGCCTTAAACACCCAAAAGGAAAGTATAACCAAAGATTAAAGGGGCCAATATAATTTCATAAGAGTCCATATGCATAGCCAAAGGCTACATAACAAGCAACAATGCCAGACAGACGATACCTTCTTTTGAGTTGTTGGCCAGGTTGCCCAAAGGGATTCCCAGATAGTAACCCACATAGAACTGGGTAATTGAATAGCAGTCCCCAATCTTATCCAAAGGAATACTGACAACTGATTACCACTAGATGAGGAACAGCTGACCCTCCTAAAACAAAGACCTCTAGATAGGCTGACTAGATTCACCAGAAGGGCAAGTAGTGGGGAATGGCTGGGGGTGCTGACAACACAGCAGACAGTAGTAGGGATATCAGAGTATAAGGGCTCTAGTGGGGTGAGGGAGCCTATAGGAGGGTACTACCTGGGAAGTGGGTGTATACATAATTTTTAAAAAATTCCTCAAAGCATAAAAATTTGCTCCTTAATAATTAGTAGATG
>NW_008329715.1:0-321 GCF_000622305.1 Nannospalax galili
ATGTGACATCATAACGCTCCACTGTGATATCACAATACTCCAATATGTCAATACAATTCTCCATATAGCATCACAATGCTGAATGTCCCCTCACAAGGCCTCTGTGTCATCACAATGTTATGTGAAAATATAATGCCCCAATGTGTGATTACAATATTCCAATTTGGTATTCCAATGTTTCATGTGCCATATCAATGCTCCAATGTGCCAACACTATGGCCCCATGTGCTAGTATATTGCTCCAAAGTGCATAACAATGTAACAATATTTTTCCCAATGTTTCATTGTGCCATCACAATGCACATTGTGTAATTATAATTA
>NW_008329716.1:0-490 GCF_000622305.1 Nannospalax galili
ATTTCAAACACTTGTTCCTTATTGCCATTAGTTTAAAGACTTAGGACTGTATCTTGATCCATGTGTATGAATAAACTCTTTGACTTCATGTTTTACAGTGGCATTGTCTCTTCCATAAACCATTGTGTTTTCATGAACATCTATTGATATTGTTCATTAACACCCCTGAAGCACAGAATCTGCTACAGAATTAATTATTAAAACTTTTTCATCAGGAGCTGGAGAGATGACACAGCAGGTAAGAATACTCACTACCCTTTCACAGGACTGGAGTTTATTTCCTAGCACCCACATAGGTTGATTTATAGCTAACTGTATGTTCACCTCTGGGGAGTCTGGTGCCCTCTTCTGGACTCCAAAGTTTTCTGCAATCATGTGCATATGCCTACATACAGATGCATACAGGTGTGTAATTTAAAAATACTAAAAAGAAAAAAAATTAGAAAATCAATGTCGTATAAAGAGATTTCATTCACAAAGAGAATTTTAC
>NW_008329717.1:0-366 GCF_000622305.1 Nannospalax galili
AGATAAAGGAACTACAGCCTTGGGGATGTGGGTCTCAGAAAGCAGTGCTGTCCCCATTGCTCCTGTGGTGGGTCAGCTGGGCTCTGAGTCCCAAATCCAGGAGAGAAGCCAATCAGAACCCGTATGCTTAAAGGGGTTAGGGATAGTCATATGGGTTATATAATTGTTCATAAAATCTGTAACTGAAAAGAGGCCAGCCATTCAGAAGCATGGGCACAGCTATGTTGTAAATGTGGGGATATGTTGTGTGTATGTGAAGATTTGTTAAAGGTTACCCAAAGGCTAGAAAATATTTTACCTTCTCTGGACCCAAATGGAGTGCCAGAGAGAGAGAGAGAGAGAGAGAGAGAGAGAGAGAGAGAGAGA
>NW_008329718.1:0-1571 GCF_000622305.1 Nannospalax galili
TGTGAAGTCATATTGTAACATTGTGATGGCACATTGGAGCAATATAATGTCCCATGGGGCGATTGTGTTGGCAAATTGGAGCATTGTGATGTCACAACGGAGCATTGTGATGTCACGTTTTAATTTGTGAAGTCATATTGTAACATTGTGATGGCACATTGGAGCATTCTGATGTCATATTGGAGCACTCTGAATTCACTATGGAACACTCTGAAGTCATGCTGTAATATTGCAATGGAACAATGGACCATTGTGATGTCAAAATGGAATATTGTTAAGTCATATTGCAACATTTTGATGGCACATTTGAGTAATATAATGAACCATGGGGCAATTGTTTGGCACTTTGGAGAATTGTGATATAACAATGGAGCTTTGTGATGTCACATTGGAATTTGTGAAGTCATATTGTAACACTGTGATTTCACATTTCAGCAATATAATAACATGTGGGGCGAAAGTGTTGGCACACTGGGGAATTGTGTTGTCATATTGGAGCACTGTGATATCACAATGGAACATTGTGATGTCATATTGTAACATTGTGAAAGCACCATGGAGCATTAAGATGTCATATTGGAGCACTGTGATATCACAATGGAACATTGTGATGTCACATTTTAATTTGTGAAGTCATATTGTAACACTGTGATTTCACATTTCAGCAATATAATAACATGTGGGGCGAAAGTGTTGGCACATTGGGGAATTGTGATGTCATAGTGGAGCACTGTGATATCACAATGGAACATTGTGATGTCACATTTTAATTTGTGAAGTCATATTGTAACACTGTGATTTCACATTTCAGCAATATAATAACATGTGGGGCGAAAGTGTTGGCACACTGGGGAATTGTGTTGTCATAGTGGAGCACTGTGATATCACAATGGAACATTGTGATGTCACATTTTAATTTGTGAAGTCATATTGTAACACTGTGATTTCACATTTCAGCAATATAATAACATGTGGGGCGAAAGTGTTGGCACACTGGGGAATTGTGTTGTCATATTGGAGCGATGTAATTCCATATTTGAGCATTGTGAAGTCAAAATGGAACATTGTGAGATCATATTTTAATATTGTGATGGCATATTGCATCAATATAGTGGCACATACGGCAATAGTGTTGGCATATATGAACATTGTTAAGTTACATTGGAGCATTGTGATGCCACATTGGAACATTGTGAAGGCATATGGGACCACAGTGATGTCACATTGGAGCATTGTGTTGTCACATTGGAGCATTGTGAAATGAAAATGGAACATTGTGAAGTCATATTGTAACATTTTAATGACACATTTTAATAATGGCACATTGGGTGATAGTGTTAGCACATTGGAGCATTGTGATTTCACTTTGGAGCATTGTGATGTCACATTCGAGCATAGCGATGACAAAATTGAACATTGCGAAATTATAATGTAGCATTGTGGAGCATTGTGATGATACAATCTAACATTGTGAACTCATAATGTAACATTGTGATGGCACAATGGAGCATTGAGAAGTCATATTATAAAATTGTGATGGCACATTTGAGCAATATAATGGCACATGTCGG
>NW_008329718.1:1822-2644 GCF_000622305.1 Nannospalax galili
CATTTTGAAGACGTATTGTAACATTGTGATGGCATCATGGAGCATTATAATGTCACATGGGGGAATGTGAGGGGTCACTGAGAACCGTGTTTGCATATTGACCATGATGACGAGATAATCGATCATGGTAATGACACAATTGCCCATAGTGATGCAACAGTGAGCATTGTGATGTTACACTGGAACACTGTGAAGTCATACTATAACATTGTGATGGCACATTGGAGCAGTATAATGGCACATGGGTGATAGTCTTGGCACATTGTAACATTTTGATGGCACATTGGGGCATTGTGACGTTATATTGTAACATTGTCATGGCACATTGGAGCATTATAATGACGTGTGGTAAAAGTTTTGGTATATTGGATCATTCTGATGCCATATTAGAGCATTGTGAAGTCAAAATGGAACACTGTGAAGTCATATTGAAACGTTGGAATGGCACCCTGGAGCATCGTGATGTCACAGTGGAACATTGTGAAGCCATATTGTAACATTGTGATGGGATATTGGAGCAATTTAATGGCACCTGGGGCGAAAGTGTTGGCACATTCAAGCATGCTGGTGTCACATTGGTGCATTGTGATATCACAGTGGAACATTAAGAAGTCATACTGTCACATTATAATGTGAAATTGGAACAATATAATGGCACATGGGGCTATAGCATTGGGACACTGGAGCATTATGATGTCACATTGGAGCATTGGGATATCACATTGGAGCATTGTAATGTCATATAGTAAGACTTTCATGGCAAATTGGAGCAATATAATGGCATATGGGGCAATAGTGTTGGCACATTGGAGCACTGTGATG
>NW_008329719.1:0-441 GCF_000622305.1 Nannospalax galili
AGATATATATTTTTCTCCTTGAACTAGTTGTGTGTATAGTTTTTCAGTAGGTTGTCGGACTACTATGGTTCCCTCTGGCTTTTTAATACTACCTATGCATTATTTATCTCTCCCATCATCTTACACGTCCACCGTGGTTTCCACATTTAAAGTGTCCCCATTTTCCCCATTTCTCATTGATAACACCCTTCTCCTATGGTCCCACCACTCTCGAGCAAACCTAACCTGAACAAAGGAAGACTTGAGTCTCATGCAAGAATCAGAAACTACAAAAGGAATCCACATGTCAATGTCACAGTGAAAAAATAATACGAAAAAACAAAATGATGTACACCCACCAAGTACCAATGATCCTGTAGAGGAGTACATTTAGAACCCCCTAGAGATAACACAGGTCATGGAATTTGAAAGAACAATTATACACATGTTAAAAGAATTCAG
>NW_008329720.1:0-1407 GCF_000622305.1 Nannospalax galili
GGTTTAGATCTCCTCTGTTCTCGGGGATGACTAAAGGATGGTAATTGAGCTTAGGGTACAGGGTCTTTAGCCGTTGTTCAATTTCTTGTTGGACTTTTATCTCCCGGACCCTGTCCTGGATGCCACCACCGTCCGTATATCCCAGTGGGGCCTCCAAGTTCCAACATATCTTTGCTCCAGGTGAGCCGCTACACTGAGAAGAGGCTAGATTACCACCCTCTGTGGGGGCTGGGCTTCTGTTTACTCTTATCCCTGTCCAGTAAGTTTTATTGTTGTGCGTGCACTGTTGGGCTGCCTGATAACAAACAGAATGCATGGTATCTGTAAAGGAGGAGCAGGGGCAGGGACCTGGTCTATTGTTGATCACAGGAATGATTTGAGGTTTGCGAATGCAGACCCACTTTTGGGAGGTAGATGTCTGCGAATGCACCATCACTCGATTAGCTATTGTGCTTCCACAATCTACCCTCTCCATAGTGAGGGAGGAGCTATAGGTGTCATAGGTTCCTCCCCAGCAGTCACAGGGTTTTCCATACCTTGCCTCTAGGCATTTTCGTGCAGCATCGGGGTTTCCCAATCCCTATCTACTCACTGGTACGAAGACCATTAGTGTAATTAAAGGTGGTATCCACATTTCTGTTTGACTGGAGTTCCTCCACGAGGTCTATCAGGATCAGGGTGAGAATAGTAATGGAGATAAGCGAGGTCGCAAAGAGGGTGGTTGCTGCCAGAATCTTCCAGCCAAGATGTTCCATTAGCTGCCTTTCCTGTGGGGAAAAGGAAAAATTTTCTCAAGGAGTCTCCTTCTCCTTGGAGGTTAATTCATTAACTTGTTTTACTAATCTTTCTGGGAGCCATCTTGCCGCATCATGTTGTTGGGAGTATATGCAGACGGACCCTCTGCCCCAAATCAGGACAGGATCAGGGCCATGCCATGAATTGTCTATGGGGTCTTTCCATTTTACCATGGCATAATGATCTTTTGTTTCTGGGTGCCAGAAATGGTCTGCAGCAGATTTACCTTTGGAATCAAGTGTCAGAAAATTTAACACAAGAGTGCATGATGGAGTAGGTTCCTTGGAGTGCCTTGAGTGGGATACCACTCCCCTTTTTTTGTCTTTTGCAAGGTGTTTTTTAAGGATAAATGAGCAGTTTCGACTATTCCCTGACCCTGAGGGTTGTACGGGATGCCTGTGTTGTGGTGAATATGTAGGGAGGAGCAGAAGTTACGAAAAGCTGCGGAGGTGTAACCAGGTCCATTATCCGTTTTCAAATGGGTGGGTGTCCCCAGCACTGAAAAACACTGTAGAAGGTGAGCAATAGCATGCTTAGTGGCCTCTCCTGATTGTAAGGTGTCATAAATAAGACCACTGAAGGTGTCAATACAGACATGAACATATTTGAGTT
>NW_008329721.1:0-576 GCF_000622305.1 Nannospalax galili
TGCATGGCAACACATGCCCATAATCCCAGCACTGGGGAGGCAGAGACAGGATGATTTTTAAGACTTGATTTAGTGAGGAAACCTTTTCTCAAAAAATAAGGCGGAGAGGCTGAAGAGGTGGCTCGGCAGTTAAGAGCACTGGTTGCTCTTACAGAGGACCTGGGTTCAATTCCCAGCACCCATATGGAGGCTAACAACTGTCTATAACTCCAGTTCCAGGGGAATCCAATGCCTTCTTCTGACCTCCATGGATACCCACTGCCTGACATGAGTACACTTACATACATACTCATACACATAAAATAAAAATAATAAAAAATAGGGTAGAGAGAAATTGAGGTGGAAACTTGACACTGACCTCCAGTCTCCACAGGCAAACACATGGGTATATACACACACAGAGGAAAGGGGAATGATGTCAGGGCAAGAATAAGATCACACAAATGGTATCACATATGATTATTACAAATATCTAGTGTAACAATAGTAGGAGCAATCACTTTGACAAGTTTAATTTTACCTTTTTTTTCATAGTAGGAGCACTAGGAGTCATGAGCGTAGTTAGGTTTTGTTTGG
>NW_008329722.1:0-267 GCF_000622305.1 Nannospalax galili
GACACTGGGAAGCATTGTGTTGACACTGGAAAGCATTGTGTTAACACTGGGCAGCATTATGATAACACTGGGAAGCATTGTAATAACAATGGGAAGCATTGTGTTAACACTGGGAAGCATTGTGTTAACACTGGGAAGCATTGTGTTGACACTAGCATTGTGGACACTCGGAAGCATTGTGTTGACACAGGGAAGCATTGTGTTAACACTGGGAACCATTGTGATGACACTGGGAAGCATTGTGATAACACTGGGAAGCATTGTGAT
>NW_008329723.1:0-4876 GCF_000622305.1 Nannospalax galili
GAGCTGGAGCACAGGCCATGGAGGAACACTGCTTACTGGTTTGCTCTCCTGACCCATGCTCAGCCTGCTTACTTATAAAACACAGACCCACCTGACCAGGGGGTGGCACCACCCACAGTGGGCTGGGTCCTTCCACATCACACAACAGTCAAGAAGATGCCCCATAGACATGGCCACAGGCCAGTCCAATGGAGGCAATTTCCCAATTGAGGCTCCCTCAAACCAGGTGTGTCAAGTTGACACTAAAGCTAGCCAGCACACCGGGTAAAGGGAAAAGATACATGGAGGTAAAGGAAATAAAACAACATTCAAGGGGGATAGTAGGTAATAGATGTTACCTGAGGGAGGTGGAAAAAGTGGGAGTAATCAGCAGGGAGGGACATGCAAGGCACAATAGTGTGCGGGAGGGAGGAAAATCAGGAAAGGAAAGATGGGGGAGTCAAGAGGTATTGGGGGAAGCCTGGGGACAATGGGGGCACTGTGACTAGGGAGAGAGGGAGGAGGGAGGCTGGATGGGAGTAAAAAGAGTGGAGATGAGTGAATCTCGGGGGGAAGGTGCTAAGAAACCTAGAGGGAAAAGTGATGTCCTGGAAACCCTACGAAAGAGCATCTGAACATTAATGCATATGTATATCGAGGAGTTGCTTGTCAGGGAATGCAGTGCCAGATAGAAGAGACCTCCCTTACAGTGACAAACATGCTGTACAGCACTCATCAAAGAAGCTTCTTTTTGCAACAGAAGGAGGTTATTGCAGGGTTGTACATCTGGTCAGGCGCAGATGGTCAGGGAGATGTCCAGTAGTAGGTGACACTTCTGCAGTTGAATCTGTGCAACTAAGACTCATGGAATGTTGCAAATTAAGGGGGGTAGAGGGCTAATGCACCTCTTGACTCTAAACAGTGATGTTTCCATGTACATCATAGTGTGATATACAAAGAAGGCCTCAACTGGCCTAGCTTTGGAGAATAAGAGACTGTAGAGTGTAGGATGGGACTCCTACATATAACCTTACCCTCCCATGGCTCAGGGACCATTGTAGAAAAAGAGGCAGAAAGATTGTAAGAGCCAGGGCTGGTTCATGAATATAAAGAAATGGAAGCTTCCAGGCCACTGGAGGCTGGCTCATGTGAGCCTGTGGCAGTGGTGGTCTTGAGCACGGGACCCATGTCAGCTCAATTAAACAAGAGCCCAAAGGGAAGGTGAGAAATAGGTGATGGGTCAGCACTAGATTTAGTACTATTTGAGACTGATTGCTGCTGGGTGAGGGAGCGTATGACTTACATATGACCACTGGATGGGCTGACTAGACTCCAGTGGATGCATTTAGATTGAATAACATTTGAGTACAAACACCTGAATGAATAGTACTCAACATGTATGGCAGAGTGCATAGGGTTTGATGGTGGGAGGGGTGAGGTATGAATGGCAGAGGGGGCCTGGATGTGAGTGGGAAATATTGTATGAAATTTTAAAAGCTATACATATGCCAGCTGTTATCCTGACGGATTTTCCTTTACATGTATCTTGCTGTTTTTCCTCTTGAGCTGTAAACATCTTTTCTTTGTTCTGTAAAATTAGTGGTTTTTCTGTGATAAGATGTGAGGAGTTTCTGTTTTGGTCCTGTCTATCTCTATGGGTAGGTCTTCCCTTAATATAGGGAAATTTTCTTCTATAATCTGTTGAAGATCTGGTCAATGCCGTTGACTGGGAATTCTCCTTCCTCTATGCCTGTGATGCATGGATTTTGAGTTTTCATGGTGTTCTACATTTTCTGAATATTCCTGTGTTTTAAAACTTCTTTCAGCCTCTTTGCTTAAGTGGTCCAATTCTTCAACTTTATCATCCAGTCTTGATATTCTGTTTTCTTTTTCTTTCATTCTGTTTGTATTGTTTTTTCCTGTCATTTTAAATTGATTTATTGTTTTACAATTCCATCTTCATTTAAGCCTCAGTTTTCTTCAATATTTGTATTTCTTTCTTGAACTCACATTTAAAATCCTGAATTGTCTTTCCATTTCATTTATCTGCATTTTTATATTTTCTTAAGTTTCAATCAGAAGTTTATCCTTATCCTCATTAAGTTCTTTGCGTGTTCTTTAAATTAATTAAATTCTTTGATCGTGTTTATTATTGTTCTTGTAAATAAAAGTAAATTCTGTGTCCTGAGGTTTCTCTAGGTAGTTCTCATTGTAGAACACTTGTACAGGACAGGTGCAGTTTGGTGGGGACATATTATTTTGGTTTTTCATATTATTATATTTTTTTTCTGATGCAATCTGGGTATGTACATTAATTTTTTTGTGTTTCTGGTATGAAACTCAATCCTGCTTTTGTTGAGTTGAAGTTTGATTGATGTGGTAGATGTAGCTTCGTTGCTTTCTAATTCGGTATGAGTAGTCAGTTGGTCTGGGCTTCAGGGTATCTCTTTTGGGTTTTTTTTTTTTTTTGGAGGAACAAGATGGATCCAGGCAGGCTAGTTAGGATCTCTCCCAGAGGGTGAAGGAACCCTGGCTAGTGAGGTGCTCTCAGTGGGATGGGGCCAAGACCTGGGTTTGAATCCCAGCACCCACATGGCAGATAACAACTGGCCATAACTCCAGTGCCAGAGGATCCAACAGCCTCTTCTATGACCCTCCATGACAGGATCTGGCTATCTCTCTGAGCTAGTCATGTTCTTTCCAGCTGTCTTTTAGCAGGACAGGACAAGGCCCAAGGAGAGCATATATGAGCAGAATAAGCTTCTTCTTACTAGCTAGCGAAGAAAGCCTGAACTGTAGGGAAGTGGGAGGGACTAAAGATGATCCCAAAGGAAGGGGATGCTCACGGCAAGATTTGGGTAACTCATCACAACTGGCTAGACAGGTACTCTCCTGCAGCCTTTGAAGGATGTGGCCAAGACCCAGCTAGAGCAGGTGGGAACCAGAAACAGATCTTGTTTAAATTTTTATTTTATGTGTATGAGTGTTTTCCCTGCATGTATCTAAGTGCACCTGTGTCATGCAATGCTGGCAGAGGACAGAGGAGGACATCAGATCCCCTGGAACTTGAGTTAAGGATGTGTGCCACTCTGTCTGGAACCAAACCTGGGTCCTCTGTAAAAGCAGACAAGGCTCTTAGCTGTTGAGTTAGCGCTCTAATCTCAACAGAAAGAAATCTTAAAAGTAGAAGGAAGCTGTGCTTACAGAATCCTAAAACAAGTACCACGTTTTATGTTTCAGTGTTAATAATTGGAATGAGACGAGCACTTATGCGACCACTTCTATCAGACTCTATGGTAGAGGTATTGATCAATGCTCTACTGCCTGCTAAATAATTAAAAGCAAAATTTTATTTTAAAGCAAGAAATATCACTGGTATTATTTTCCAGTGGTGATATTGTATGAACATAAAATTTAGGTAAAATAATGGATTAATAATTGAACACAATTTTACTTTAATGCAACCAAACCCCCCACAAAACAATGGTTAATCTCATTCATGGGAAATTCATGAACGAAATTTTAAATGTTGAGATATATTGCATCACAAATGTATAAATGTCTGGTAGTAAACCATGTAGAAGTTCTAAAAGATTCCATAATTAAATTATAGAAAATTACTCTTTACAATATAATTGAAATAAGTAGTTGGATACAGCATGTACACTGACAGAAACACACAACGGAAATATGGTTTTTTAGAATTTGATCCATGAATCTGATCTTGATCTAATCAATATTTCAATGTTTCTGGTGGAAATGATAAATTTTTATGGTGAAATAACTTTTTATGGTGAAGAATGCCTTCTTCTACTCAGCCATTAAGTATCCATTTTCCTGGAGCTAAGCAAATCAAGGAGTCACCAGTGGCATTTCAATAAGTACTGGCTCATTGAAAGAATACACAGGTAATTACTTACAGAAGTTCAACTTAGAAATTAGGACATTGAAGTTATTTTGCTAGAAGAGAAAAACAAACTCTCTTAAATGTGTCACATAAGAAAGTCAGAACACAGTCATGGTCCATAATTACAATCAGCAGCATTAATTGAGAATTACTCCCTGTATTCTTTTACTTAGTGTTGAGATTAAAAGGTGTAATTTGGCCCACTGAGCCCATTGAAGCACACTGTGTGGCATCTGTGAATGAAGGAGACACACTGAAGCTGGACTTGAGTTTGCATTTCTCTCTCGACATGGAGAAGCGTATGAAATGTCCCGATCATCAGTATACCAACACTCAGTGAAGGTACTGGCTCAAATCTATGACCATTCTGGCTTATGATAAACCCTTGAGACAGGCTCTGGGAGGCTCAGGCCTGAGTCCCACTGTCCTCACAGCTGGGGTTCTTTTTCTCCTTGTGAAGCACAGAGACACTCCCATAGTCAAGGCCAGTAACCATGGTCTCAGCTACATCCTGCTCATCTCCTCACCTGTTTTCTCTACTCCTTACTCTTCAGTGGCCTTCCAAACACAGCCTCCTTCATCCTCTGTCTGATCATGCTTAGAGTTCTGTGTGGTTTGGCTGTTTCCACTGTCTTAAGCAAAACTGTGACTGTGTTCTCAACTTTAATGTCACTGTTCAAAGACGAAGGATGAGGTGGCTGCTGTTATCAGGGCCCCTACCTTCATCACCCCCACCTACATCATTTTCTAACTCTTTGGCATCGGATTGTGAACCTTTCCACCCTTTTTTGACACAGATGAACATGCAGAATGTGGTCACATCATCAACATGTATAACAAGGGCTCATTCACTGCTTTCCTCCATATCCTGGGATACCTGAGCACCCTTGCCATGGTGACTTTCAGTGTTGTTTTCCTAGCCAGGAACTTTCCTGACACAGTCAATGAAATCAAGTTCCTGACCTTCAGCATGCTGGTGTTCCATAGCAT
>NW_008329723.1:6772-8237 GCF_000622305.1 Nannospalax galili
TGAGTTACACCATGTTGTGAGCTGTCATGGAGCTGTGGGGAACTGAATCTTGGTTGTCTGGAAGAGCAGTAAGTGCTCTTAACTGCTGACCCATCTTTCTAATGCTCTTGTGGAACCTAAATTACACTGGAATCACACTGTACTATCTAAGCTGAAAGACTGGCTTTGGAAGTAGGGATACTCTCTACCATTCCACATCCAAACAAGTTAGTCTCAAAACATGCTCTAAGCCCCACTGTTTGAGGATGTATCCCTTCCCCCATGTCTGTGACAGGAAAGAATGAGAACAGCAAAGCATCCCAGGACTAAAAGCATTGTGTTCCTGAAAACAGCAAGAACATAAACCACTTGCAACAGATGTGCATGAAGTGGGAAAGAGAAGCTCAATGTTTAGCCATGGGAAGCTCATTCATTGAGAGAACTCTCAAGTGCAAACTCCTGCTAATGATTCAACTCCCAAGTCACCTTATCCTGGATGTTGTGAGCACCTGACTTGATGTTCTCCCTGTTGCTACTGTTCTTTAATTGGGAGCCTCACCAGAAGTAATACTACCCTGCCAGGACCCATAACCACTGTGGGCTCTGCTGGCTGCTCTAATGGTATTTTCCAGTCAGTTTCAGGTGGATGTTTGTAAACTTCTGACTTGATGATTCTCCCTTTCTGCTGTAATTTGTTCTTTCACTTGGAAGCCCTACAAGAGGGGACATGCTGTTATACCCAGCACTCATCAGGAATTCCAGCTGACTGCCTCAGTGAGGATTCCCTAATACATTTCTGATGGAATTTTAAGCACCTGTTTTGATAACTTTCTACCCATGCACCTACCTACTTACCTACATCCTACTAAAATATCTTATGATTGCAGATTTTAATAAAACTTTCTATACTTGAGAGAATACTTTTTGGTAAATGGTAATACATTCCTGATGGAATTTTAAGCACCTGTTTTGATAATTTGCTAACCATGCACCTACCTACTTACCTACATCCTACTAAAATATCTATTGATTTCTGACATCTGTTCTTTTACTATGCTTTGCGATATGAGTAAAACCACTCAGTTAAAACTAAGAATATAGCTACATGGATAATTCACTAGACTACACAGAACATTTCTTAAAGGTAACAAACTTCAACAAACCATTCAAAATTCAATAGGAGGTATGAATCATGCTAAATTTTTAATACTCCCATACATATGCATCTAAAATTGCATATATTATGATTGAGGCACTCTAAAAATAGTCATCTTCACGAGGCATGGTGGCAGAGGCCTTTAATCCCAGCACTCAGGAGGCAGACCTATGGACAACTCTGAGTTCCAGCCAGGCTGGACTACATAATGAGTTCCACTTCAGCCACAGTCAAATAGTGAGACTCTGTCTTAATAACAAAAAATGAGGGAAAAAAAATCTAGTTAATACTTGAGTGATGGACTGATATAATCTTTAACCCTGAGACCAT
>NW_008329724.1:0-407 GCF_000622305.1 Nannospalax galili
ATGCCGTGGTATACACACATATGCACATGTACACACACACACACACACACATGGACACACGGACACAGCATGCATACATGAATTTTTTTTAAAAAGGAGCATTTTCTGTTGATGACTTAAATTAATTTAAATAAAATTCATTAATTAACAGCTGAGGTCTCCTCATCTAGCATAACAATATAAGGAAAATTATAACATCCTCCCTAACATCAAAATTGAGTTGCTTTTATTTTTGTTACTTTTTAAATATAGGAAAAATTTCATCTAATGTTACAACTAAACTTTCGTCTTTAACAAATAATATTCACTTCTTTGTAAGACTCCAAGTCTAACAATTAAAAATAAGTCAAGTTGCCAGGCATGGTGGCACACACCTTTAATCCCAGCACTTGGGAGGCAGAGGCAGG
>NW_008329724.1:508-736 GCF_000622305.1 Nannospalax galili
ATACACAAGATCAGGGCTGGAGAGATGGCTCAGTGATTAAGAACACTGACTGCTCTTGCAGAGGACCCACATTCAGTTCCCAGCACCAACATGGGGGCTATCTAACATCTATAACTCCAGTTCCAAGGGGATCTAACACCCTCTTCAGACCTCTGTGGGCACTGCACAACATGAGTTCACTTACATACATGTAGGCAATACACTCATATACATAAAATGAAAATACTA
>NW_008329725.1:0-357 GCF_000622305.1 Nannospalax galili
GACACATTGGAGCATTGTAACATCACAATGGAACATTGTGAATTCATATTGCAACATTTGATGGTACTATGGAGAATTGTGTGGACAAATGTGCCGATTGTGAGGAGACATTGAGCATCTTGTTTGCATATTGAGCATCACGACGACTCAATGGATCATGCTAATGACACAAATACACATCATGTTGGCACAATGAGCATTGTGATGGCATATAGTTGTGTTGTGATGGCACAATGGATCATTGAGAAGTCATCTAAAATTGTGATGGAACATTTGAGCAATATAATAGCACATGTTGAGTTAGTACTAGAACATTGGAGCACTGTGATTTCAAATTTGAGCATTGTGATGTCATAA
>NW_008329726.1:0-568 GCF_000622305.1 Nannospalax galili
TGTGTCTGTGTCTGTGTCTGAGTTTCTATGTGTGTGTTCCCTTTGTTTTTGGAGATAGGTGTTCAGTATGTTGCCCTGGCTGAGGAATATTTTTTTTTCTTAATTTTTGTTAACAGAGAGTTGCACTACAGCTCAGTGTGTTCTAAACATCACTATGTAGCCAAGGCTAATCACAAACCAAGTACACTTCTGCAGCAATATGCCCTGTATTGGCAACACAGATACGTGATACTGTCTGGATAGAAATAATCTACTTTGGATCTAGAAAGGACTTGGAGTTCCTTTGGGCACTGTTGTTTTTGTTGGAAATAACAACAAAAATAGAAAATTTTGACCTTTACAATTCTTCATTAATGACAACAGAGCAATAAAAAAAAACTGCTGTGAATTTAAACTTGGTACAGTCCAAATTTCCTTCACATTTAAGGGTTCTCTTTAATGAAGTGGTGCTGGGTTTCATTAATGCCTGTCTTTCAGAAGGTAGGACATTTGACTAAAAATAATAATAAAGACTTAGAGTATGTTAAGGAACACTGGTCCCAGCTTCTTCCTCTCTGTACAACCTTGA
>NW_008329726.1:2969-5786 GCF_000622305.1 Nannospalax galili
TCCTTCAGAGGGAAAACAATGTGTAATTTCTCCCTATGCTGGCTACGCAATGTACGAGCTACCGAGCCTGTGGGAACAAAGTGCTTCTCCACACAGATGTGGAGAGAGATAGATACATGTACAGATGTATACAGAGACATAGAGATATACGAATATAGATATATATGAGATACATATACAGATCTGTACATAGACTTACAGACACAGAGATGAGACATATAAATATCTAGAGAAGTAAGTAAATATGTAGATAAATATATATGAAAATAAAGTTTCTATAATTTTATATATTTTGAAGTTGACTACAATTCACTAAATTTAGTTATTGCATTGTTGAGTAATATAGACTTTGTTGTCTTTTCTTAAAATTCTGATATTATTAATTTAAAGTTAAAGAAATACTTCATATAGAGCAGCTCAGAAAATATGTAAATATATAACTAAATATGTAGCTGTGTAGGCAAATATGTAGATATATGTAGAAAACCTTAAATAAGCAATTTTTTATTTTAAATATTTGGAAGACTTAAAAAATTGACTATATTTTAGTTATTTCTTGGATGAGTTTATTTGTCGTTATTCTCATAAGTTAGATATTCTTAACTGAAATTTCAAAAACTAGCTCATAAAAACTCAGGAAATTATTGTGTGTTTTAAGCAGTTAATAAACTTACATACTTGAATTAAAATTACTCCTCTAGACTTTTGTCTTCATTGCCCCTACTCATTGTTCATGCTACTTTTCATTACAGTACCTACTGGACAGTGACCACAAGCTCCCTTCCCTGACCCTCCCTTTTGTCACCTCTCGTCTCACGCCTGGGTCATCCTTGTTCCTCTGCACAGCTTTGGTTCTAATCTCGTGGAACAATATACATACATACAGGACTCCTGTGTGTGTGTGTGTATAATCTGTCTACCACATGACAGAAAAAACACACAAGGTGTTTGCTTTTCTGTGACTGGCCTATTTTGATTAATGTGGTGATATCCAGTTGCACCTCTATTTTAGCAAACACCTCAACTCTTCATTATGACTCAGAACACTTCCGTTGTGCATATTTGTCACAATTTCCTCATCCGTTCCTCAGATACACACTCAGGTTGATTCCATTTCCTAGCTATTCTGAACAATTCTACCATCAGCACTGCTGTGCAAGTATCTCCCTAGTATGCTGAGTCCTTTGGAATGGTATTGCAGGTCAGGATCTTGACCTTGTTCTCGTTTTCTGACGCAGCACAATACTGATATCTATGGAGGTCTGAGTACTTTAATATTTTACATACCCACCAGGCATGTATAGCGATTCCTTCTTGTGTACATCTTTGCTAGTGTTTGTTCTTGTTCTCTGATTGACTGCCATCCTGAACAAGCTGATGCAATTTCATTAAGTTTCAATTGAAATACTCCAATTCCTCTCCGTTTCAACATTTCTACCTGGGTTTTCTTGGGGGTGGGGGCTCTATATTTCATTGTTGACACTGTTCTTAATTTGCCAGTTTACACAGTGGGTTGCTTTATTTTGGAAGCCTTAGGTATTTTAGTTTTTCTTAAAGTCTAGATATACTTCACACTCTGGTATTGCAAAGGTGCCTCAAACATACGGAATTTCCAGTACTTAATTGTTTTGTTTGTCATCGTCCCTAAGTTCCCATTACTCTACCTTCACCTCAAGCCCTGATGTAGGGTTGTCCCTTCATCCAGTGTACGAGTTAGGTTTCCAGGGTGTTTTTCATTTAATTATACAAATATTATTTCAAGAATGTCACAGAGTATTCCATATGTTTATTTAAGAAATTGCAGTTCAATGTTCACTATGATTTTTTTTCATAATATTCAGATTTTTGGGGTCTCATGGAACCCATTTAAAAGACTGTCTGTGTGCACCTCGATTCCTCTGCAAATGTTCATAAGCACTCTGTGAATCCTTCGTCTGGGATTTCACCTAATGCACTATCATCAGAAGGCATTGTTATGGGATTAAAGTTTTTTATTTATTATTTTTATTTCATGTGCATGAATGTTATGACTGCATGTAAGTAAGTGCACCCATGTCATGCAATGCCCACGGAGGAGAGAAGAGGCTGTTGGATCCCCTGAAACTGGAGTTATGGACAGTTGTTAGCTGCCATGTGGCTGCTGGGATTTGAACCAGGGCCTTCTGCAAGAACAGTAAGTGTTCTTAACTGCTGCGCCATCTCTCAAGCCCCAAGCGATTATATGTTTTACAAGAGTCATGTTGCTATCTTTTTTCATATCTTTTTTTCGGTGATGACTTCCGATGGTTCATCTGTAGATTGGTCACTGGTGGAAAATGCTTGATCACCATAGTTATTTCAGTGGACTTGTTTGAAATATTCAAGAGGGTGTAAGTTTTGCTACATCAGAGCTGGTTTCCTTTGTAGACTTGTACAAGGTGCATCATACACAGCACTACCCTGATAATAGCATAGAGCCTTTAGAAACAATAAGAATCAATGACTAGAAACATATTCCATAATAATAGTCATGATAAAACCAATCTTTCTAAGCCAACCATTTTAGGAAGGAAAGGAATTCTGATACACCCATGAGGTTTAAATTGTTGTTTACAAAAATTTATGAGAGGGAAGGACAATTAATGCAGATTTCATTTAGGAAAAAGAGAGGTAGGAAGTACATAAAAAAGGAACGAAGAGAGATAAGAAAGGGGGATGAGTTTGAACTAAAAGCCCAATATAAAGAGGAACGTATGTAAAATGTCGTCAAGTAACCCATAAGAACATGAGATCCTGGAGAAGAAGAGTTTACAAACAAGGAAATATGCAATTTCTCTA
>NW_008329727.1:0-316 GCF_000622305.1 Nannospalax galili
TTGGAAGTAGTGTTCAAGTACCTTTCTGAAGTGTGAGGTCCCTAGGAACTGCTGTGTTCTGAGAACTGACAGCATGCACTGCTGGTCAGAACTCTTACCATAGGTACTGATTGGTGTTGTCATTAAAGTACAGTATTAAAGAAGAAAGCTCAGTGTAGTAATTATTTTTTGATGCTGTGCAAAAACAGAAGTGGCAAGGCAACATACAGAAGGAAAGTTTTATTGGTCTAATATAAAAATAAAAAGCCCATCATGACAGGGAGGCATGCCAGCAGGAGGCAACTGGAGCAGAAGGCTGAGGGCTCACATCTTCAAG
>NW_008329728.1:0-695 GCF_000622305.1 Nannospalax galili
GGGGACCCCTATGAGGACCAAAGCATGTTTAACAGTTTTTATAGCATGGGCAGCAGTCTTGCCAGAGCATGCCAAGGCAAAATGCATATTGGAATAAGTATCAATAATATGATGGACATGTTTAAGCTTGCCAAAGGCTGGAAAATGTGTTATGTCCATTTGCCAGATTTTATTAGGGCTAAGGCCTCTAGGGAGTGTTCCTGTAGGTTGTAATGCACCTAAAGGTATAAGGGGGGGCACAAGAGGAGCAAGCACGAACCAAATGTTTGCAACTCTGTATTGGTAGAATAGGCAAGAGTTTATGTATAGCCTGGGGGAAAGATGGAATCGAGCATGTAGATCCCTAGCTTGCTGTAGGATAGCGAGATCCAAGGGTGCAATCATTACTAGTTTTTCAATGGTAGCATTGCCTTCTGCTAAAAGTCCTAGAAGATTAGTATGGAAGCATAGATGTTGAACGTACCGGGAGTAGGGCGTAGTTCGAGTAGCAGTTGCAAGGAGGAGATTAGTAAATCAAGGGTGCTACCGTGAGGTCTAAAGACTTCGAAAGCTATGCTTTGTATTGTCTGGACCACATAAGCACTGTCTGAAAATATATTTCACGGACTTGTGGGAAAGTCTTCAAAGACTTGTAACATAGCGGACAACTCTCTAAATTGTACTAATCCCTGAAATGAAAGGATCTTTTGTGAAGA
>NW_008329729.1:0-570 GCF_000622305.1 Nannospalax galili
GAGACAAAAATAATATATACATAATCTTAAATTTTCTAAGGTCATAGTTTACTCAACGAGTTTAAGGAACAAAATATATATCTAATCAAGATTTATCTGAGAATATTTGGTTTTTACCCAAGTCTTATCTACATAGCACATGGTAATTAAAAGTACCAGACTGGTGGAACTAACCTTATTGGATGTTTAACAACCATACTTTGAGGTCTATACTAATCTGGTCAGAGGGACTTCAAGGACAGTTTTTTCCCCTTGTGCTCCAAGGCTGACTAAGTTCCAGGGGACTATAGAACATCTCTCAAAATGTCCTGTAACTGTGGTGAGTCACATGTCCTTTTCTTCAAGGAGGCCATGGAGACCCCACAAGATGGACTTTAAGTAGTGTCCAGTCTACAAAGAGGAGGGTCAACTCAGAAGAAAACATCTCATCCATGCTTCCAAGTGAAGCCAGACATGGTCGAGCAGGACCTTTGACTGATCTTCATATAGATGGAACTGGTAAAAGAAAGCAGCCAGGGCCTCTTCCCAAGCCCATGTGACCCCTGAAGAACAGATCCTCAAATGACCTTA
>NW_008329730.1:0-297 GCF_000622305.1 Nannospalax galili
GTCATGTATCTGTGACGGCCACTTCAAAGGTGAGTCAGGAAGAGAGTAGGAAGCACCCTGCTGGAAAGGGGAGTCTCTGCATAAAAACGCCAAGCCCCTTGGGCTATCCGGACATGGAGAGACTGTGACCCAAACAGCAGGGGTCCCCAACACCATTGATCTGTGTGTCTATTTTTGTGCCAGTTCCATGCTGTTTTTATGACTAAAGCTCTGTAGTATAACATAAGATCTGGTATGGTGACACCCCCAGCATTGTTCTTTTTGCCTAAGTTTGTGCTGGAAAAACTGGATCTCTAC
>NW_008329731.1:0-323 GCF_000622305.1 Nannospalax galili
CATTGTCTTGTCACACTAAGCATTGTGATGACCCATGGGGCAATGTGAATGAACAATGAGCATGGTGATATCACATTGCAGATGATGCTGACACATTGGAGCATTGTGATGACACACTGGTGCATTGAGATGGCACACTGAGCATGGTGATGGCACAGTGGAGAATTGTGAAGAAATATTAATGCATCGTTATGTACAGTGGGGCATTCTGAAGTCGTATTGGAGCATTGTGATGGAACATTGAAGCCTTGTGATGGCACAATGCAGATTTTAGGGCACATTGAAACATTATGATAAGATACTGGATCATTGTGATGGCCTAT
>NW_008329732.1:0-920 GCF_000622305.1 Nannospalax galili
GTTAACATGTAAATTATGACATAGTTTTTTCTCTCCTTTCTCCCAAAGAATTAACTTGCTAAACTTTTTAAAACATCAGAATTACAAAATTCTATGTATATTATGAATGATAATTGCTTTGATATCACACATAGGATTAAACTAAGTATTAAAAAGAAACAATAATAATACTCCATACCTAAATATGTATTAAATAAGAAATTGGCATGTTTCTGAACAAGGGTTTTTAGATAACTAGAAAATAACACTGAATCCGCATTATAGTCCAAATAGAGAAAAATCAACAGAAAAATGAAAGGGTGGACTATGTAATATATAGCAAATTTATATAAATAATCCCCCAAATTTAGACAATTTCCTGTTTGTTTTAAGTATTTACTATACCAATATTGAAGATTTTACACCTTTAATAATGTAGTATACATATATTACAAAAATCATATGTAACCAGATATTTTTAAATTATACACATTCCCATCTGTAATTATTTATACTTTAAAGATTCTCTGAAAATTGATACTTCATTTAGTCTCACAAAGAAGGACCTGAAATTCAAGCAGATGTAAGCAATTTGAATACAAATATGAAGTAAAATGTTTAGGTGCTGGAGTGATGGTGCAGCTATTAAGAGCACTTGCTACTCTTACGGAGAATCTAGGTTCGATTACCAGCACCCAAATGGCATCTAGCAACCATTCTTAGCTCCAATTTTAGAAGATTCAACACCCTCTCCTGGCATCTAGGGGCATTGCACACATGGGTGCACTTAAAATACATGTAGGCAAAATACTCATGCACATAAAATAATTTTTTAAAAATAAAATGTTTAAATATCTACTCATAATATTTATTTGGTAATATTTTTTGCTTCTTTTTACACTATGTTTTACTATTGTCCATGATTTAACATTTCAGAGTCT
>NW_008329733.1:0-564 GCF_000622305.1 Nannospalax galili
ATCCTACTGGGCTTTCATAGTGTTCGGATATTTTGTGAAATGCCACTGCAGAATATCGAGATGCTGGTGCCTCTAGACCCCAGGAAGTATCCCAGAAGGCCTCGCAGACTTAGCCAGGAACCCTAGATATCTTCATCAGAAGGATGGACACCAGTCCTAGAGGCAGACCATGTTTCTTGGCCTTTCTGAAAACAGATTAAAACAAAAGCAGGTTTCTTCTGGGAGTTTCCAATCTCTCAGTCTTCCCCAGAAAGCTAGGCTCACACAGGCTGCCCGAGATCTTCCTGAAATTGAATTCTATGCAGTCAAAGAACTCACATTTTCTTTCTCCACACACTTAAAACAAGTTCAGAGCTGGAAAGATGTGCTCAGAAAAGCAAAATACCAGAATACTTCTCAAGGAGTTTCCACAGTGTTGCCGTGTCTATTAACATCTACATGACAGCAGATGAAATTTTAAAGTTTGTAATAGTTTGTGGTAGGCTGTAGACTAGCTTTATGGCAGCAAAATTTTCCACCAACTACAAGAAATGATTCCTTGGTAAAGTCTTTCAATTTGTTTTG
>NW_008329734.1:0-374 GCF_000622305.1 Nannospalax galili
TTTGGTTTAGGTTTATGTGTAGTTTTAGGCTTAGTTTTACAGTAATCCTTATGGTTAGGGCAAGGTTTAGTTTTAATTTTTTGGTTTAGGGAATATATTTATGGTTAGTGTTAGAGTTTGGATAGGTTTGAGCTAGGGTTGAGTTTAGGACTAGCGTTACGTTTAGGGATAGACTTAGTTTTATGGTTTGGGTTAGTTTATGGTTAGGGCTACAATTAGGTTTAAGGTTGGGGTTAAGTTTAGGTCCAGGTTTAGGTTTAGAATTACTGTTAGTGATACGGGTAGGTTTAGGGTTAGGTTTAGGGATAGCGCTATACTTAGGTTGAGGCTTAGGTTTAACTTAGGGTTAGGTTTAGGGTTAGGGTTTTGTTCCA
>NW_008329735.1:0-962 GCF_000622305.1 Nannospalax galili
AGGCAGGAGTAAAAAGCTTTGTGCCGAAGCCAAGTTACAGTGGAGTCTAAGACACTTGGACATGCCAGGGCTGTGGAGTGCCTGTAAAGGAAAGATTCCAACCTTGAGCCAGGTGGTCCAAATCAAACCCTTGTGGGACTGAAGACAACAGAGATGAAGGATAAGGGAAAGCCAAACCCATTGGAGCCCAGATGATGAAGATGATCATGAGTCTATGGGGGTCAGGGGTAGACTGTTAGTGTCTCAGTGTCAAATAACCCCACAGGTTCATCTATGTGAACACTAGTCCCTATCTGATGGCAGTTTTAGGAAGTTGTGTAACTCTGTGCACATTCTGCCTAGATAAAGAATCTTGGGGCAGAGCTTGAGGGTTACAGACTGTCTCTACTACTGGCCCAAGCTTTCTGCTTCCTGGGTGTGGCAATGACACAAACAACTATCCCATACTCCTGCTAACATGACATGAGCACTCTTATGCTTTGACCCCTCAGGTGGATTCATCCTTTCAAACCATGACCTAAATTTCATCCTTCCTGAACTTGCTTCTTCTCAGGTATTTTGTCACAGTAGCTAGAAAACAAACTAATACCTTTAGGCGATGAACCTATCCATGCTTGAGGATAAAAGATTAAAATGATTATAATAAACTCTACTTGGTGTTCAGACAGTGTCAAAGAGGGGTGTTCATTCCCACCACCCAGATTGGATAGAATTGTAATTCATAGCACCATGGGTAAAATAATCCGAAATCTCTTTCCTTAGCATTAGGGAAGTAACTTTAGACTACACAGTGTCCTGACACACCCACCAAAGTGTAAATACAAAAGCAGGCTAGAGTCAAGCTGTGCATAAATAAATGTATTCAAAAATAAACAGCAGGCAAGGAAAAGATATAAATTAATCCCAGCACTTCTGTGAGCTCAAGGCCATCCTGGTCTACATAGATAGTTCAGGCAAGCTGG
>NW_008329736.1:0-337 GCF_000622305.1 Nannospalax galili
TCAGCAGCATGTGACAATACAAAATGTCTTTGAACAAGCACTTTTGGTGTCCTATTTATTTCAGCTTTGTATCAAACCTATACATAGATAATTAATGTGCAATGTGAATTTCCTTCACCCCAAATCGGTGAAGATCAAAGACACAATTTAAAATAGAAACTGATGAGAGAAACTTCGTTGTAAAATCGAAAATCACTTATGGGAACCAGGAATTTTTTAATCTCTTCAAAGGCATGACTCATTCATGAATGAGCTTCCCCAGGTGGAGCAAACACTTCTATTAATGCATGAAGTTCATCACTCAAGTGGGCATATTTGGCTTCCCCACTCTTCCTTA
>NW_008329737.1:0-359 GCF_000622305.1 Nannospalax galili
CATTGGGACTGCCACGTACCAGGCCTGCTCCCTTGCCCAAGCCTTTGTAGTTGCAACCCAATCCAACTCAAAACGCTTTAAATGTGGAGAGACTGGACACTGGAAAGAAAATTGGCCCCAAAATGACTCAGCTGCCACTCGACCCCTTAAAACCCTCTGTCTTCGCTGTAAAAGGGGCTTTCACTGGAAAAGAGATTGTAAATCTAAATATGACAGAGATGGCAAAACTTTGCCAACTTTAAACTCCTTCCGGGGCAGTCCTCAGCCCAGCTAACAAGAGGGAAGCCACAAACATTACGGGTAACCACTATTACAAAAAATACCCATCCAAAATTAACCATAAAAATAGACAATAAACC
>NW_008329738.1:0-1067 GCF_000622305.1 Nannospalax galili
CATGAAATTTGATGTGGGCTCTGGGAGGATGTGGATGGGAAGGGGATATAACGATGATTAAGATGTTGTATATGAAATACACAAAATTCAATTTAAAAAATTTTAAGCTTAAAACGTTTTAAGGAGTAAGAAATACCTTAGTGAAATGCAGATGCAAATCAAAATCCTCTTTAGGATTTCATCTAGCCTCAGCCAGAATGACTAAGATCAAGAGAGCAAATGACACCAAACTCTGGAGTGGATGCAGGGAAGGGGGATGCTCATCCACTGTTGGTGGGGCTCCAAATTGCTGTAACCACTGTGGAAATCAGTGTGCAGAACTCTTAAAACTCTAAGAACAAATCTTCCATATGATCCAATTATACCACTCCTTGGCCTATACCCAAAGGACTCATCCTACCACAGAGACACTTGCACACCCATGTTTGCTGCTGCTCTTTTCACAGTATCTAAGAAATGGAAACAACCTAAATGGTCCTCAAATGATGAGTGGATAATGAAAATGTGGTACATGTATGCAATGGAGTTCTACTCAGCGGTGAAGCAAAACAAAAATCATGAAATTTCAGGTAAATTGATGGAACTAGAAACTGATATACTAAGCGAAGTAACACAGACTCAGAAAAATAAGCCAGGTGTTCTCACTCACTTGTGGATCTTAGCTCCAAACCCTTAGATGTGAGCTATATCCTCATAGAACTGAAGGAGGCAGGAAATGGAAAGGAACCACTGAGGTGAAGGGAAAGAAGGGGCTCTAGAGAGGAGCATAGAAGTAGACAAGTGTTAATGAGGTGGGAATTGGGACAAGGGGGTACTTTAACTTTGGAGGGAGTTGGGAGGGTTATGCAGGGGAAGGAAGAAGTAAAACAAATAATGCTTAGACTTCATGAAAAACCAGAAGGAAATATATTAGTTCAAAAGCCTACTGAAAAATACACATGCAATACACACAGACACACACAGACACACACACACACACACACACACACACACAGAGTGCATTTGTATAGACGAAGGCTATATAACAAGAAACAGTGCCAGGCAGGAGAAACCTCCCTTCAAGTTGT
>NW_008329738.1:1210-5097 GCF_000622305.1 Nannospalax galili
CCTCTGTGTCTACAGGCTTCCACATTTAAACACAAGCCAGGCCATTAGCACCTGCAGGTTCCAGGCCTCACCCATCCCCACAGCAACCTCTGCTCATCAGCAAATGCCAAGTCTGGGATGGGCCGAGCCACCAGTTATGAGGCAGGGCTGGGCAGTACCAACAAGGACAAACAGGATCCCACGTCCCAGCCTCCTCTAATCTTCTCCCTGTGCTCTCCCAACCCCTCACCTGGGTCCCCCAGCTTGGAATGCATGCTGGAGCTGTTGGCTATGGGAGGGGCGAGGGCGTGTGGGCAGTGCTAGAGGTGGGGTTCCTCCCTCACTCAGGCCCACCCCTTAGTTAAAAACAAAATCCAGGTCCACTCCCAACAGAAGAAACCCTATGGCTACCTTTCCTTGAAGATCAGGAGCAAACTCTTAGCTCTTGGCAAGGTTTAAAGGCATTGGTCAAAAGGATGCTGGATGAAGTTTAGGTTTTATTAGCCCTAGAGATCACAAGTCGCCTTGTGGGTACAATTACCCAGGGAACTGGTAGTTAGGCCCAGCCCAGGGATGTCTCTTCTCTTCAGACTTCTGCTCTCTAAACTTTTCTTTTTTCTTTTTTTTTCCTTTTCTCCCTGTAGCCCAAGTTAGCCTGGAACTCACTATGTAAACCAGGCTTGTCTTGAACTCACAGAGACCCACCTGTCTCTGCCTCTTGAGTGCTGGGATTAAAGGTGTGTGCCACCACACCTGGCACATATTTTCTATTTCTTTCTTTCATTTTTTTTAAACTTCCCAGACTGATTTTTATCTTTAGAAGTTTATTTGGGGCATAGGTGAAGGCACACTGGGGCTGTAGAAGAGTAACAGAAAAATAATGGAAAACCTCTTGGTGCCTGATAATGGAAAATGTCCAGCATCAAGGCCTGGATACTCAGGACCACGTACGTGTGGAGTGAGGACCGCAGCTGGCCCTCAGGAGGGATGGATGGTCCATTTCAGACATCCCTCCTTGTCTCCAAGATAAGAAGCAAAGCCTCTGCCATGCACAACCTGGGACCTCGGGGGCGGAAGCTGTGGGGACCTTAGTCAGAGAAGACGGATACGGCTTTCCAACATCAGGAAGCCCTCCATGCTCTGCTCTGATCTGCCATCAGCCTACTGCCAGAGGAATGTGGAACTGTGGCTCATGGTAGGGGTTTAAAGTTTCAGACTCATGGGAGGAGGGGAACCACAGCTCCAGCTCACAGGAGGGGGTTACAGATCTAGATTCACCAGAGGGGACCATAATTCTAACTCACAGAAGGGGGACTCAGCTCCATGTTCACAGAAGGATTACAACTCCATATTCATGAGAGGGGACCACAGCTCCAGCTCAAAGGAGGGGCAACGTAATTTCTTACTGCATTCTAAATGTGCACCCTTGTACTTACAGACATGTGCTAGTATTAAAAACTAAGGGGACCACTGAATTAAACAAATAAAAACACTAGAAATGAACCGATTCAGTTAACCTGAAACCGAAATATTAGAAGTAACCTATCTTAAAGTTGATGAGGATGACTTTCAACAGTATTTACTTAAAGTCTAGTAATAAGCAAATTCAGAGGTGTTCTCCTATGAAGCAGATAGAGATGCATTTATGATTGTCAGTGAGGCCAAGCGGAAGAGACACCAGACTATTTCTTTGCTAAAGAAGATGACAGATTTCTAAGAATTTTGGCATAAGAAATTCACTATTTTGAGGTACTTTCATTTGATTTATGATGTGGCACTTAAGCTCAGATGAAGGCACAAAAATGTTTATTTGATGGTTATGTGGCCTTTGTTTGTTTTTGAGATGGTTTTTCCAAAAGGATATTTTTTGTTTACTGCAGATGGCTTAAACTTGTTTCAAAATCTTGGAAGCCTTCAGTAAGATTCAAACATGGCTTGCCATAAACGTTTGCACCACTGACCCCACAGACTCCATTCCTAGGTTCTGGCCAAGCCAGTCCAGGAAGCAGGGCTTCTTGAACATGCAAGCTGGCCCTGGCCCCTGGTACTTGGACTGATGCAGCATCCTTATGTAAGGGAAGTGTTATCTACACAACCTGCAGAAACTTCCAGGTGCATGTGCAGGTCTGGATCTCTCAGAATCCTATTAGAACAGAGATGACTGAGCCCTGGGATGAAATTGTAGGGGTATATTATTGTCCGTATCATATAGACTTTTTTCTTGATTAGAATAGAAAGGAACTTATTTGCTAAATCAAAGGCTTTAATACTGAAGTACTTGCTAGGGAAAAAAATTCCTTCAGTCAACAAGCACCTCCTTACCCAGTCCTATATTGGCCCCTTCCCTAAGCACTCTAAAAGTCCAATTCACAGGTTATTTTCCAAGTTTTGTGGGCAGGTACTGACTGGATGTTAACTCTTGAACATGACTATGTTCTCTGGTATGAGACCCAGAAGAAATGAGGGTTATAATGGTTATCAACATGGTAGGCAGATCGCGGGGGTCAACCCTCAGCAGAGGCTCCTGCTGCCCAGCTGGGCTGGGAAAACCCCCATGGTATCTTCCCCCATGGGGGGTGCAGTTAGCTCTAGCTCTCAGCAGGAGCAGGTGGGAGTCACTTCCCTCTACAGGCTCAGAATTCAGAGTCTGGGCACCCAATGTCCTCAGCCTCATCAAGCTCTTTGGTTTCCCAGCTAAACCATTGTCCAGTGGGCATTCACTACCCCTGAAGCTCAGCAAGTCCACATCCTGAAGGTGGTTTTGGCTTCTCACTCCTTTATCAATGAGGAGATAAAGACTGCTTTCTAAAGTGCTAAAGAGGTCTGCTGGGATCACCACTTAGCTTGCAGTGAGTGAAATGCTCTTGGCTTTTTGCTATCCTGTAGCAGGGTTTAAGTCAGTTAGTACTAGCAAGCTTAAGTCACTGTCCTTATATACATCATTCCCCACTCATGTCTGGCGTCCCATCCTGAATCATAACAACCAGGGATGGCTGTCCCATGTCATCTCCTTTGACAGCGTTAGCAATGGAATCTCCACTTTATGCCTGGATTTCTGTGATCTGTCCACATTCACAGTGGATCTTCAGTACCAGACCCAGAGTACCCAGTGACCCAGGCCTTGAAGCCATCATCCTGCCAGTGTAGATGCCAGAGTACAGATGCCGAGACAGAGTGTGCAAGGTTTGCTGGGAGGGATAATTTCTGTGGGAGATGAAGGAAAAGGAAAGAAGATGTGGAAGATGGGAAGCTTTCAGGCTGAGAAGCGGGTATGAATGTGTGGTGTGAAAGAAAGGTGAGAGGAAGCGGATTCGGAGAGTGCACCTGCTGTGTAGACCCAAGGACTTCTCAGCCAACCCAGTGGAAGCACATAGTAAAGACTGCCCATTGAGGAGTCCAGCATGAGTCAAGAAATGGTCAGGATCTAGAACCCCCAACCTGGGGAGTCACTGAGATGGGCTCTCTGGGGAGAGTGTGGCCTTGGCTGAAGTACTGTGGTCAGTGAAGGGTGAGTGACTGATCTAAGCTCATGAAGCCACCCGAGAACAAATAATCTTTCACTAAGTGTGCAGTTCAGGCTGTAGTTATACCCACTGTAACTGCATGAGAGTAAGAGATTACACAATGTTTAAATGCACAGAACTCATAGAAATGGGAAAAAATAATTTATAAACAATAGCAGTCAGTGAATGGTAATTTAGTATTTAATATCAGTAATCCTGGCTAATGCAGCAATTGAAGAAAAGTTACTAAGGCGGCTTTCCTACTGAAATTCAGCATTACTTAAGGACAAAAATAAAAATATGCAATTTTGAACAAAGTATGGAAAATGTCTAATCATTATTCATTTTTTTTCTTTTTGTTTCTTGCTTGAAAATGTTCCTTCTTTTGTTCAGCACATTTCTGTT
>NW_008329738.1:5307-9872 GCF_000622305.1 Nannospalax galili
CCCACATGAAATACTTTAAGAAAAAGATGAATCTTTACACCTCTGAGTGATTGATTCTTTGTGATCTTTTGTTTTCTAGAGTAGGGCTTATGAATCATTTAGGATTTTACATTTCAGGGAAATTTGTAAATTTTCATTTGTTTTATATAGGCATCATATCTTAAAAATTAGCTCTGAAATTTTAAATTGGATTTTTTCCATATTATAAGGTTTTTGGGGCACTTTCCAGATTTTTCTAAAAGCAATGTTATCACCATTCATATACTCACCACAGTACAATTATCCCAGTGCATCAAGGGTATACACTGTGAAAGGGAAACGGACCTAGAAGAGCAGACCCAACCTGACCAGGGGTGATGAGACTATTTTCCTTTGTCTACACTCTGTTTGGCAGCACTCTAAGCTTCTGCATTTTAAAATAAATTTGATTTCAACAACTTTGTCTATAATCTTCAATTCAAAGCCATTGTTGACTGTCAGGCCATCCCAGCAAGTCTTTATATTTGTGATACTACAGTTGTAATAGATGACATTTAACATGCTTTCAGAACCATCATTGTAAATATCTAGTTAAAAATATTGATGAGCTGGAGGATGGCTTAGTGGTTAAGAGCATGAGCTGCTCTTACAGAGGACCTGGGTTTGATTCCTAGCACCTAAATGGTGGCTAGCAACCATCCATAACTACAGTTCCAGGGGATCCAATGCCCTCTTCTGACCTCTCTGGGCACTGCACTGCATGGGTGCACTTACATGCAAGCAATACACTCATACACATAAAATAAAAACAATAGCTGGGCATGGTGGCTCATGCCTGTAGTCCCAGCACTTGAGAGGCAGAGGAAGGTAGATATCTGTGAGGTCGAGGCCAGCCTGGGCTACATAGAGAGTTCCAGGCCACCTGGGGCTACAGGGAGACCCTGTCTCAAAAACACCAAAACAAAACAAAACAAAAGAAAACCCAATACTAAAAAATATTAATGGCAAGAGAAAAAGATCAATAGAGAAAGAAAAAGGAGTACCTTGGCCTTTCACTACTAAGGAAAACTTGTTTTTCCTTTTCAAATAAAATCTTTTAGACATTCAAGAAATACTGAAGCGAGATGTAGTGGCGCACACCTATAATTTCTGCACTTGCCTGAGGCTGAGGCAGAAAGACTGTGAGTTCAAGGACAGCCTGGGTTACATAGTAAGACTCTTTCAAGAGAAGAGAGGGAGGTAAGGATGGAGGGAGGGAAGGAAAAAAAACTCATTCAGCAAGCATCTATGTTCATCAAAGGTGATCTGGAGATGTACGGTCCCTTACGGAGCATGAAGAAATGGGCAAGAGAGATAGAGACAAGTGGCTAGATGACCTCGGGAGAAATGCAGCAGAGCTCTGTGATGAGTGACGTTCAGCGCTGAGAGGTACGTGTGGCAAATAGACAGGAGGCTACAAGAGGGTGACAAACAGGTGGCAGCGAGAAGGTGGGAATCACTTTTAGTAGTTGTAAAAGAAGAGCCACAAACAGGTCCCCAGTGTCTGGGGAGTGCGAACAGACAATGGGGCCTTGTTAAAGGGCAGACAGGATTTCTGGGGTGTATCTGTAACTGAAGCCACAAAGGAAAATGGGAAGCAGGGTTAGGTCTGTGAGGTCGGCTGGCCAGCCCCAGGTTAGAAAGACCTAGAATGCCAGCTCAAGGGTTTTCATTATCTTGTTGTTTACAGGAGCCACTAAAAGGCGTTTTCATTTGGGCTTAGCAAGACTTGTATGATTAGATCATAGTGTAGAGATGTGCAAAACACAGACAGACTAGAGCAAAGAGAAAGTGGGTTTATGGATCCTTTAGGAAACAACTGCAGTAGAAGATGGAGTGAGATGAACCTGAGAGTGTGTGGGTGTGGATGGTTAGGCAGTAGCCAAGCCAGGAATGGAGTTGGGATAGAGTCCCAATGGAGCCAAGGTAAGGGGAAGAGAAGCAAGTTCACAAACAGGACTCTGGATGAGGGTTGGTGTGGATACAGACAGGTGGGGTATGGGACATGTTCAGTTGACATGCCTGCAGGTATCTGGGTATCTGAGGGGTAGTCCCAGAATATGAGTCCAACCTATTGAGCCTGGCTGGAGACCAGCATTTCTCACCAGACAGACTAGACCACTGAAGGCAACTCAAGCTTGTGCCATTGATGAGCCACACAATACAGCAGTTCTTACTGGAATTTATTCTAAGTGGCTTCATAGGAAAACCGTTGAGAGCTCAGGTAGCACTCACGTCACTGTTAAAGGCGATAGAGAGATGACTCAGTGGTTAAGAGCACTTGCTGCTCTTGTAGAGGACCAGGGTTTAGTTCTCAGGGCCCACATAGTGGCTAACAGCCATCCATAACTCCAGCTCAAGAGGGTCTGATGCTTTCTAGCCCCTGGGGGCACCTGCTTTAACATGGTGTTCATACAGAAAGTAGGCATATACATACATAAAATAAATTAATTACTTTAAAAAGAATAAAAGCCCAAGAAAATGAAGTGACTTGAGTCAGCCCGTAGGCAGTTGGCAGAAGTATCCAGGAAGGAAGTCAGACTGCTATGCCAGTGGATTGCAACAGAGGGCAATTTTTTCCAAAGACAATTTCAATGAATAGCTCAGGTTCATCTGTGAGAAACTGCTGCATAGGCAATCTCAACATTATCTTTCGAGTGTAACATTTTACCATTATGTGCCTGATTAGTAAGTAAAACCTAGCATGCTAGTTCTGACTTCTTACAACCTCAGTGAGTTTGGGTAAGGTATAAACAAAGTAAAGCCCATTTTCCACATCTGTTCAAGTTATTGTGAGGTCCTGACTATTGTGGCAATATGCTTTTGTGTTTACCATCATGATCATCGGGAGTATGTGAGTGATCAATATAATTCTAATATTTTAAAATAACTGAAATGAAAAGGATTGAAGGGACCAAGTATCACCAGCTGTGTGGAGCAAGTCTCAGCCAGTGCTGGCAGGACTGAGAACTGGTACAACTATGCTGGGAAACTGGCATCATCTAATAAATCTGAACATATGCACGTCCTGTGGCCCAGTCATTCCTCCATCCCAAAGCACCAGCAGAAGCACATAGCTCTCTTAACTGTGTAGCATGCACAAGAATGTTCGTAGAATATTCATATGAGCCACGTAGTGGAAATTCCCCCAAAATTATCCACAGTAGAATAATTAAATAAAGGCATAGTTGCAATAAAATGAAGGGTAGAAACCACTGCACATGTCATGGCTAAATTTTGCCAACAGCAGAAGTCAGACAAAAAAGACGCCTACATGCATGAAAATTCATAGAAATTGTCTCAAAATAGGCAAAATTGTGTGGTGCTGTGGGAAGACGGGAAGTGACTGCTTTTAAGTTGGGGAAACGAATAGCTTTGGGAATGTGGTTAACCGCTGGCTCTCAATTCAGCGCCAATTATACAATATAGTTTGTGAAAATTCAGACATGCTTCCTTGCTGAAAAATAATTGAAATAGCTTCTAACATGATTGCCATTCTTTATAAGTATTTTAAAAATTACATTAATTTACTTTTATTTTACATGTATGAGTGTTTTGCCTGCATATATGTGAGTGCAGAAGCCAGAAGAGGGCATCAGATCCCCTGGAACTGGAGTTAGGAATGGTTGTTAACTGCTATGTGGGTGCTGGAAACTGAACCTGGGTTCTCTGTAAGGGCACTGGCTAGTGCTCTTAACCAGTGAACCATCTCTTCCAGCTCCATAAGTGGGTATTTCTAAACACAACTGTGTATTAAATTGGGAGTGTCCATCTCCTCTCTGTAGCAGCAAACCTTTGGGGTTAGGTGGGTCCTCTGTATAGAATGAGTGGTTTCATGGAATTTGGAAGGCACCTGAGGTTTTCCCACTGACCTGACTGCAATGTTTTCCTGATAAACAGGTACAGAGTTGGGACACTCCACAGCATGTGTAGTAAACTAATTATGGAGGAACTCTGCTCTGGTTTTGCACATATAACTTGCTCACTACATACCACTTAAGGGACAGTGGAGTATTTGTCCTTGAACATGAGAAACATAAAAAAACATAATCAATTAGGTTCCTGACTATGTTGGCAAGTACATCCCTTTGTAAAGTGTTGATTTGAAAATGTCATATAAAATACCCAATGTGTACTGTTCACTCTGTGTACTGTATTCTATTTTGCCACAATTTATGGCTAATGAAAAGCAATGCATATTTTACTTTAAATGATGTTTCTTATTTTAAAATATTTTTATAAATTATTTGAGAATTTCATACTATGTATTTGATCCTAATCACCCCCCATCTCTTCCCAGATCCATCCCAACCTCCTTACCAACCTAACTTCATGTCTTCTACTTTTGCTTATTAAAGTTCATAGAGTATAATTTGTATCGCTCAAATACTCCTGGGTATGGCTCCATCCCCTGAAGGATGGTTGACCAACCAGCAATCACACCTGTCTCAATTTGTTCTTCATTGCTGTGACAAAACACCCTGACCACTACCAATTTGGGGAGGAAAGGGTTTATTTATCTTACATCTACCAGGTCACAGTTCATC
>NW_008329739.1:0-414 GCF_000622305.1 Nannospalax galili
AAATGGTCATAAACATGCTCAAAGAATTTAATTAATTTAAAGAACACACAAGCACTATAGCAGCATAAGGCTGAGAGACCTGAACAGCTGCCCGAGAGTGCCTGATCTGGCCTCCACCTGGGTTAGGGCCTGAGAACTCAGCAGACAGCCTGAGAGTGCCTGATCTGGCCTCCATTGGGTGTAGGGGCTGAGACCTCACATACTCAACCCCCTAACTTGGATTATGAGAGGCCCCTCCCACAGCCTCAGGGGCAGACCTCTGTTCACTATGGAAGGATAAGGCTGAGGCCTTAGTAGACAGTCTGAGAGTGCCTGATCTGGCCTCCGCCAGATGTAGGGGCTAAGAACTCAGCAGACTGCCTTAGAGCACCAAAATAGGGCCTCCCCTTAGGGAACTTCCCAAATTGTGCTCTG
>NW_008329740.1:0-335 GCF_000622305.1 Nannospalax galili
ACTGGTCCACCCAAATGGCATCATTAGAGAGCCAGGTGATGGGGATGGGCTCGGGGGCCAAGATTGGAGTTGATCCCAGGTTGGCAGTTGCCATTAGAATTGGGGGTGTTGGGCAAGGTGTTGCCCTTTCCCTGATAGTCCCAAGTTATCATGGAGCATGATATCATCATAAAAGGCACGGTCATCCATGGTAAGGACCACGCCCATGTCCTCTAGGACGTCTCGACCCCACAAGTTACAGGAAACGTCTGCTACTATGGGGGTAACTGTGCCCTGGTTCCCATCCAGGTCCTTCCAATATACTGGATGTGTGACCAGCTTGGTACCTTGTGTGC
>NW_008329741.1:0-601 GCF_000622305.1 Nannospalax galili
TTCTTGCAAAGTTCTATAATTTGATATTTATATTTTTAATGATGAAATAGTATTTGGATTATGAGTCAATTAAATATGATCTGCAAGATGGATATTTTAGAGATGTGAATAAAATCAATGTGTACTTTCTGTGGACTCTTCCTAAAGTTCCATGACTCAAATAAGAGTTCAAGTTTGGTTGTCATAAACCCTGGCTTTAAATTTAGAATGTGGTTTTATAACTAAATATATCCTCTTGGGAGATTTGCTCTATAAAATTGTGTTAATAATAGCTGTTACTTAAAAGAGAACTGTTGAAAAGGTACATGAAATTAACAGTTTTATTTTTATACTTAATACTTTGGATTATCTAGGGATATAAATGCTAGCAACATTAAAAACCCACTCACTCATTAAAAAATAATGACGTTTTGAAATACCTACTACCAAGTCCATGTGCTCAGTTCAGAGGGAATTGAAAAGCACATAGGAGATTACCTCATAAGCGGTTACCTCTCCCTTGAAAAGTTCATAGTCTTGAAGAGTGATTGTTATAAAATTTCAAAACCTGTTTTACATTGTCTTATAATATCAAAATAAATTTAGATTATTCAGATCTGGT
>NW_008329742.1:0-429 GCF_000622305.1 Nannospalax galili
AAAGGTGGTCAGGTAGAGAGATGGCTCAGTGGTTTGAATTGCAGAGTAGTTGTCAGCTGTAAGGACCATGGCTTATCTTTTGTTAGTTTTGTATAAAAATAGTGTTACCTTTATTTCATCTCTATAACTCTTTGTACTTAAAAAGACGCAAAGAGCTCTATGACCACCAAGCTCCGAGTCAGCAGGCCATGATAGTACCGCAGTTGGCTGAAGTTAATTTGGTAGCAGAAACTGTGCAAGACATCAGGCAGCCAAGTACAGGAGGCCACACAGATCAGTCAGTACTTAAAACCACAGCCAAGGAGCTCTTGGCTTTCCCAGGATCCATGGACCTCACCAAAGGAATTCCAGTGGCCTAGAAATAATTTCATTGAGCTCTTAGTCTGAGGAACTACTATTTTTATCATACTTTCATGTATCTTAAAAGGA
>NW_008329743.1:0-516 GCF_000622305.1 Nannospalax galili
CATGCATCTCTAATCTGTATGTATCTGATTATTACCAGTCATAATCGGTTGTACACGAATCCTTAGCACCTGTGTCTATAAAGTCATCAGGTGGATTTCAATTGTAATGTTTATCACCTCTACTAATTAGCATGACGTAAATTTCCATGCTTCCTCCTCAAATATAATACATTTTTTTAAATTTGTTGATTTTTTTGTGTGTATATCACACAGAACATCCCAAACAATCTTATTCATCCATATAACTGGTGTTACTCCTTGAGCCCTCAATGTCAGAGTGAATGCTTATAGTTGATATCCCCACCACTGTCTGCTGTCTTATTGGCCCCCCAGCTAATCCCCACTACTTGCCCTTCTGTTGAATCTAGTCAGCCTATCCAGAAAAAAAAAAAAAAAAACAACCAACTTTTAAAAGGATAATATTTTCCTCTTATGGACACTCAATTATGCCACTATCCTATCCTTAAATTAAAAAGGCCATAATTCCTTACTTCTCTGAATATTGTTTCAGTCCTA
>NW_008329744.1:0-204 GCF_000622305.1 Nannospalax galili
AAAGCCTGGTTAACAGAAAGGTCTGGGAGTGATGTATCCCCCAGGAACCTCACCAGTGACCTCCTTCCCCAGGAACCTCCCCAGTGATCTCCCTCCCCAGGAACCTCCCCAGTGACCTCCCTCCTCCCAGGAACCTCCCCAGTGACCTCCCTCCCCAGGAACCTCCCCAGTGACCTCCCTCCCCAGGATCCTCCCCAGTGACCG
>NW_008329744.1:4561-5622 GCF_000622305.1 Nannospalax galili
AGAAAAAAAATCACTAACACTCCCCAAGAATACTCAGAACTACCCTAGACACCGCCTTCTCTAAGGCCTCCACTCCAGAATTCACTTGAAACACAACAGGCACTCACTCTGTTTCTCTGACAAAGGAGCCCAGGCTGAATTCCCAGGTGTTCCCTTTCAGTGATCATCAATGAACACAGAGCAGTCAATATGAAGTTGGGACTCAGGTATGTTTGCCTTGATACTGTTTTCAAAGTTAATTTGTGGAGAAGAAGAGATACTGAGTGTATAAGTAGATATGAATGAGAGGGAAGTGGACCTATGTGACAGATTTCTTTCCAGTGTTCACTATGTTTGCAGTTGGTCACGGTGAAGTTCAGCTGAAGAATTCTGAGAGAGGCCAAGATCTATTAGAATTAAAAGTGATAGAATATGCTGACAGCATTTCCTGACAGAATATGCTGCATGTGTGAAAAGCAGATTCATCATCTCAAAATACAATGGAAAGCATTGCCTACATGCAGATAAAGTCTGAGAACTGAGGAACTGCTATGTATTCCTGTGCTAGAGACACAGTGGGTGGAGCAGATTTCCCTGTGTGTGCACTTATTGCCAGTAGGAGGAGCTAAGCTCAAAGTTAATGCAGAATTGGTCCATAGCAGGTGCTGTGGGGTGGTTGAAGAGGCTTAGAGTCAGTGTGTGGTGTGTCCTTATAAAACCACTCCCTGAGGACTTTCTTCTCAGGAGGATTCTATGCTTAAGAGTATAGTCTAGGAGTCAGGAATATCTTGTATAAAACATCCGATTTTCATATGAACAGAATGCCAATGTAACAAAAGGAGTAGAACTGTCTCTGCCTTATTCACCAAGATCAGATCTGAGGAAGGTCCTGGAGACATGATGAATTTTTATCCAGAATCATAAAGGCTGAATCTTTTGTCAGATTCCATAAATTAAGGCAGTTTCTGACATGTGTATTAGAGCAAGTAAATATTCTATATTGAGACTGGTGACCAGTATTTATTAACCGACTTCAAGTCTTTCCTCCTTTGGGGGTAACTTGTGTACTATAGACATAGATT
>NW_008329745.1:0-377 GCF_000622305.1 Nannospalax galili
TTTTTTTAGCACAAAAAACGGGCTTCATTATGACATTTTTCAGATAGTTGTAACACAGCTTGTGACCTGCAGGTGGCCTCCTGGTTACACCCCTACTGGTTACACCCTACTTCTCCTGTGGCACAGCAATATGGGGTGAAGAAAAAGGACCAGTCTGAGCAAAGACATCTGCTGTGACTTTGTCTCAGAGAAGCTGGTGGTTAAACAGGCCGCTCTAGAAAACACTTCAACCCTTCAAGTAACTAAAACTCAATTCGAGTAAGGATAAACTTTATCCCTGTTTCCTGACACTCTTGAGAGAAAAGATGAAGTTCTGCAATTCAACTTTTCAAGAGTGGAGTTTAAATACTGTTCTTCCTATTAAGCCCTGTGAACTC
>NW_008329746.1:0-255 GCF_000622305.1 Nannospalax galili
CACTCATCTGCATAAAAATTTAAAAATAATAAAATATTAAAAATAAAAAATTCCACTGTTCTGTCAAGCCAGCTGCTTCAGGGTGGTGGGGAACGTGGTAAGAGCATGGACCCACTGCCACACATCTTTGGATGTGAAGTGAGCTTCTCAGTGAGAAGTGGTACTGTGTGGAATACCATAACAATGATTAAGGCATTTTATCAATCCCTGAATGGTAGTTTTGGCAAAAGCATTCTGTGAAAGAATAGTAAACCC
>NW_008329747.1:0-2229 GCF_000622305.1 Nannospalax galili
TGCCACGTACAGATGGTCGTGTCAACTGCCCTCTCTGATTTGCATATGGTCCTGTCACTTGCCCCTCTGACATGCAGATGGTCCTGTCATCTGCCCTCTGAAGTACACATGTTTGGGTCACCTGCCCCCTCTGACGTGCAGATGGTCGTGTCACCTGCCCCATCTGATGAGCAGATGTTCGTTTCACCTGCCTCCTCTGACGTGAACAGGGTCGTGTCACCTGCACCCTCTGACGTGCGCATGGTCGTGTCAACTGGACCCTCTAACGTGTGCATTGTCGTGTCACCTGCCCCCTCTGAATTGCAGATGATCGTGTCTCCTGCCCCCTCTGACGTGCAGATGGTCATGTCACCTACCCACTCTTCCATGCAGAAGGTCATGTCACCTTCCCCCTCTGACCTGCCCACAGTCGTGTCACCTGTCCCCTATGACGTGCTGATGGTCATATCACCTCCCTCCCGACATACAGATGGTTGTATCAGCTGCCCCCTCTGACATGCACATGGTTGTGTCACCTGCCCAGTCGGCCACGAAGATGGTCGTGTCACCTGTCCCCTCTGACGTGCAGGTGGTTGTGTCACATGCCCCCACTTACGTGCAGATCCTTGTGTCACCTGCCCCCTCTGCCATAAAGATGGTCTTGTCAACTGCCACCTCTGACGTGCAGATGGTCATGTCACCTGCCCCATCTGATGAGCAGATGTTCGTTTCACCTGCCTCCTCTGACGTGAACAGGGTCATGTCACCTGCCCCCTCTGACGTGCCCATGGTCGTGTCAACTGTACCCTCTAACGTGTGCATTGTCGTGTCACCTGCCCCCTCTGACTTGCAGATGGTCGTGTCACCTGCCACCTCTGACGTGGAGATGGTCGTGTCACCTGCCCTCTTTGACCTGCACATGGTCGTACCACCTGCCCCTCTGACGAGCAGATGGTCGTGTCACCTGCCCCCTCTGACGTGCACATTGTCATGTCTCCTGCCACCTCTGACATGCACATGGTTGTGTCACCTCCACCCTCTCTCGTGCACATTGTCGTGTCACCTGCCATCTTTGACGTAAACATGGTCGTGTCAGCTGCCCTGTCTGCATAAAGATGGACGTGTCACCTGCCCCTCTGAAGGGCAGATGGTCGTGCCACCAGCTCCCCTGATGTGCAGAAGGTCGTGACACCTGTCTCCTCTGACGTGCACATGGTCGTGTCACCTGCCCCCTCTGACTTGCAGATGGTCGTGTCACCTGCCACCTCTGACGTGGAGATGGTCGTGTCACCTGCCCTCTTTGACCTGCACATGGTCGTACCACCTGCCCCTCTGACGAGCAGATGGTCGTGTCACCTGCCCCCTCTGACGTGCACATTGTCATGTCTCCTGCCACCTCTGACATGCACATGGTTGTGTCACCTCCACCCTCTCTCGTGCACATTGTCGTGTCACCTGCCATCTTTGACGTAAACATGGTCGTGTCAGCTGCCCTGTCTGCATAAAGATGGACGTGTCACCTGCCCGTCTGAAGGGCAGATGGTCGTGCCACCAGCTCCCCTGATGTGCAGAAGGTCGTGACACCTGTCTCCTCTGACGTGCACATGGTCGTGTCACCTGCCCCCCCTGACTTGCAGATGGTCGTGTCACCTGCCACCTCTGTCCTGGAGATGGTCGTGTCACCTGCCCTCTTTGACCTGCACATGGTCGTACCACCTGCCCCTCTGACGAGCAGATGGTCGTGTCACCTGCCCCCTCTGACGTGCACATTGTCATGTCTCCTGCCACCTCTGACATGCACATGGTTGTGTCACCTCCACCCTCTCTCGTGCACATTGTCGTGTCACCTGCCATCTTTGACGTAAACATGGTCGTGTCAGCTGCCCTGTCTGCATAAAGATGGACGTGTCACCTGCCCCTCTGAAGGGCAGATGGTCGTGCCACCAGCTCCCCTGATGTGCAGAAGGTCGTGACACCTGTCTCCTCTGACATGCACATGGTCGTGTCACCTGCCACCTCTGACGTGGAGATGGTCGTGTCACCTGCCCTCTTTGACATGAACATGGTCGTGTCACCTGCCCTCTTTGATGTGCACAAGTAGTGTCACTTGCCATCTTTGATGTGCACATGGTCTTGTCACCTCCCACCTCTACCATAAAGATGGTGTTGTCAACTGCACCCTCTGACGTGCAGATGGTAGTGCACCTGCGCCTCTGACGTGCAGATGGTCCTGTCACCTTCCCTCTCTGA
>NW_008329748.1:0-763 GCF_000622305.1 Nannospalax galili
ATAGTGAGTTCCAGGCCGGCTGGGGCTACAAAGAAGACCCTGTCTCAAAAATGATGAGGAGGCTTGGGGGGGGGAGAAAACCAGGTCTTGTATAGCTGGACAGGCCTCAAACTCACTACAATTCTCCTGCCTCAGCCTCCTGAGTGCTAGGATTACACGCATGAATCATCATGCCCAACCTTCTCATTCTGCACTTAAAAATCACTGGCAAACTCTGCTACCCCCACCTTCAAAATATATTTGGAATCTAATCCCTTTTCATATCTCCACTGTCTCTAACCTGATTCAAGTCACTGTGGTCTCACTCCTGGATTACCCAGCAACATTCCACCTTTGCCTCCTCCAGAATACTCTACCCTATCTATAGTGATAAAGATCCTGAGTAGCCAGGCATGGTGGTGCAGGCCTTCAATCCCAGCACCCTGGAGGCAGAGGCAGGTGGATTTCTGTGAGATCTAGGCAGGCTTGGTCTAGATAGTGACTTCCAGGCCAGTTGGGGATACAGAGAGACCATGTCTCAGAAAACAAAATAAAACCAAAAGGAAACAAATAAAGATCCTAGCCTGGTGTGGTGGTGCACTCCTTTGATCCCAGCACTCTGGAGGCAGAGGCAGGCAGATCTCTGTGAGATTGAGGTCGGCTGGTCTACACAGTGAGTTTCAGGCCAGCTGTCGCTGCCAGGACACCCTGTCTCAAAAAGACCAAAACAAACAACAACAAAAAGAAAACAAATATCCTTTGCTTGAAACTGTCCAGTGGCACC
>NW_008329749.1:0-395 GCF_000622305.1 Nannospalax galili
ACAATGAACTCACAGCCAACATCATTCTAAATGGAGAAAAACTGGAAGCATACCTATTAAAAACAGGAACCAGACGAAGCTGTCCACTATCTCCACTCCTTTTCAACATAGTGCTCAAAATTCTTTCTAGAGCAATAAGATAAGAGAAGGAAATTCAAGGATACTAATTGGAAAAGAAGAGGTCAAAGTATCACTTTTTGCAAATGATATGATACCAGACCTAAGTTCCACCAGAAAACTGCTAGAACCGATCAACACTTTCAGTATAGTGGCAGGTTATAAAATCAGTCTACAAAAATCAGTAGCCCGTCTATCAATAACAAGCAATTGGAGAAAGAATACAGGGAAATGCTCCCATTCACAAATGCTGCCAAAAAAAAATATCTTGGAATAAA
>NW_008329749.1:3996-10697 GCF_000622305.1 Nannospalax galili
GAACCACATTTTCATTATCCACTCATCAATTGAGGGACACCTAGGTTGCTTCCATCTCTTAGCTATTGTGAAGAGAGCAGCAACAAACGTGCATGTACAAGTGTCTGTGCAATAGGATGAGTTCTTTGGTATATGTCAAGGAGTGGTATAACTGGGTCAAATGGTAGGTTCATTTGCAGTTTTTTGAGAGTTCTCCACACTGCTTTCCATAGGGGCTGAACCAGTTTGCAGCTCCACCAGCAGTGGATGAGTGTTCCCCTTTCCCCACATCCCCTCCAACATTTGGTGTCATTTGTTTTCTTGATCTTAGCCAGTCTGACTGGGGTAAGGTGAAATCTTAAAGCGGTTTTAATTTAAATTTTTTTAGAAGAAGCATTTCATTACAGCTTTAACATAATAACAGTTTCCAGAGCAAAGATACATCTCTTTCAAAAGTGGCTATAAAATTTTTAGATTCACTGTTTAATTAATATAGTTATACAATATTGAACTCAGTATAAACCATGTAGGACATAAAATTAAATGAGTTTTTAACCTTTAAAAAAGATCTCCATTTCATTTTAGAATATATTATTCTTTGCAGAAAGAGTCAATGTTTTTGCTGCTAACACTGAGATGTTGCCGCATGCATCTCTAAACTGTATGTATCTGATTATTACTAGTCATAATTGGTTGTGCTAAGATCTTTGGCACCTGTGTGTGTCTATAAAGTCATGAGGGTCAATGGTAATGTGTATCACCTCTACTAATTACAATGACATAAATTTTTATGCTTCCTCCTCAAATATAATTCATTTTTAAAAATTTGTTGATTTTTTGTGTGTGTATATCACACAGAGCATCCCAAACCATCTTATTCAACTACACATCCACTTCCCAGCTGGCACCCTCCCATAGCCTCCCTCCTCCCACTAGAGCCCTTATACTCTGATATCCCTGCTACTGTCTGCTGTGTTGTCAGCACCCCAGCCATTCCCCACTACTTGTCCAACCAGTGAATTTAGTCAGCCTATCTAGAGGTCTTTGTTTTAGGAAGGTCAGCTGTTCTTCATCTAGCAGCAATCAGTTGTCAGTATTCCTTTAGATAAGATTGGGGTCTGCTGTTCATTTTTCCAGTTCTATGCTGGGTTACTATCTGGGAGTCCCTTTGGTCACCCTGGCCAACAACTCAAAAGAAGGTATCTCCTATCTGGCATTGTTGCTTGTTATGTAGCCTTTAGCTATACATATGGAATCTTAAAAATTTATATTGGCCCCTTTAATCTTTGGTAATACTTTCCTTTTGTGTGTTTAAGGCCATACAGTTTGCCCAGATAAACCGATTTATTTTTACTCTTAAGGTCATTTGAGGATCTGTTCCTCAGGGGTCACATGGGCTTGGGAGGAGCCCCTGGCTCCTTTCTTTGACCAGTTCTGCCTATGTGAAGATAAGTCAAAGGTCCTTCTCGATCATGGCTGTGTTCGCTTGCAAGCATGGAGGAAATGTTTCCTCTGTGTTGACCGTCCTCTTTGTAGACTGGACACTTCTCAAGTCCATCTTGTGAGCTCCATCTTTCCCTTTATCCCCTAGGTTCCTTGTATGCCCTTCTCTCCCCCGTCCCTTAAACTAGCCCAATTTTTGTCCATATCTCCCTTAAGGCCTGTTTCCTACTGCTCTTCTCTTTCATGTTCTTTCTTTTTCTTTACCTCCCTGGTTCCTTTCCATTACCCTGGTTGCTGTAGTTATGTCTGGACACATACTCACTTATCAGGATTTGGTTCTAGGATCCACATATGAGGGAGAACGTATGTTGAGATAGTTTCCAGTTCTTACTGGTTACCCTATCTATCCAAAAAAGGTCTAATTCCAGGTTCAGTGTGAAACCCTATCTCAACAGATAAGGTGGAGAAATGTTCGAGGAAGACCTCTTGACATCACCTTCTTGTTTTCATGTGCACCTGCATGAGTAGCATCTATACAACCATGTGCTTACATATCACACACAGACACACACACACACACACACACACACACACACACACACACAGTAGTAGGATAAAAAATGAGATGGAGAGTGAGAGAGGACGGTGCTCAGCATTGACATGAACGTGTGCACACTGCTCCCCCACAGGATTTAGAATCATCTCTTAAGGATACAGGGAGATTATGTGGACATGCAAGGGGGAAGCACACACAGTTGTATATACGTGATTGTGTGTGAGTGTGTACACCTGTCTTCTGGGATAGCCTGGGCTTCCAGTTTATACAGGCACCACCCATTATCACACACTTTTACTTCAGGTTCTAGCCCTCCTGGGGACACTCTTTGAGAAGGCTACATATTTCTCCATGTTCAGCTCTGGGGAGGCAGCAAAGTGTGGGTTGTTTCGTTCATTCCCTTAAGGTTCAGAGAGGCCCCCAGACACAGACAGGGCAGCAGCAGCGGCAGCTTCGAAGCGCAGAGTGGAGAGAAGGCACCTCACCTGGACTCCGCTGTGCTGTCAGCCCTGCCCATGGCCTCCCCCTTCAGATGCCCACGGCACCATTTGTACTACTTTGCAACCTCAAGCAGGTGTGAGGGTGCCCAGCCAGACACGCCACGGTATAGGTCTCCCCGTCTCAGGAGTCTTCAGGCTTCTGGGCCACCAAACCGGTGGGCTCAGCTTCCTACATGTCCTCCCTGCCCAGTTAGGTCCTTGCTAGGCACTGAGGTAATCTTGGGTGCTTGACTTTCTGTTTGAGCAGTCGTCATGGCTTCTGCACTCTCTTTTAGGGCCTTGGCTTTAGGAGAAATGGATGCTTGGCCTTTTCCCAGGCTTGTCCTCTAACTGAATGCTGTTCTCTTTGGGTATTGTCCCCTCCATCCTGTGATGTAGCTACGGGCCTCCCTCTGTGTCACCATCCCCTTCCCGACATGCCTAGAGAGGTTTGGGAGACGTGAGTGAGATCACATGTAAATTAATTATCCATGGAGAATGCTCATCCCAGTGCCTGGCATAGAACAAGCGCACAGTAAGCTGTCAACAAGTGAACAGTGATTTGATGTGAGGTGGTATTTGGTTTTGAGCACTCTGAGGAAAACCCAAGGATTCTATCTCTAAGGTTCAAGGGTGCCCAGAGAGCTGTTAGGCCAAGCAAGGCTCCTGGTTCAAAAGGAGAGATTTTGAAAACAGCAGGAGCCAGCCAGCCCAGCAGCTGGGTATTCATACTACCCAGAGCTGCAGATACCTGCTAGGGAAGAGAATTCCTAAAAGTTGGACGTTTCATAGATTGTTCCAGAAACCACCTAAATAAAAATTTGTACTCAAGTATTGAAGAAAAATGGGAACCTAAACAAACAAAAAGTATTTTCTTAATAAATAGGGTGAAATATATACGTGTGTGTGCGTGTGTGTGGGTTCCATAACCTCCCCAAACTGCGCCACCAACTGGTGACCAAGTGTTTAAATTCTTGAGCCTATGGATGACATTTTTCAGTCAAACCACCCCATGTGCCAAGTTCTTTCACTGGAAGAACCATGTTGAAGCCCCATGACACATTTTTTTAATAGTCTTACCAGAGATTAAAAAAAAATGAATGGGCAATTGCCTTAATAAAATAAAGAGATATTGTGACTCAAATATCCTTTGATCCCTAGCCACTGTGTAAGAGATCTGAGGGTGATCTTGGTTGTGGTAGTTCCTTGGATGGTTGTTATATATCCCCACGGTTGCTATATAGCTTATTTTTCTTGGGCATTCAAATCTACCTGCTGAGTGCAGTTCCTAAAACCTTTTAAAAACGCACTGTTAAACTCAATGTTTTGAAATTTAAAAAATTCACCATTCCCTGATTTTTCCAAATTAGAGCATCATACAACCTTTTCCTACCTCTGGCACTTTTCAACTCTCTGTGATGCCTCTCATTATTGAGTACATTCTATGAGCATGTCTACAGTTTATTTTAGTTCCTTGGGTACAATTAATCTGAACTGAGGTTTGGGTTTATTTTAAGTGATTGTTATCTTGTTATCACTTCACCTGTATTGACTTTATAATTCCTCATAATACATTATCTTTTTCACTTCTCAGTTTCAGAATCATATCTAAGAAACTAACACCTCCTCCCCAAAGCACCTAAGTGTATTTTGCATCTTTGTTGCCCAAACCACTCACAGAAAAAGAATTTTAGGGGAAGGAAACAATGAGGATATTTATTATAACATACACATGTACACAGAGACGTACATACCAAATTCTGAAATTTCAGGTAAAGTGTTATGGTCAGTCAATGTTGTCTTATGGAAAGAACAGAAATCAATTTGATTTTTTAAACCTGGAGGAATTTAGAAGCCATTTCTAAGTCTGATTGAACCATAATCTGCCTTCTAAAGACAGCAGAAGCAGGATTTGAAAGTCTGCCAGCCTTCTCGTGGAACCTCAGGTGTTAGGCTTTGGATCTGCAATGTCCCCGCAGGCTCATGTTCTGAACACTTGTTCCCAGCTAGTGGCACTGTTTTGGGAAGTTGTGAAACTTTGGAAAGTGGGGTCTAGCTGGGGGGAAAATAGATTCCTAGAGGTAGGTCTTTGAAGTTCGTACCTGCTTCTGCTGCTGGGCTCTGCTTTCTGGCTCCTGGCCCACAGCCACATGAACAAGCCACTGATGCTCACTTTTTCTTGGCACCGCAGGCTGAGCTGTTCTACTTCCTTTGCCTGCCTGAGTGGACTGGCCTTCGGAAGCCTTGAGCTAAACCCTTTCCCTGCTTTAGTTGCTTCTGTCAGGCTTTTGGTTAGAGTGACTAGAAAAATAATGGATACAGCCAAGTCCAGAAAATAATGGATACAGCCAACTCCAGGAGGACTGTCTGCTTGCTGTGCATATTGAGGATTGAGCAGTGCAAGCCAATCAGTGGTCTCCACAGAAGGCTTATCATCTGAACTTGGGGTAATTCCAGGCCAGTAAATTAGGTGAGACACAGAATCAGTAAGTTTCAAAATGTTGCCTGGCAATGCTAATGGGTAGCCAGGCTTGTGAACCATTGCCTTAAGCCCAGGATCACCAGCTTCATTGCCTGACATGTTTGCAAAGCACAAATTCATGGACCTTACCACCAGACTTTCATTTCCTCATGCTCTCGCTGGTACTGGGACTATTGCTCTGCAGTGAGAGCTGCAAGATAAACATGCTGCTGATTTACCTGTATGACCGACTCATTTCTGTGTGATCTCATCTGCTCTTCAGGGACCTCTACCAAACATCCTTCAGCATGTCAACCCAAGCCATTAGTTGCATCTTGTGGATAAAGACTGGGCAAGGGTGCATTTGTCCCAGTTTATATTGTCAGTGCTGCTATTTAAAACCAGCCTGAGCTACAAAGACTGAGTCTGAAGTCAACAGCAGGCACATCTCATTTGCCATCCAACCTTGTTTGTCATGGGGACACAGTAGAACACAGTGGTCTGAAGGTTTCAATTATGGGCTGAAGAAAAATAGGAGACTGCAAGGAAGAGATCAGGATGTATGAAGTATTTTCTCCCTTAGCAATCAAATGGAAACCCTCTTCCTGCCCCACACTCCACCTTACTGCTGTAACCTATAAATGGAAAACTTGCCTTAGCACATATTGAGCAGTTTTATATGCTTCTAGTCTTTTACTTAGAATAAGCAAGCAGAGGTTTAGTATTAAAGGTGAATATAGTTTTACAACCTTTAGATTCTCATTGAGAAAACCTGTGTGTGAATCTTGATGTTGCTTTCCAGAGGCTCTGGCAAAATTCTGCACACCTCACAAAATTCAGAGATGAAAGTAGACACCAAGATGACTCAGCCCAAGCTGCACTTTTCATTACCAAGCCCAAATGTGGCCTGCACTTGTTCAAGGCTTCAAGTTTTTAATCCTTTTGATGTAGGTCTGTGTTGCCTTGCTGCTGGTCTGCCTTGGCTTTATCACAGATACTTCCTGAGATGTTTCATGTTGGAGAGTAGCCAGGTTATAGTGGGATTAATTTCTCCTTGGAAACTGTCTCACCTTTCCCCTGTAAATCTGGGAGATGAAAGACAATTCCCACAAGGTAAAACGAACAAAAGACAAATTCCAGTAAGGTGAAATGACAGAACAAAACTGAAAGAAAAAAAAAGGATGAAAGAAAGGAAGGAAAAGTGGGAGGGGGAGGGAAGGCGAGAGAGGAAGATGAAAGAGAGAGAGAGAGAGAGAAAGAGAGAGACACAGAGAGAGAGACTCCAAGTGGTTTTATGCCTCTTGTTCCTGTCTCACCTTAACTTCAAAGTGTGTTGCTTGCTTCCCACCAGAAAAGGGTCTGGGGTATGAAATAATGGTCTTTTCTGTGATGTGGCTCTGCAGCAAGAAAGACCTTGATACCTGATCTTCAGGTGGAATCTCTATCAGTGCTCAGGATAGGAAGAGAAAATTGCAGGTTTCCAGAGCACTGGTAAGTGATAACCTCACAGATAAATGGTCTGATCAACCTCCTCCTCCTCCTCCTCTCCCTCCCCTCCCCCTTTTAACTTCAAACTGTGTTGCTTGCTTCCCACCAGAAAAGGGTCTGGGGTATGAAGTAATGGTCTTTTCTGTGATGTGGCTCTGCAGCAAGAAAGACCTTGATACCTGATCTTCAGGTGGAATCTCTATCAGTGCTCAGGATAGGAAGAGAAAACTGCAGGTTTCCAGACAGAGCACTGGTAAGTCATAACCTCACAGATAAATGGTCTGATCAACCTCCT
>NW_008329749.1:12474-13336 GCF_000622305.1 Nannospalax galili
AGTTAAGTAGAGTGGAAGACTTGATATAATAGAGTTGCAACCATCATGTACTAGTCACAACCTTGATGTAATAGAGTCACAGCCTTGATTTGATAGTCATAACCTTAATGTAATAGTCACAATCATGTCCAAGAAGCAGCTCTTTGTTTGGACAAAGTAAGTGAAAATATGGAAGCATGATTAAGTATAAAATTTTAAATTACGCATGTAATAGTCACAACCTTGATGTAATAGAGTCACAGCCTTGATTTGATAGTCATAACCTTAATGTAATAGTCACAATCATGTCCAAGAAGCAGCTCTTTGTTTGGACAAAGTAAGTGAAAATATGGAAGCATGATTAAGTATAAAATTTTAAATTACGGGAAAGTTATTTAGGATGCCAACTACTTAACTGAATTATACTCCTGATATTTATTATTTGTGGATTCTCTGGTAACACTGAATGATCAAGGTTAATGAAGGTTTATTTTATCTAATTATGTGAGATTAATTAGCTTGAGAGACTTTGCAATGTTTAAAAATTTTTCTAAATAGCCCCTCAATTAAAACATTTTAATCTGACTTGATGAATTCAAATCTAATAAAAATGAACATGACCCTGAGGAGAAGTTGTGTTTATTGGGCTTTATATATGTCAGTGTCTACATATGAATTTCCATGATATATTTTGCTTAATCTTAACAGCAGCTGTTGGCAGTATCAACACTGTCAAATAAAACAATCTTATGTGTGCCCATATAGCAGTATAATGACCAAGCTAGGCCTGGGAGCAAAGTCTAATTTCAAACTGGATCTTCAGAGAATTTGTAGAATTCTGACACCCATTCATTTTGTAGAGTTTTGTTGAAGGTGCCAGATT
>NW_008329750.1:0-499 GCF_000622305.1 Nannospalax galili
AGTCAGAATGGCTAAGTTCCAAAAAAGAAACAAAAATGCTTGCAAGGTTGTAGGAAAGGGAACACTTCTTCACTGCTGTAGGAATGCAGATTGTTGCAGTTACTATGGAAATCTGTGTGGAGATTCCTCAAATAGGTAGAAATAGATCTACCAAATGATTCATCCACACCACTTTTGTGCACATGCCCAAAGAACTCCATATTCTACTACAGAGATATCTGCTTATCATTGCTCATTGCTGCTCTATTCACAATAGTCAGGAACTTGACGCAACCTAGGTATCGATGAAATGATAAATGAATAATGGAACGAGGTACATTTCCACCATGGAACATTATTCAAGTATTAAGCAAGTTCAAAATATGTATTTCACAAGTAAATGGATAGAACTGGAACCAGTCATCCTGAGTCAGGTAAGCCAGACCCAGAAAAATGTACATTTTATGTCCTCGCTCATAATTGGATGCTAGCTTTGAATCTTTAGATAGGTGTGTTTCAA
>NW_008329751.1:0-418 GCF_000622305.1 Nannospalax galili
GGAAGCTGGATCTGTTGAGACCGTCCTTTGCAGCATAGCAAAGCACAGGAGGCAAAAATAGACCAGAAAAAAGAGATCTTTGACAAGAATTTCAGGCTGCCAGCATACAAAGCTCAAGGGAGGTCAATGTGCTTATCCCCCTAATCCACTTCGGGGGAACAGGCTAATAACAACCTTGATTCTACTTCTGTTTGCCATCTTCAGTCTAGAGTAAAGGAAGCTCAAATCTGCTTCTACTGCCTTCCATGGAAAGAACTAGAGGAAAGATCACCAAGCAGCACTGGAGATGGAGCAGCAAGTTCCTTGGGGTGACTCTGTCAAAGGTATTTCTATATGTTTACAGACATCAACCATTCAGTCAATCTAACCCTAATGTCAAGAATTTGCTCTCTAAAATGGGATAAAGACAATTCTCTTT
>NW_008329752.1:0-799 GCF_000622305.1 Nannospalax galili
GGTCTGTCTAATCTTTCACAGAACCAGCTCTTAGATTCATTGAATTTTTTTGCATCATTGAATTTTTTTGTATTGTTTTCTTTGCTTCTATTTCATTAAATTCTACTCTGAGTTTTGTTATTTCTTCTCATCTAATAGGTTGGGGTTGTCTTGTTTTTGCTTCTCCAAGGTCTTGTCATTTACATGTGCTCTTTCTGATTTTTTTAATATAGGCACTAAGAGCTATGAACTTTTCTCTTAAGAATGCTTTTAGGATGTCCCAGATATTTATGTGTGTTGTGTTCTCATTTTCATTTCATTCCGAAAGTACATTTCTTTCTAATTTCTTCTTTGAATATTATTGAGGAATGTGTTGTTTAATCTCAATGAGTTCATGTACTTACCAGAACTTATTTTGCTGTTGATTATAAGCTTCATTTTACTGGGATTTGATAGCAGGCATGGAGTTATTCAATTTTTTGTATTGGTTGTTATTTGTTTTGTGCCCCATAATGTGGTCAATTTTAGAATAATTTACATGAGCTGCTGAGTATAAAGTGTATTCTTTGATGGTTGGTTGGAATACTCTGCATATATATGTGTGGTCCATTTAATGTGGTATGTCATTTAATTAAGTTCTCTCTCTGCTAATTCTTTGTCCAATTGACCTGTTTATTGCAGACAATAGGGTTTTAAAGTCACCCACTATCATTGAGTCAGTTTTCATTTCTGTTTCATAGTCCTAGACTACTGATTTTATGAAATTGGGCACTCCAGAGTTTGGTGCATATATGTTCATGGCTATAATATCTTCTTCATC
>NW_008329753.1:0-1481 GCF_000622305.1 Nannospalax galili
GTCTCCTGAGAAAGTTTATGCAAGAATGCTTGCTGAGGAGTTATCTCTGGAATGCCCACTACTCCCCTAGTTTCTCAGCACTTTATCTCCCAAGAAGGCGTACTATGGTGATAATGCTATCTTGCTCATGTTTTGCTGAACTACTGAATTCTGTCCATTCTATTATTATTCACTTTTCTAGAAATATGCAGCTGTAACTCTAATGAGTGTGAGTAGATAAGCAGAGTTGTCTGTGCTTTGGGCACTCATGCGTGGATGAAGAAATAGAATTGGAGAAACCACACAAGTCCTCTGGTCTTTTTCAGTTCTATGATAATTCATTCAGGTCCCGTGGCTTCCCCCCTCTGGTGGACACACACATTTATCCCCTAATATCTTCTCTTACCCTGGCACACTCCCACTGAACCCCTTCTTCCCAACTAGTCGCCCTTCTACTTTCATGTTCCTCCTTCTTCCCCCCTCTTTCCTTCTCTCCCTCCCTCCCTCCTTCTCTTCCTTCCTCCCTCCCTCCCTTCCTTCCTTTCTTTTTTCCTTTAGGCCTGTGCAAGCATCACAGCTGCTGTGTGTTCATGATGGCAGTAGCCATGCTGTATCAAGAAGATAGCACCCACCACATCTGTCCCCATCTTCTCTCCCACAGCCTGTATATCTCCTCTTCCACAGTGTTCTCTGGGCCTTAGAAAGGGTGACATAGAAGTCCTATTTGGGGATGAGGATAAGCATATTGTCAGCACTTTGACTACCTATGAGTCCCCACTTAGATCAACACCTATTTCTGAGACAGATCAAGGCTAAGAGCTGACCAGTCTACTGGTATTAGCATAAATATTCAGAAGGTCATTTAACTACATGTCCATGTGGCAAAACATCATTAGCAGATTTCCCTGTAGAGGCATCGTCTCAATACTACTCAAAGAATTCAGTTTCAATATGAATTCTTGAGGGGACAGTCAAACCATAATAGAGACCCCATATGCCACACTTAGTCATAGATCCAGAAGTAAGTTACTGGATCCTATGCTAATCTATGTTCAGTTGTTTGAGGACTCATCACAGTTCTCCATGGTGGTGACACCATTTTGCACCCCACAGCAATGTGTAATGGTCTCAACTTCTCCACATTCTCACCCACACTTGACATTCCCTTCATTTCCTTCGTGGGGAGTTGCTTGCTTGACAGTAGTCATCCAATGGGCAGGAGGTGATGTCATATGGTGGTTTTGGTTCCCAGATCCCTCGTATTCCTGATTCTCATGGACGTTCTGTCTCTTCAAATTGCATGCTTTGTAACCAGAAATGATCTACCAGAACTGCTATAATTAGACCTAGTATTGTGGTGGTGAAGTGCAGGGACGCGTGATGAGGTCTCGGATTTAGTGACCTTGTGCCTCTGACTGAACTCTGTAAGTGTTTCTTTGCCCCCACCTGCGGGGACCCTGTACAGGTAAAGCTCTAGGGGGACCACTCCCTGAAAGGAAAAA
>NW_008329754.1:0-637 GCF_000622305.1 Nannospalax galili
ATTACAGTCCGTCATGGCAGGAAGGCATGGCGGCAGGAGGTGGCTGAAGCAGAAGTAGAAAGCAGAGTGCTTGCATCTTCGAGTAGGCAAAAAGTACTTCCTAAGCCCACCCCCAGTGACGTGCTTCCTCCAGGATGGCCACACCTTCTAAGACCTCCCAAAACAGCACCACCATTTGGGGACAAAATGTCCAAATATTTGGAGCCTATGGGGAACATTTTCATTCAAAACCACCACAGTTCCCATCTTCAAGAACCCATCCTGCAGGTGTGGGGTACGCTACAGCAACCCTAGGTACACAGGCACAGGTTAAGAGTGAGACATGTCTTCTTGATCTACAAAGGATCAGTATTCTTACTACAACTGTGTCAGATGGCATTTCAGGGGAATGGGTGAGCAACCTAATGCTAACAACCTCCTCACTGTGAGAGGAGGAGGAGGAGCGCCTTACCACTGCCAGTGAGCACTTAGGAGAACCTGTGGGAACTTCCACTACTCCCACAGTCACAGCCCCCCACCGCCCCACAGTCTCATATACCTCACACTCAGTGGCTGAGCGCACACCTAGTACACGTGCATGCCTGCCTCCCTTCATTCCACCTATTCACAGCTCCAACACTGCAGTCCCACCAGGTTG
>NW_008329755.1:0-329 GCF_000622305.1 Nannospalax galili
AGCAGAACAAAGAGAGGAAAGAAAAGAAAAAAGACAGGAAGCAAGCCTGACGAGGGTCCTGGAGAGACAACAGGCCTGCCATGAGAAGGACCTCAGAGATATATTATTGGCAACCAACCCCCAGTACAGAAGGAGCTCATCGGTGGGATCCAGGCCATGAAATAAGGTAGGGAAAAACCAGTGTGCGTACTGCAAGGAGGAAGGGCACTGGGTGAAGGACTGCCCAAAGAAGAATAAGCAATCAGCTAAGATATTACCGGCTCTAATTGGGGGTGAAAACAGTGACTAGGGGAGATGGGGCTCAGGTCCCCTCCCTGAGCCCAGGGTAA
>NW_008329756.1:0-638 GCF_000622305.1 Nannospalax galili
TTTTGTCTTGAGCTTATGTGGGACTTGTGCATGCTGTCACCATTGCTGTGATTTCATATGATTATCTTCCTATGTGTCTGTAAATCTCAATTTCCTTGTGTTATCCCACCATCTGTGGCTCTTTCAATATTTCTGTCTGCTCCTCTACAGTGATCCCCAAGGTTTGGGAAGCTGGATTTTGGTATAAATGTACTGGTCCGGGATAGGTACTATGCAGTCTTAATTATCTGTACATTAGCCAGTTGTGGATTTTTGTGTCAATCTCCAAGTGCTGCATATGGAAGCTTCACTTGTGAGAGTTGAAAGATGGATTAATCATCAGACAATTCATACTGAAGAGAAACCCGACAATTGTAGAGAATGTGGGAAGTCTTTTCTTCAAATGTCACATCTTAGAGTACATCAGTGAATACATACTGGAGAGAAACCCCACAAATGTGAAGTATGTGACTAATTCTTCAGTGAAAAGTCACATTTTAGAGTACATCAGCAAATACACACTGGAGAGAAATCCCACAGATGTGAAATATATGACAAGTCCTTTAGTCAAATGTCACATCTTAGAATACCTCAGCAGATGCATATTGGAGAGAAACTCTATGGATGTGAAGAATTTGTCAAGTCCTTTACTCATATGT
>NW_008329757.1:0-519 GCF_000622305.1 Nannospalax galili
TTTTACAGGAGCCTACAGTGAAGAGATTTTGGACTTAAAGCAAACTTGAAGTTTTAAATTATTGTAATTTTTAAAGATTGTGAGAGTTTTAAAATTTCACTGTTTTATATTATGATAGGAACCTAACATCATGGGGATACGCAATATAGAAAAGGTTATAGTTTAATCTTATTGCAATGTGTTTGTTGGGCTGGAGAGATGGTTCAAAGGTTAAGAGCCCCGGTTGCTCTTGCAGAGGACCAGAGTTTGGTTCACAGTACCCACATGGCGGCTAACATCCATTACATCAGTTCCAGGGAATCCAATGTCCCTTTCTGATCTTCCTGGGCATTGCACAACCTGAGTGCACTTACATACATGCAGGCATTACACTCATAGACACATAAAATAAAATAAAATAAAAATAAAAAATAAAATATGTATTTTAAAAAAGAGTAATGTATTCGTGTGTCAAGTTGACAAATGGTGAATTGTGCAGGTTACTTTTGTCAGTTTGCCACACACTAGAGTCATCTGAAA
>NW_008329758.1:0-574 GCF_000622305.1 Nannospalax galili
GAATGAGTTGTATCAGCAGACAGAAATCACTATGCTTATAAAATTGTTGAATATATATGAAAGGTGTAATGCCATCCTTACAAACCCACCATGAATTTGTTGGGGCCTGTATTATACTAGCATTTTTGTGGGGTATAATAGTGGAATTACAATATGGTTGATACAACATAGAAGATGTGGTATCTGTGGACAGGCATGTACCTTGTCCTACAATGCGGGCCAGGGTCAGGCCCTTAGAATGTTTTTCTGGCCATGGACAATTGTAAGAATTATTTGAATATTTAAGATTTTTTGAGAGGGGAATGACTATTCCCTCATAAAAGGGTGGTTGAGAATTTAAACAAAGCCAGCAGTTACCTAGGGAATTATTTATAGCTTGATGTGTTGCATTAAGCAATTGTAATATGACATTTTTTGTATGTTTTAGGCTTGCCAGGGGAGGAGGGGCATGGACCATAGGTATAGAGACAGTGGCATTGAAGGATACAGGGGACAAAGAGATATTAGTAGTAGAAACAAGATCTTTGGCTGGAAGTGGTTTGGTAGGAGCAGGAACAGGAGGAGCAATTAAGAC
>NW_008329759.1:0-439 GCF_000622305.1 Nannospalax galili
GTGATGAACATCCCTCCTTGAGTTGGCTTGCTGCATGGTGGAGAAAACTGTGAGGTGTAGAGCAAATGAGAGGATGAGGTGTGGCTGGAGGACGGAGCATTGCTTAGCATGTTTGATATCAGGACACAAGACAATGGGCTGTAAGGAGACAAGGGAGGGGCTGGCAGGCACCGGGACTTCCAGATTTAACGACTAGGACTTCAAAGTTGGAGCTGTTTCAATTTTTCCCCCAAAGAAAAGTCACATTCTGTGATCACCCACAGGAACCATTTTCTTACCAGTTCCTTAATTCTATCCACAAAAGTTCTCTAAAAGTCCAAATGTGGTAATCACAACAAATGATTACACTTAACTCACAAAGTAAATCAAAAAGCCAACTCTGCTAATATGGAATAAACTAGCATTCTTTGTAAATGGAGTATTAGAAACATTAAAAAGA
>NW_008329760.1:0-299 GCF_000622305.1 Nannospalax galili
TGTATCTGTATGTGCATATGTGCATGTGAATACAGAGGCTCTCAGAGGCCAAAGGTGTCAGATCCCCCTGTATCTGGTTACAGGTGGTTGTGATTCTGAGAATCAAACCCAGGTCCACCGTAAGACCAGTACACACTATTGGTCCATGAGCTATCTCTCCAGTTCTGAGTGCTCAGTATTTAAAGGAGCTGCTCACAAATGTGGGTGCTGCCAAAATTGATGACTTGAAAAAGGTTTGATGGTGAAGTATGAATGTTTGTCTCTGGGAAGACAGGACCTCGGAAAAGTCTAGTAAAGGG
>NW_008329761.1:0-530 GCF_000622305.1 Nannospalax galili
AATAAATAATAAAACAAAAACCATAATAACAGATAATGAAATGCTTTTTTTAGTTTTTTTTTTAAATTCTAGGTATAGATTGGCTCAAAATGTATCAGTTCGTGTATTTCTGCAAGTGGGCAGCTAGGTCCTGAGAGACCCTCTTGTGAGTCAATCAGAGGCTCAGTGTTTTGTGAACCTCATTGTCTGGGTTTGTGGCCACAGTTTGCCTTTTAGTATTCAGACCTACTTGGTTCAGTCCTGAGTCAGTGTCTTCTTTCCCTGACTCTAAATGGCTTAAAGGAAGGTTTCTGCTTTTAGATGAAATCTGGGCGTTTTAGTGTTTCCCATGTCTATTTTTCAAGGGTGTATTTTCTGCTACTGTAATATACATTTCTATTATAGACTATTTTGTACTCAAAGACATTTGGGATTGATGTGTTAGAATAAAAATTGGCGAATTTGTAGATCATGTGACTCTTTAATACATTAATGCACCGTAAAGCCACAAAGAATTAAACTATAATTTGTGAAAATTCATAATACATACA
>NW_008329762.1:0-379 GCF_000622305.1 Nannospalax galili
CAGCAATTGGTCCAGGTGACAAGGCTCAAGTTTTAATCTCTTAATTCCAGAAAGTTATTACAATTCACCTGAAAAAAAATGAGATTTCTCTCCATTTCACCATTTTATTTTGGTTTACTGCTTTTATTCATGTTCCTGTGTGCATGCACATAACCTGTGAATATATGTCCTTCTATGATCTTCTAGATTTCCTTTGCTATCTTGTGATCCAGCCACACATCGAAAAATGCATTTCTGATATTTCAGTGTGCTATCTCTCAGAATACGTCATCAGTCATCTTCTTCAGTGCAAAGATGCACTATACTCCAATCCATTTTACAATAGATTCAGAAGTAAATTGCAATCAAAGGTTCCTGCCCTGATCTCCTGCCCTGGCCA
>NW_008329763.1:0-867 GCF_000622305.1 Nannospalax galili
TGTAAAAATTTATTTTTATTTTGTGTGTATGAGTGTTTTGCCTGCATGTATCTAAGTGCACCTGTGTCGTGCAGTGCTCATAGAGGCCAGAAGGGGGCATCAGATCCTCTGGAACTGGAATTATGGGCAGTTGTTGCTGCTCCCATGTGGATGCTGGGAACTAACCTGGGTCCTCTGCAAGAGGGGCTGGTCCATATCTCCATCCCCCCATTAGAAGTTTTAATGTACTGAGAAGAAGGCATTTCTTGAGTCTCTAGACATCCTAGGAAAGACTAATAGTGTTTCTGATCACCCCTGGCTTTGGAGTTTGGCTCAGACTGTTTCTCTAGATCTCTGCATTGTTCTGTTCTGTTTTCAGACATCATTTTGTCCTTTTTCTCCCCTATAGTCTTTTCATATCCTGTGGACCCACTGAATCAAGGCTCATATAGCAGATTTGGGTGAAGGTTTACAGTCAGCAAAGGGGGTTACTTTACCATAATGAAAGAAGAATATCATAAAAGGGAATACCAAGCTCTCTTCTTCATAGAAGGTCTTAACTGTCTTGCCCTTTGTAAATTTTCACCGATTGTCTCCCCTCTTTGGGCTTCAGCTCCTGTCAGTTATGCACACACCTTTTCCTTGAGTCCTGTTCTTTCTTTCATAGTTTGCTTTCTCCAACTCCAAGTCACTCCCTCACTTTCTCCCTTAGAGATGATCATACCTTGAAGTTTGGTTTCTTTTCGTAGCAACATTGGCAAGTAAAGTCTTATGTTAACTTTCCCTGACAGTGTTTGCCTTCTTGTTTCAAGCACATTCAGACTTTTAAGTAAACAGGAAATAGAAGAGCAAGGGAGACTTACTTAGATACACATAGGTAAGGAAATT